>NW_028252515.1:0-600000 GCF_964263255.1 Lissotriton vulgaris
TGGTAGAGTCCAAACAATCCATTATCTGATGAAAAACGATGACCCCGGACCAGTCGAACGTTGAAAAAATGGTCAATATTGATGAAATTTTAACATTTAATCTTTTGACTTTAAATGACGGTTGGATGTGAATTATTACTTTTTCAACTAAAATAAGTGTGTTTAAAGTCATTTCTGTGCCTGAAATTGGTCAAAATTTAAGATTTTGAGTAAGCAAAACTCTGTAAAAATGGCAATTTTGGTCACTGTGAGGGTTTAAAAAGTGGTTTTTCAACATGAGGCCCGATCCAAATGACATTTTGAATCATTTTTGGTAGAGTCCAAAAAATCAATTTTCTGATGAAAAACGATGACCCCGGACCAGTCGAACGTTGAAAAAATGGTCAATATTGATGACATTTTTACATTTAATCTTTTGACTTTAAATGACGGTTGGATGTGAATTATTACTTTTTCAACTAAAATAAGTGTGTTTAAAGTCATTTCTGTGCCTGAAATTGGTCAAAATTGAAGATTTTGAGTAAGCAAAACTCTGTAAAAATGGCAATTTTGGTCACTGTGAGGGTTTAAAAAGTGGTTATTCAACATGAGGCCCGATCCAAATGACATTTTGAATCATTTTTGGTAGAGTCCCAAAAATCAATTTTCTGATGAAAAACGATGACCCCGGACCAGTCGAACGTTGAAAAAATGGTCAATATTGATGAAATTTTAACATTTAATCTTTTGACTTTAAATGACGGTTGGATGTGAATTATTACTTTTTCAACTAAAATAAGTGTGTTTAAAGTCATTTCTGTGCCTGAAATTGGTCAAAATTGAAGATTTTGAGTAAGCAAAACTCTGTAAAAATGGCAATTTTGGTCACTGTGAGGGTTTAAAAAGTGGTTATTCAACATGAGGCCCGATCCAAAAGACATTTTGAATCTTTTTTGGTAGAGTCCAAAAAATCCATTTTCTGATGAAAAACGATGACCCCGGACCAGTCGAACGTTGAAAAAATGGTCAATATTGATGAAATTTTAACATTTAATCTTTTGACTTTAAATGACGGTTGGATGTGAATTATTACTTTTTCAACTAAAATAAGTGTGTTTAAAACCATTTCTGTGCCTGAAATTGGTCAAAATTTAAGATTTTGAGTAAGCAAAACTCTGTAAAAATGGCAATTTTGGTCACTGTGAGGGTTTAAAAGTGGTTATTCAACATGAGGCCTGATCCAAATGACATTTTGAAACATTTTTGGTAGAGTCCAAAAAATCAATTTTCTGATGAAAAACGATGACCCCGGACCAGTCGAACGTTGAAAAAATGGTCAATATTGATGAAATTTTAACATTTAATCTTTTGACTTTAAATGACGGTTGGATGTGAATTATTACTTTTTCAACTAAAATAAGTGTGTTTAAAGTCATTTCTGTGCCTGAAATTGGTCAAAATTTAAGATTTTGAGTAAGCAAAACTCTGTAAAAATGGCAATTTTGGTCACTGTGAGGGTTTAAAAAGTGGTTATTCAACATGAGGCCCGATCCAAATGACATTTTGAATCATTTTTGGTAGAGTCCAAAAAATCAATTTTCTGATGAAAAACGATGACCCCGGACCAGTCGAACGTTGAAAAAATGGTCAATATTGATGAAATTTTTACATTTAATCTTTTGACTTTAAATGACGGTTGGATGTGAATTATTACTTTTTCAACTAAAATAAGTGTGTTTAAAGTCATTTCTGTGCCTGAAATTGGTCAAAATTGAAGATTTTGAGTAATCAAAACTCTGTAAAAATGGCAATTTTGGTCACTGTGAGGGTTTAAAAAGTGGTTTTTCAACATGAGGCCCGATCCAAATGACATTTTGAATCATTTTTGGTAGAGTCCAAAAAATCAATTTTCTGATGAAAAACGATGACCCCGGACCAGTCGAACGTTGAAAAAATGGTCAATATTGATGACATTTTTACATTTAATCTTTTGACTTTAAATGACGGTTGGATGTGAATTATTACTTTTTCAACTAAAATAAGTGTGTTTAAAGTCATTTCTGTGCCTGAAATTGGTCAAAATTGAAGATTTTGAGTAAGCAAAACTCTGTAAAAATGGCAATTTTGGACACTGTGAGGGTTTAAAAAGTGGTTATTCAACATGAGGCCCGATCCAAATGACATTTTGAATCATTTTTGGTAGAGTCCAAAAAATCAATTTTCTGATGAAAAACGATGACCCCGGACCAGTCGAACGTTGAAAAAATTGTCAATATTGATGAAATTTTAACATTTAATCTTTTGACTTCAAATGACGGTTGGATGTGAATTATTACTTTTTCAACTAAAATAAGTGTGTTTAAAGTCATTTCTGTGCCTGAAATTGGTCAAAATTTAAGATTTTGAGTAAGCAAAACTCTGTAAAAATGGCAATTTTGGTCACTGTGAGGGTTTAAAAAGTGGTTATTCAACATGAGGCCCGATCCAAATGACATTTTGAATCATTTTTCGTGAGTCCAAAAAATCAATTTTCTGATGAAAAACGATGACCCCGGACCAGTCGAACGTTGAAAAAATGGTCAATATTGATGAAATTTTAACATTTAATCTTTTGACTTTAAATGACGGTTGGATGTGAATTATTACTTTTTCAACTAAAATAAGTGTGTTTAAAGTCATTTCTGTGCCTGAAATTGGTCAAAATTGAAGATTTTGAGTAAGCAAAACTCTGTAAAAATGGCAATTTTGGTCACTGTGAGGGTTTAAAAAGTGGTTATTCAACATGAGGCCCGATCCAAAAGACATTTTGAATCTTTTTTGGTAGAGTCCAAAAAATCAATTTTCTGATGAAAAACGATGACCCCGGACCAGTCGAACGTTGAAAAAATGGTCAATATTGATGAAATTTTAACATTTAATCTTTTGACTTCAAATGACGGTTGGATGTGAATTATTACTTTTTCAACTAAAATAAGTGTGTTTAAAGTCATGTCTGTGCCTGAAATTGGTCAAAATTGAAGATTTTGAGTAAGCAAAACTCTGTAAAAATGGCAATTTTGGTCACTGTGAGGGTTTAAAAAGTGGTTATTCAACATGAGGCCCGATCCAAAAGACATTTTGAATCTTTTTTGGTAGAGTCCAAAAAATCCATTTTCTGATGAAAAACGATGACCCCGGACCAGTCGAACGTTGAAAAAATGGTCAATATTGATGAAATTTAACATTTAATCTTTTGACTTTAAATGACGGTTGGATGTGAATTATTACTTTTTCAACTAAAATAAGTGTGTTTAAAGCCATTTCTGTGCCTGAAATTGGTCAAAATTGAAGATTTTGAGTAAGCAAAACTCTGTAAAAATGGCAATTTTGGTCACTGTGAGGGTTTAAAAAGTGGTTATTCAACATGAGGCCCGATCCAAATGACATTTTGAAACATTTTTGGTAGAGTCCAAAAAATCAATTTTCTGATGAAAAACGATGACCCCGGACCAGTCGAACGTTGAAAAAATGGTCAATATTGATGAAATTTTAACATTTAATCTTTTGACTTTAAATGACGGTTGGATGTGAATTATTACTTTTTCAACTAAAATAAGTGTGTTTAAAGTCATTTCTGTGCCTGAAATTGGTCAAAATTTAAGATTTTGAGTAAGCAAAACTCTGTAAAAATGGCAATTTTGGTCACTGTGAGGGTTTAAAAAGTGGTTATTCAACATGAGGCCCGATCCAAAAGACATTTTGAATCTTTTTTGGTAGAGTCCAAAAAATCAATTTTCTGATGAAAAACGATGACCCCGGACCAGTCGAACGTTGAAAAAATGGTCAATATTGATGAAATTTTAACATTTAATCTTTTGACTTTAAATGACGGTTGGATGTGAATTATTACTTTTTCAACTAAAATAAGTGTGTTTAAAGCCATTTCTGTGCCTGAAATTGGTCAAAATTTAAGATTTTGAGTAAGCAAAACTCTGTAAAAATGGCAATTTTGGTCACTGTGAGGGTTTAAAAGTGGTTATTCAACATGAGGCCTGATCCAAATGACATTTTAAAACATTTTTGGTAGAGTCCAAAAAATCAATTTTCTGATGAAAAACGATGACCCCGGACCAGTCGAACGTTGAAAAAATGGTCAATATTGATGAAATTTTAACATTTAATCTTTTGACTTTAAATGACGGTTGGATGTGAATTATTACTTTTTCAACTAAAATAAGTGTGTTTAAAGTCATTTCTGTGCCTGAAATTGGTCAAAATTTAAGATTTTGAGTAAGCAAAACTCTGTAAAAATGGCAATTTTGGTCACTGTGAGGGTTTAAAAAGTGGTTATTCAACATGAGGCCCGATCCAAATGACATTTTGAATCATTTTTGGTAGAGTCCAAAAAATCAATTTTCTGATGAAAAACGATGACCCCGGACCAGTCGAACGTTGAAAAAATGGTCAATATTGATGAAATTTTTACATTTAATCTTTTGACTTTAAATGACGGTTGGATGTGAATTATTACTTTTTCAACTAAAATAAGTGTGTTTAAAGTCATTTCTGTGCCTGAAATTGGTCAAAATTGAAGATTTTGAGTAATCAAAACTCTGTAAAAATGGCAATTTTGGTCACTGTGAGGATTTAAAAAGTGGTTATTCAACATGAGGCCCGATCCAAATGACATTTTGAATCATTTTTGGTAGAGTCCAAAAAATCAATTTTCTGATGAAAAACGATGACCCCGGACCAGTCGAACGTTGAAAAAATGGTCAATATTGATGAAATTTTAACATTTAATCTTTTGACTTTAAATGACGGTTGGATGTGAATTATTACTTTTTCAACTAAAATAAGTGTGTTTAAAGTCATTTCTGTGCCTGAAATTGGTCAAAATTTAAGATTTTGAGTAAGCAAAACTCTGTAAAAATGGCAATTTTGGTCACTGTGAGGGTTTAAAAAGTGGTTTTTCAACATGAGGCCCGATCCAAATGACATTTTGAATCATTTTTGGTAGAGTCCAAAAAATCAATTTTCTGATGAAAAACGATGACCCCGGACCAGTCGAACGTTGAAAAAATGGTCAATATTGATGACATTTTTACATTTAATCTTTTGACTTTAAATGACGGTTGGATGTGAATTATTACTTTTTCAACTAAAATAAGTGTGTTTAAAGTCATTTCTGTGCCTGAAATTGGTCAAAATTGAAGATTTTGAGTAAGCAAAACTCTGGAAAAATGGCAATTTTGGTCACTGTGAGGGTTTAAAAAGTGGTTATTCAACATGAGGCCCGATCCAAATGACATTTTGAATCATTTTTGGTAGAGTCCCAAAAATCAATTTTCTGATGAAAAACGATGACCCCGGACCAGTCGAACGTTGAAAAAATGGTCAATATTGATGAAATTTTAACATTTAATCTTTTGACTTTAAATGACGGTTGGATGTGAATTATTACTTTTTCAACTAAAATAAGTGTGTTTAAAGTCATTTCTGTGCCTGAAATTGGTCAAAATTGAAGATTTTGAGTAATCAAAACTCTGTAAAAATGGCAATTTTGGTCACTGTGAGGGTTTAAAAAGTGGTTTTTCAACATGAGGCCCGATCCAAATGACATTTTGAATCATTTTTGGTAGAGTCCAAAAAATCAATTTTCTGATGAAAAACGATGACCCCGGACCAGTCGAACGTTGAAAAAATGGTCAATATTGATGACATTTTTACATTTAATCTTTTGACTTTAAATGACGGTTGGATGTGAATTATTACTTTTTCAACTAAAATAAGTGTGTTTAAAGTCATTTCTGTGCCTGAAATTGGTCAAAATTGAAGATTTTGAGTAAGCAAAACTCTGTAAAAATGGCAATTTTGGACACTGTGAGGGTTTAAAAAGTGGTTATTCAACATGAGGCCCGATCCAAATGACATTTTGAATCATTTTTCGTGAGTCCAAAAAATCAATTTTCTGATGAAAAACGATGACCCCGGACCAGTCGAACGTTGAAAAAATGGTCAATATTGATGAAATTTTAACATTTAATCTTTTGACTTTAAATGACGGTTGGATGTGAATTATTACTTTTTCAACTAAAATAAGTGTGTTTAAAGTCATTTCTGTGCCTGAAATTGGTCAAAATTGAAGATTTTGAGTAAGCAAAACTCTGTAAAAATGGCAATTTTGGTCACTGTGAGGGTTTAAAAAGTGGTTATTCAACATGAGGCCCGATCCAAAAGACATTTTGAATCTTTTTTGGTAGAGTCCAAAAAATCAATTTTCTGATGAAAAACGATGACCCCGGACCAGTCGAACGTTGAAAAAATGGTCAATATTGATGAAATTTTAACATTTAATCTTTTGACTTCAAATGACGGTTGGATGTGAATTATTACTTTTTCAACTAAAATAAGTGTGTTTAAAGTCATGTCTGTGCCTGAAATTGGTCAAAATTGAAGATTTTGAGTAAGCAAAACTCTGTAAAAATGGCAATTTTGGTCACTGTGAGGGTTTAAAAAGTGGTTATTCAACATGAGGCCCGATCCAAAAGACATTTTGAATCTTTTTTGGTAGAGTCCAAAAAATCCATTTTCTGATGAAAAACGATGACCCCGGACCAGTCGAACGTTGAAAAAATGGTCAATATTGATGAAATTTAACATTTAATCTTTTGACTTTAAATGACGGTTGGATGTGAATTATTACTTTTTCAACTAAAATAAGTGTGTTTAAAGCCATTTCTGTGCCTGAAATTGGTCAAAATTGAAGATTTTGAGTAAGCAAAACTCTGTAAAAATGGCAATTTTGGTCACTGTGAGGGTTTAAAAAGTGGTTATTCAACATGAGGCCCGATCCAAATGACATTTTGAAACATTTTTGGTAGAGTCCAAAAAATCAATTTTCTGATGAAAAACGATGACCCCGGACCAGTCGAACGTTGAAAAAATGGTCAATATTGATGAAATTTTAACATTTAATCTTTTGACTTTAAATGACGGTTGGATGTGAATTATTACTTTTTCAACTAAAATAAGTGTGTTTAAAGTCATTTCTGTGCCTGAAATTGGTCAAAATTTAAGATTTTGAGTAAGCAAAACTCTGTAAAAATGGCAATTTTGGTCACTGTGAGGGTTTAAAAAGTGGTTATTCAACATGAGGCCCGATCCAAAAGACATTTTGAATCTTTTTTGGTAGAGTCCAAAAAATCCATTTTCTGATGAAAAACGATGACCCCGGACCAGTCGAACGTTGAAAAAATGGTCAATATTGATGAAATTTTAACATTTAATCTTTTGACTTTAAATGACGGTTGGATGTGAATTATTACTTTTTCAACTAAAATAAGTGTGTTTAAAGCCATTTCTGTGCCTGAAATTGGTCAAAATTTAAGATTTTGAGTAAGCAAAACTCTGTAAAAATGGCAATTTTGGTCACTGTGAGGGTTTAAAAGTGGTTATTCAACATGAGGCCTGATCCAAATGACATTTTAAAACATTTTTGGTAGAGTCCAAAAAATCAATTTTCTGATGAAAAACGATGACCCCGGACCAGTCGAACGTTGAAAAAATGGTCAATATTGATGAAATTTTAACATTTAATCTTTTGACTTTAAATGACGATTGGATGTGAATTATTACTTTTTCAACTAAAATAAGTGTGTTTAAAGTCATTTCTGTGCCTGAAATTGGTCAAAATTTAAGATTTTGAGTAAGCAAAACTCTGTAAAAATGGCAATTTTGGTCACTGTGAGGGTTTAAAAAGTGGTTATTCAACATGAGGCCCGATCCAAATGACATTTTGAATCATTTTTGGTAGAGTCCAAAAAATCAATTTTCTGATGAAAAACGATGACCCCGGACCAGTCGAACGTTGAAAAAATGGTCAATATTGATGAAATTTTTACATTTAATCTTTTGACTTTAAATGACGGTTGGATGTGAATTATTACTTTTTCAACTAAAATAAGTGTGTTTAAAGTCATTTCTGTGCCTGAAATTGGTCAAAATTGAAGATTTTGAGTAATCAAAACTCTGTAAAAATGGCAATTTTGGTCACTGTGAGGATTTAAAAAGTGGTTATTCAACATGAGGCCCGATCCAAATGACATTTTGAATCATTTTTGGTAGAGTCCAAAAAATCAATTTTCTGATGAAAAACGATGACCCCGGACCAGTCGAACGTTGAAAAAATGGTCAATATTGATGAAATTTTAACATTTAATCTTTTGACTTCAAATGACGGTTGGATGTGAATTATTACTTTTTCAACTAAAATAAGTGTGTTTAAAGTTATTTCTGTGCCTGAAATTGGTCAAAATTGAAGATTTTGAGTAAGCAAAACTCTGTAAAAATGGCAATTTTGGTCACTGTGAGGGTTTAAAAAGTGGTTATTCAACATGAGGCCCGATCCAAATGACATTTTGAAACATTTTTGGTAGAGTCCAAACAATCCATTATCTGATGAAAAACGATGACCCCGGACCAGTCGAACGTTGAAAAAATGGTCAATATTGATGAAATTTTAACATTTAATCTTTTGACTTTAAATGACGGTTGGATGTGAATTATTACTTTTTCAACTAAAATAAGTGTGTTTAAAGTCATTTCTGTGCCTGAAATTGGTCAAAATTTAAGATTTTGAGTAAGCAAAACTCTGTAAAAATGGCAATTTTGGTCACTGTGAGGGTTTAAAAAGTGGTTTTTCAACATGAGGCCCGATCCAAATGACATTTTGAATCATTTTTGGTAGAGTCCAAAAAATCAATTTTCTGATGAAAAACGATGACCCCGGACCAGTCGAACGTTGAAAAAATGGTCAATATTGATGACATTTTTACATTTAATCTTTTGACTTTAAATGACGGTTGGATGTGAATTATTACTTTTTCAACTAAAATAAGTGTGTTTAAAGTCATTTCTGTGCCTGAAATTGGTCAAAATTGAAGATTTTGAGTAATCAAAACTCTGTAAAAATGGCAATTTTGGTCACTGTGAGGATTTAAAAAGTGGTTATTCAACATGAGGCCCGATCCAAATGACATTTTGAATCATTTTTGGTAGAGTCCAAAAAATCAATTTTCTGATGAAAAACGATGACCCCGGACCAGTCGAACGTTGAAAAAATGGTCAATATTGATGAAATTTTAACATTTAATCTTTTGACTTCAAATGACGGTTGGATGTGAATTATTACTTTTTCAACTAAAATAAGTGTGTTTAAAGTTATTTCTGTGCCTGAAATTGGTCAAAATTGAAGATTTTGAGTAAGCAAAACTCTGTAAAAATGGCAATTTTGGTCACTGTGAGGGTTTAAAAAGTGGTTATTCAACATGAGGCCCGATCCAAATGACATTTTGAAACATTTTTGGTAGAGTCCAAACAATCCATTATCTGATGAAAAACGATGACCCCGGACCAGTCGAACGTTGAAAAAATGGTCAATATTGATGAAATTTTAACATTTAATCTTTTGACTTTAAATGACGGTTGGATGTGAATTATTACTTTTTCAACTAAAATAAGTGTGTTTAAAGTCATTTCTGTGCCTGAAATTGGTCAAAATTTAAGATTTTGAGTAAGCAAAACTCTGTAAAAATGGCAATTTTGGTCACTGTGAGGGTTTAAAAAGTGGTTTTTCAACATGAGGCCCGATCCAAATGACATTTTGAATCATTTTTGGTAGAGTCCAAAAAATCAATTTTCTGATGAAAAACGATGACCCCGGACCAGTCGAACGTTGAAAAAATGGTCAATATTGATGACATTTTTACATTTAATCTTTTGACTTTAAATGACGGTTGGATGTGAATTATTACTTTTTCAACTAAAATAAGTGTGTTTAAAGTCATTTCTGTGCCTGAAATTGGTCAAAATTGAAGATTTTGAGTAAGCAAAACTCTGTAAAAATGGCAATTTTGGTCACTGTGAGGGTTTAAAAAGTGGTTATTCAACATGAGGCCCGATCCAAATGACATTTTGAATCATTTTTGGTAGAGTCCAAAAAATCAATTTTCTGATGAAAAACGATGACCCCGGACCAGTCGAACGTTGAAAAAATGGTCAATATTGATGAAATTTTAACATTTAATCTTTTGACTTTAAATGACGGTTGGATGTGAATTATTACTTTTTCAACTAAAATAAGTGTGTTTAAAGTCATTTCTGTGCCTGAAATTGGTCAAAATTGAAGATTTTGAGTAAGCAAAACTCTGTAAAAATGGCAATTTTGGTCACTGTGAGGGTTTAAAAAGTGGTTATTCAACATGAGGCCCGATCCAAAAGACATTTTGAATCTTTTTTGGTAGAGTCCAAAAAATCCATTTTCTGATGAAAAACGATGACCCCGGACCAGTCGAACGTTGAAAAAATGGTCAATATTGATGAAATTTTAACATTTAATCTTTTGACTTCAAATGACGGTTGGATGTGAATTATTACTTTTTCAACTAAAATAAGTGTGTTTAAAGTCATTTCTGTGCCTGAAATTGGTCAAAATTTAAGATTTTGAGTAAGCAAAACTCTGTAAAAATGGCAATTTTGGTCACTGTGAGGGTTTAAAAAGTGGTTATTCAACATGAGGCCCGATCCAAATGACATTTTGAATCATTTTTGGTGAGTCCAAAAAATCAATTTTCTGATGAAAAACGATGACCCCGGACCAGTCGAACGTTGAAAAAATGGTCAATATTGATGAAATTTTAACATTTAATCTTTTGACTTTAAATGACGGTTGGATGTGAATTATTACTTTTTCAACTAAAATAAGTGTGTTTAAAGTCATTTCTGTGCCTGAAATTGGTCAAAATTGAAGATTTTGAGTAAGCAAAACTCTGTAAAAATGGCAATTTTGGTCACTGTGAGGGTTTAAAAAGTGGTTATTCAACATGAGGCCCGATCCAAATGACATTTTGAATCATTTTTGGTAGAGTCCAAAAAATCAATTTTCTGATGAAAAACGATGACCCCGGACCAGTCGAACGTTGAAAAAATGGTCAATATTGATGAAATTTTAACATTTAATCTTTTGACTTTAAATGACGGTTGGATGTGAATTATTACTTTTTCAACTAAAATAAGTGTGTTTAAAGTCATTTCTGTGCCTGAAATTGGTCAAAATTGAAGATTTTGAGTAAGCAAAACTCTGTAAAAATGGCAATTTTGGTCACTGTGAGGGTTTAAAAAGTGGTTATTCAACATGAGGCCCGATCCAAAAGACATTTTGAATCTTTTTTGGTAGAGTCCAAAAAATCCATTTTCTGATGAAAAACGATGACCCCGGACCAGTCGAACGTTGAAAAAATGGTCAATATTGATGAAATTTTAACATTTAATCTTTTGACTTTAAATGACGGTTGGATGTGAATTATTACTTTTTCAACTAAAATAAGTGTGTTTAAAGCCATTTCTGTGCCTGAAATTGGTCAAAATTTAAGATTTTGAGTAAGCAAAACTCTGTAAAAATGGCAATTTTGGTCACTGTGAGGGTTTAAAAGTGGTTATTCAACATGAGGCCTGATCCAAATGACATTTTGAAACATTTTTGGTAGAGTCCAAAAAATCAATTTTCTGATGAAAAACGATGACCCCGGACCAGTCGAACGTTGAAAAAATGGTCAATATTGATGAAATTTTAACATTTAATCTTTTGACTTTAAATGACGGTTGGATGTGAATTATTACTTTTTCAACTAAAATAAGTGTGTTTAAAGTCATTTCTGTGCCTGAAATTGGTCAAAATTTAAGATTTTGAGTAAGCAAAACTCTGTAAAAATGGCAATTTTGGTCACTGTGAGGGTTTAAAAAGTGGTTATTCAACATGAGGCCCGATCCAAATGACATTTTGAATCATTTTTGGTAGAGTCCAAAAAATCAATTTTCTGATGAAAAACGATGACCCCGGACCAGTCGAACGTTGAAAAAATGGTCAATATTGATGAAATTTTTACATTTAATCTTTTGACTTTAAATGACGGTTGGATGTGAATTATTACTTTTTCAACTAAAATAAGTGTGTTTAAAGTCATTTCTGTGCCTGAAATTGGTCAAAATTGAAGATTTTGAGTAATCAAAACTCTGTAAAAATGGCAATTTTGGTCACTGTGAGGATTTAAAAAGTGGTTATTCAACATGAGGCCCGATCCAAATGACATTTTGAATCATTTTTGGTAGAGTCCAAAAAATCAATTTTCTGATGAAAAACGATGACCCCGGACCAGTCGAACGTTGAAAAAATGGTCAATATTGATGAAATTTTAACATTTAATCTTTTGACTTCAAATGACGGTTGGATGTGAATTATTACTTTTTCAACTAAAATAAGTGTGTTTACAGTTATTTCTGTGCCTGAAATTGGTCAAAATTGAAGATTTTGAGTAAGCAAAACTCTGTAAAAATGGCAATTTTGGTCACTGTGAGGGTTTAAAAAGTGGTTATTCAACATGAGGCCCGATCCAAATGACATTTTGAATCATTTTTGGTAGAGTCCAAAAAATCAATTTTCTGATGAAAAACGATGACCCCGGACCAGTCGAACGTTGAAAAAATGGTCAATATTGATGAAATTTTAACATTTAATCTTTTGACTTTAAATGACGGTTGGATGTGAATTATTACTTTTTCAACTAAAATAAGTGTGTTTAAAGTCATTTCTGTGCCTGAAATTGGTCAAAATTGAAGATTTTGAGTAAGCAAAACTCTGTAAAAATGGCAATTTTGGTCACTGTGAGGGTTTAAAAAGTGGTTATTCAACATGAGGCCCGATCCAAATGACATTTTGAATCATTTTTGGTAGAGTCCAAAAAATCAATTTTCTGATGAAAAACGATGACCCCGGACCAGTCGAACGTTGAAAAAATGGTCAATATTGATGAAATTTTTACATTTAATCTTTTGACTTTAAATGACGGTTGGATGTGAATTATTACTTTTTCAACTAAAATAAGTGTGTTTAAAGTCATTTCTGTGCCTGAAATTGGTCAAAATTGAAGATTTTGAGTAATCAAAACTCTGTAAAAATGGCAATTTTGGTCACTGTGAGGGTTTAAAAAGTGGTTTTTCAACATGAGGCCCGATCCAAATGACATTTTGAATCATTTTTGGTAGAGTCCAAAAAATCAATTTTCTGATGAAAAACGATGACCCCGGACCAGTCGAACGTTGAAAAAATGGTCAATATTGATGACATTTTTACATTTAATCTTTTGACTTTAAATGACGGTTGGATGTGAATTATTACTTTTTCAACTAAAATAAGTGTGTTTAAAGTCATTTCTGTGCCTGAAATTGGTCAAAATTTAAGATTTTGAGTAAGCAAAACTCTGTAAAAATGGCAATTTTGGTCACTGTGAGGGTTTAAAAAGTGGTTATTCAACATGAGGCCCGATCCAAAAGACATTTTGAATCTTTTTTGGTAGAGTCCAAAAAATCCATTTTCTGATGAAAAACGATGACCCCGGACCAGTCGAACGTTGAAAAAATGGTCAATATTGATGAAATTTTAACATTTAATCTTTTGACTTTAAATGACGGTTGGATGTGAATTATTACTTTTTCAACTAAAATAAGTGTGTTTAAAGCCATTTCTGTGCCTGAAATTGGTCAAAATTTAAGATTTTGAGTAAGCAAAACTCTGTAAAAATGGCAATTTTGGTCACTGTGAGGGTTTAAAAGTGGTTATTCAACATGAGGCCTGATCCAAATGACATTTTGAAACATTTTTGGTAGAGTCCAAAAAATCAATTTTCTGATGAAAAACGATGACCCCGGACCAGTCGAACGTTGAAAAAATGGTCAATATTGATGAAATTTTAACATTTAATCTTTTGACTTTAAATGACGGTTGGATGTGAATTATTACTTTTTCAACTAAAATAAGTGTGTTTAAAGTCATTTCTGTGCCTGAAATTGGTCAAAATTTAAGATTTTGAGTAAGCAAAACTCTGTAAAAATGGCAATTTTGGTCACTGTGAGGGTTTAAAAAGTGGTTATTCAACATGAGGCCCGATCCAAATGACATTTTGAATCATTTTTGGTAGAGTCCAAAAAATCAATTTTCTGATGAAAAACGATGACCCCGGACCAGTCGAACGTTGAAAAAATTGTCAATATTGATGAAATTTTAACATTTAATCTTTTGACTTCAAATGACGGTTGGATGTGAATTATTACTTTTTCAACTAAAATAAGTGTGTTTAAAGTCATTTCTGTGCCTGAAATTGGTCAAAATTTAAGATTTTGAGTAAGCAAAACTCTGTAAAAATGGCAATTTTGGTCACTGTGAGGGTTTAAAAAGTGGTTATTCAACATGAGGCCCGATCCAAATGACATTTTGAATCATTTTTGGTGAGTCCAAAAAATCAATTTTCTGATGAAAAACGATGACCCCGGACCAGTCGAACGTTGAAAAAATGGTCAATATTGATGAAATTTTAACATTTAATCTTTTGACTTTAAATGACGGTTGGATGTGAATTATTACTTTTTCAACTAAAATAAGTGTGTTTAAAGCCATTTCTGTGCCTGAAATTGGTCAAAATTTAAGATTTTGAGTAAGCAAAACTCTGTAAAAATGGCAATTTTGGTCACTGTGAGGGTTTAAAAGTGGTTATTCAACATGAGGCCTGATCCAAATGACATTTTGAAACATTTTTGGTAGAGTCCAAAAAATCAATTTTCTGATGAAAAACGATGACCCCGGACCAGTCGAACGTTGAAAAAATGGTCAATATTGATGAAATTTTAACATTTAATCTTTTGACTTTAAATGACGGTTGGATGTGAATTATTACTTTTTCAACTAAAATAAGTGTGTTTAAAGTCATTTCTGTGCCTGAAATTGGTCAAAATTTAAGATTTTGAGTAAGCAAAACTCTGTAAAAATGGCAATTTTGGTCACTGTGAGGGTTTAAAAAGTGGTTATTCAACATGAGGCCCGATCCAAATGACATTTTGAATCATTTTTGGTAGAGTCCAAAAAATCAATTTTCTGATGAAAAACGATGACCCCGGACCAGTCGAACGTTGAAAAAATTGTCAATATTGATGAAATTTTAACATTTAATCTTTTGACTTCAAATGACGGTTGGATGTGAATTATTACTTTTTCAACTAAAATAAGTGTGTTTAAAGTCATTTCTGTGCCTGAAATTGGTCAAAATTTAAGATTTTGAGTAAGCAAAACTCTGTAAAAATGGCAATTTTGGTCACTGTGAGGGTTTAAAAAGTGGTTATTCAACATGAGGCCCGATCCAAATGACATTTTGAATCATTTTTGGTGAGTCCAAAAAATCAATTTTCTGATGAAAAACGATGACCCCGGACCAGTCGAACGTTGAAAAAATGGTCAATATTGATGAAATTTTAACATTTAATCTTTTGACTTTAAATGACGGTTGGATGTGAATTATTACTTTTTCAACTAAAATAAGTGTGTTTAAAGTCATTTCTGTGCCTGAAATTGGTCAAAATTGAAGATTTTGAGTAAGCAAAACTCTGTAAAAATGGCAATTTTGGTCACTGTGAGGGTTTAAAAAGTGGTTATTCAACATGAGGCCCTATCCAAAAGACATTTTGAATCTTTTTTGGTAGAGTCCAAAAAATCAATTTTCTGATGAAAAACGATGACCCCGGACCAGTCGAACGTTGAAAAAATGGTCAATATTGATGAAATTTTAACATTTAATCTTTTGACTTTAAATGACGGTTGGATGTGAATTATTACTTTTTCAACTAAAATAAGTGTGTTTAAAGTCATTTCTGTGCCTGAAATTGGTCAAAATTTAAGATTTTGAGTAAGCAAAACTCTGTAAAAATGGCAATTTTGGTCACTGTGAGGGTTTAAAAAGTGGTTTTTCAACATGAGGCCCGATCCAAATGACATTTTGAATCATTTTTGGTAGAGTCCAAAAAATCAATTTTCTGATGAAAAACGATGACCCCGGACCAGTCGAACGTTGAAAAAATGGTCAATATTGATGACATTTTTACATTTAATCTTTTGACTTTAAATGACGGTTGGATGTGAATTATTACTTTTTCAACTAAAATAAGTGTGTTTAAAGTCATTTCTGTGCCTGAAATTGGTCAAAATTGAAGATTTTGAGTAATCAAAACTCTGTAAAAATGGCAATTTTGGTCACTGTGAGGATTTAAAAAGTGGTTATTCAACATGAGGCCCGATCCAAATGACATTTTGAATCATTTTTGGTAGAGTCCAAAAAATCAATTTTCTGATGAAAAACGATGACCCCGGACCAGTCGAACGTTGAAAAAATGGTCAATATTGATGAAATTTTAACATTTAATCTTTTGACTTTAAATGACGGTTGGATGTGAATTATTACTTTTTCAACTAAAATAAGTGTGTTTAAAGTCATTTCTGTGCCTGAAATTGGTCAAAATTTAAGATTTTGAGTAAGCAAAACTCTGTAAAAATGGCAATTTTGGTCACTGTGAGGGTTTAAAAAGTGGTTATTCAACATGAGGCCCGATCCAAATGACATTTTGAATCATTTTTGGTAGAGTCCAAAAAATCAATTTTCTGATGAAAAACGATGACCCCGGACCAGTCGAACGTTGAAAAAATTGTCAATATTGATGAAATTTTAACATTTAATCTTTTGACTTCAAATGACGGTTGGATGTGAATTATTACTTTTTCAACTAAAATAAGTGTGTTTAAAGTCATTTCTGTGCCTGAAATTGGTCAAAATTTAAGATTTTGAGTAAGCAAAACTCTGTAAAAATGGCAATTTTGGTCACTGTGAGGGTTTAAAAAGTGGTTATTCAACATGAGGCCCGATCCAAATGACATTTTGAATCATTTTTGGTGAGTCCAAAAAATCAATTTTCTGATGAAAAACGATGACCCCGGACCAGTCGAACGTTGAAAAAATGGTCAATATTGATGAAATTTTAACATTTAATCTTTTGACTTTAAATGACGGTTGGATGTGAATTATTACTTTTTCAACTAAAATAAGTGTGTTTAAAGTCATTTCTGTGCCTGAAATTGGTCAAAATTGAAGATTTTGAGTAAGCAAAACTCTGTAAAAATGGCAATTTTGGTCACTGTGAGGGTTTAAAAAGTGGTTATTCAACATGAGGCCCTATCCAAAAGACATTTTGAATCTTTTTTGGTAGAGTCCAAAAAATCAATTTTCTGATGAAAAACGATGACCCCGGACCAGTCGAACGTTGAAAAAATGGTCAATATTGATGAAATTTTAACATTTAATCTTTTGACTTTAAATGACGGTTGGATGTGAATTATTACTTTTTCAACTAAAATAAGTGTGTTTAAAGTCATTTCTGTGCCTGAAATTGGTCAAAATTTAAGATTTTGAGTAAGCAAAACTCTGTAAAAATGGCAATTTTGGTCACTGTGAGGGTTTAAAAAGTGGTTTTTCAACATGAGGCCCGATCCAAATGACATTTTGAATCATTTTTGGTAGAGTCCAAAAAATCAATTTTCTGATGAAAAACGATGACCCCGGACCAGTCGAACGTTGAAAAAATGGTCAATATTGATGACATTTTTACATTTAATCTTTTGACTTTAAATGACGGTTGGATGTGAATTATTACTTTTTCAACTAAAATAAGTGTGTTTAAAGTCATTTCTGTGCCTGAAATTGGTCAAAATTGAAGATTTTGAGTAATCAAAACTCTGTAAAAATGGCAATTTTGGTCACTGTGAGGATTTAAAAAGTGGTTATTCAACATGAGGCCCGATCCAAATGACATTTTGAATCATTTTTGGTAGAGTCCAAAAAATCAATTTTCTGATGAAAAACGATGACCCCGGACCAGTCGAACGTTGAAAAAATGGTCAATATTGATGAAATTTTAACATTTAATCTTTTGACTTCAAATGACGGTTGGATGTGAATTATTACTTTTTCAACTAAAATAAGTGTGTTTAAAGTTATTTCTGTGCCTGAAATTGGTCAAAATTGAAGATTTTGAGTAAGCAAAACTCTGTAAAAATGGCAATTTTGGTCACTGTGAGGGTTTAAAAAGTGGTTATTCAACATGAGGCCCGATCCAAATGACATTTTGAAACATTTTTGGTAGAGTCCAAACAATCCATTATCTGATGAAAAACGATGACCCCGGACCAGTCGAACGTTGAAAAAATGGTCAATATTGATGAAATTTTAACATTTAATCTTTTGACTTTAAATGACGGTTGGATGTGAATTATTACTTTTTCAACTAAAATAAGTGTGTTTAAAGTCATTTCTGTGCCTGAAATTGGTCAAAATTTAAGATTTTGAGTAAGCAAAACTCTGTAAAAATGGCAATTTTGGTCACTGTGAGGGTTTAAAAAGTGGTTTTTCAACATGAGGCCCGATCCAAATGACATTTTGAATCATTTTTGGTAGAGTCCAAAAAATCAATTTTCTGATGAAAAACGATGACCCCGGACCAGTCGAACGTTGAAAAAATGGTCAATATTGATGACATTTTTACATTTAATCTTTTGACTTTAAATGACGGTTGGATGTGAATTATTACTTTTTCAACTAAAATAAGTGTGTTTAAAGTCATTTCTGTGCCTGAAATTGGTCAAAATTGAAGATTTTGAGTAAGCAAAACTCTGTAAAAATGGCAATTTTGGTCACTGTGAGGGTTTAAAAAGTGGTTATTCAACATGAGGCCCGATCCAAATGACATTTTGAATCATTTTTGGTAGAGTCCAAAAAATCAATTTTCTGATGAAAAACGATGACCCCGGACCAGTCGAACGTTGAAAAAATGGTCAATATTGATGAAATTTTAACATTTAATCTTTTGACTTTAAATGACGGTTGGATGTGAATTATTACTTTTTCAACTAAAATAAGTGTGTTTAAAGTCATTTCTGTGCCTGAAATTGGTCAAAATTGAAGATTTTGAGTAAGCAAAACTCTGTAAAAATGGCAATTTTGGTCACTGTGAGGGTTTAAAAAGTGGTTATTCAACATGAGGCCCGATCCAAAAGACATTTTGAATCTTTTTTGGTAGAGTCCAAAAAATCCATTTTCTGATGAAAAACGATGACCCCGGACCAGTCGAACGTTGAAAAAATGGTCAATATTGATGAAATTTTAACATTTAATCTTTTGACTTCAAATGACGGTTGGATGTGAATTATTACTTTTTCAACTAAAATAAGTGTGTTTAAAGTCATTTCTGTGCCTGAAATTGGTCAAAATTTAAGATTTTGAGTAAGCAAAACTCTGTAAAAATGGCAATTTTGGTCACTGTGAGGGTTTAAAAAGTGGTTATTCAACATGAGGCCCGATCCAAATGACATTTTGAATCATTTTTGGTGAGTCCAAAAAATCAATTTTCTGATGAAAAACGATGACCCCGGACCAGTCGAACGTTGAAAAAATGGTCAATATTGATGAAATTTTAACATTTAATCTTTTGACTTTAAATGACGGTTGGATGTGAATTATTACTTTTTCAACTAAAATAAGTGTGTTTAAAGTCATTTCTGTGCCTGAAATTGGTCAAAATTGAAGATTTTGAGTAAGCAAAACTCTGTAAAAATGGCAATTTTGGTCACTGTGAGGGTTTAAAAAGTGGTTATTCAACATGAGGCCCGATCCAAATGACATTTTGAATCATTTTTGGTAGAGTCCAAAAAATCAATTTTCTGATGAAAAACGATGACCCCGGACCAGTCGAACGTTGAAAAAATGGTCAATATTGATGAAATTTTAACATTTAATCTTTTGACTTTAAATGACGGTTGGATGTGAATTATTACTTTTTCAACTAAAATAAGTGTGTTTAAAGTCATTTCTGTGCCTGAAATTGGTCAAAATTGAAGATTTTGAGTAAGCAAAACTCTGTAAAAATGGCAATTTTGGTCACTGTGAGGGTTTAAAAAGTGGTTATTCAACATGAGGCCCGATCCAAAAGACATTTTGAATCTTTTTTGGTAGAGTCCAAAAAATCCATTTTCTGATGAAAAACGATGACCCCGGACCAGTCGAACGTTGAAAAAATGGTCAATATTGATGAAATTTTAACATTTAATCTTTTGACTTTAAATGACGGTTGGATGTGAATTATTACTTTTTCAACTAAAATAAGTGTGTTTAAAGCCATTTCTGTGCCTGAAATTGGTCAAAATTTAAGATTTTGAGTAAGCAAAACTCTGTAAAAATGGCAATTTTGGTCACTGTGAGGGTTTAAAAGTGGTTATTCAACATGAGGCCTGATCCAAATGACATTTTGAAACATTTTTGGTAGAGTCCAAAAAATCAATTTTCTGATGAAAAACGATGACCCCGGACCAGTCGAACGTTGAAAAAATGGTCAATATTGATGAAATTTTAACATTTAATCTTTTGACTTTAAATGACGGTTGGATGTGAATTATTACTTTTTCAACTAAAATAAGTGTGTTTAAAGTCATTTCTGTGCCTGAAATTGGTCAAAATTTAAGATTTTGAGTAAGCAAAACTCTGTAAAAATGGCAATTTTGGTCACTGTGAGGGTTTAAAAAGTGGTTATTCAACATGAGGCCCGATCCAAATGACATTTTGAATCATTTTTGGTAGAGTCCAAAAAATCAATTTTCTGATGAAAAACGATGACCCCGGACCAGTCGAACGTTGAAAAAATGGTCAATATTGATGAAATTTTTACATTTAATCTTTTGACTTTAAATGATGGTTGGATGTGAATTATTACTTTTTCAACTAAAATAAGTGTGTTTAAAGTCATTTCTGTGCCTGAAATTGGTCAAAATTGAAGATTTTGAGTAATCAAAACTCTGTAAAAATGGCAATTTTGGTCACTGTGAGGATTTAAAAAGTGGTTATTCAACATGAGGCCCGATCCAAATGACATTTTGAATCATTTTTGGTAGAGTCCAAAAAATCAATTTTCTGATGAAAAACGATGACCCCGGACCAGTCGAACGTTGAAAAAATGGTCAATATTGATGAAATTTTAACATTTAATCTTTTGACTTCAAATGACGGTTGGATGTGAATTATTACTTTTTCAACTAAAATAAGTGTGTTTAAAGTTATTTCTGTGCCTGAAATTGGTCAAAATTGAAGATTTTGAGTAAGCAAAACTCTGTAAAAATGGCAATTTTGGTCACTGTGAGGGTTTAAAAAGTGGTTATTCAACATGAGGCCCGATCCAAATGACATTTTGAATCATTTTTGGTAGAGTCCAAAAAATCAATTTTCTGATGAAAAACGATGACCCCGGACCAGTCGAACGTTGAAAAAATGGTCAATATTGATGAAATTTTAACATTTAATCTTTTGACTTTAAATGACGGTTGGATGTGAATTATTACTTTTTCAACTAAAATAAGTGTGTTTAAAGTCATTTCTGTGCCTGAAATTGGTCAAAATTGAAGATTTTGAGTAAGCAAAACTCTGTAAAAATGGCAATTTTGGTCACTGTGAGGGTTTAAAAAGTGGTTATTCAACATGAGGCCCGATCCAAATGACATTTTGAATCATTTTTGGTAGAGTCCAAAAAATCAATTTTCTGATGAAAAACGATGACCCCGGACCAGTCGAACGTTGAAAAAATGGTCAATATTGATGAAATTTTTACATTTAATCTTTTGACTTTAAATGACGGTTGGATGTGAATTATTACTTTTTCAACTAAAATAAGTGTGTTTAAAGTCATTTCTGTGCCTGAAATTGGTCAAAATTGAAGATTTTGAGTAATCAAAACTCTGTAAAAATGGCAATTTTGGTCACTGTGAGGGTTTAAAAAGTGGTTTTTCAACATGAGGCCCGATCCAAATGACATTTTGAATCATTTTTGGTAGAGTCCAAAAAATCAATTTTCTGATGAAAAACGATGACCCCGGACCAGTCGAACGTTGAAAAAATGGTCAATATTGATGACATTTTTACATTTAATCTTTTGACTTTAAATGACGGTTGGATGTGAATTATTACTTTTTCAACTAAAATAAGTGTGTTTAAAGTCATTTCTGTGCCTGAAATTGGTCAAAATTTAAGATTTTGAGTAAGCAAAACTCTGTAAAAATGGCAATTTTGGTCACTGTGAGGGTTTAAAAAGTGGTTATTCAACATGAGGCCCGATCCAAAAGACATTTTGAATCTTTTTTGGTAGAGTCCAAAAAATCCATTTTCTGATGAAAAACGATGACCCCGGACCAGTCGAACGTTGAAAAAATGGTCAATATTGATGAAATTTTAACATTTAATCTTTTGACTTTAAATGACGGTTGGATGTGAATTATTACTTTTTCAACTAAAATAAGTGTGTTTAAAGCCATTTCTGTGCCTGAAATTGGTCAAAATTTAAGATTTTGAGTAAGCAAAACTCTGTAAAAATGGCAATTTTGGTCACTGTGAGGGTTTAAAAGTGGTTATTCAACATGAGGCCTGATCCAAATGACATTTTGAAACATTTTTGGTAGAGTCCAAAAAATCAATTTTCTGATGAAAAACGATGACCCCGGACCAGTCGAACGTTGAAAAAATGGTCAATATTGATGAAATTTTAACATTTAATCTTTTGACTTTAAATGACGGTTGGATGTGAATTATTACTTTTTCAACTAAAATAAGTGTGTTTAAAGTCATTTCTGTGCCTGAAATTGGTCAAAATTTAAGATTTTGAGTAAGCAAAACTCTGTAAAAATGGCAATTTTGGTCACTGTGAGGGTTTAAAAAGTGGTTATTCAACATGAGGCCCGATCCAAATGACATTTTGAATCATTTTTGGTAGAGTCCAAAAAATCAATTTTCTGATGAAAAACGATGACCCCGGACCAGTCGAACGTTGAAAAAATTGTCAATATTGATGAAATTTTAACATTTAATCTTTTGACTTCAAATGACGGTTGGATGTGAATTATTACTTTTTCAACTAAAATAAGTGTGTTTAAAGTCATTTCTGTGCCTGAAATTGGTCAAAATTTAAGATTTTGAGTAAGCAAAACTCTGTAAAAATGGCAATTTTGGTCACTGTGAGGGTTTAAAAAGTGGTTATTCAACATGAGGCCCGATCCAAATGACATTTTGAATCATTTTTGGTGAGTCCAAAAAATCAATTTTCTGATGAAAAACGATGACCCCGGACCAGTCGAACGTTGAAAAAATGGTCAATATTGATGAAATTTTAACATTTAATCTTTTGACTTTAAATGACGGTTGGATGTGAATTATTACTTTTTCAACTAAAATAAGTGTGTTTAAAGCCATTTCTGTGCCTGAAATTGGTCAAAATTTAAGATTTTGAGTAAGCAAAACTCTGTAAAAATGGCAATTTTGGTCACTGTGAGGGTTTAAAAGTGGTTATTCAACATGAGGCCTGATCCAAATGACATTTTGAAACATTTTTGGTAGAGTCCAAAAAATCAATTTTCTGATGAAAAACGATGACCCCGGACCAGTCGAACGTTGAAAAAATGGTCAATATTGATGAAATTTTGACATTTAATCTTTTGACTTTAAATGACGGTTGGATGTGAATTATTACTTTTTCAACTAAAATAAGTGTGTTTAAAGTCATTTCTGTGCCTGAAATTGGTCAAAATTTAAGATTTTGAGTAAGCAAAACTCTGTAAAAATGGCAATTTTGGTCACTGTGAGGGTTTAAAAAGTGGTTATTCAACATGAGGCCCGATCCAAATGACATTTTGAATCATTTTTGGTAGAGTCCAAAAAATCAATTTTCTGATGAAAAACGATGACCCCGGACCAGTCGAACGTTGAAAAAATTGTCAATATTGATGAAATTTTAACATTTAATCTTTTGACTTCAAATGACGGTTGGATGTGAATTATTACTTTTTCAACTAAAATAAGTGTGTTTAAAGTCATTTCTGTGCCTGAAATTGGTCAAAATTTAAGATTTTGAGTAAGCAAAACTCTGTAAAAATGGCAATTTTGGTCACTGTGAGGGTTTAAAAAGTGGTTATTCAACATGAGGCCCGATCCAAATGACATTTTGAATCATTTTTGGTGAGTCCAAAAAATCAATTTTCTGATGAAAAACGATGACCCCGGACCAGTCGAACGTTGAAAAAATGGTCAATATTGATGAAATTTTAACATTTAATCTTTTGACTTTAAATGACGGTTGGATGTGAATTATTACTTTTTCAACTAAAATAAGTGTGTTTAAAGTCATTTCTGTGCCTGAAATTGGTCAAAATTGAAGATTTTGAGTAAGCAAAACTCTGTAAAAATGGCAATTTTGGTCACTGTGAGGGTTTAAAAAGTGGTTATTCAACATGAGGCCCTATCCAAAAGACATTTTGAATCTTTTTTGGTAGAGTCCAAAAAATCAATTTTCTGATGAAAAACGATGACCCGGGACCAGTCGAACGTTGAAAAAATGGTCAATATTGATGAAATTTTAACATTTAATCTTTTGACTTCAAATGACGGTTGGATGTGAATTATTACTTTTTCAACTAAAATAAGTGTGTTTAAAGTCATTTCTGTGCCTGAAATTGGTCAAAATTGAAGATTTTGAGTAAGCAAAACTCTGTAAAAATGGCAATTTTGGTCACTGTGAGGGTTTAAAAAGTGGTTATTCAACATGAGGCCCGATCCAAAAGACATTTTGAATCTTTTTTGGTAGAGTCCAAAAAATCCATTTTCTGATGAAAAACGATGACCCCGGACCAGTCGAACGTTGAAAAAATGGTCAATATTGATGAAATTTTAACATTTAATCTTTTGACTTCAAATGACGGTTGGATGTGAATTATTACTTTTTCAACTAAAATAAGTGTGTTTAAAGTCATTTCTGTGCCTGAAATTGGTCAAAATTGAAGATTTTGAGTAAGCAAAACTCTGTAAAAATGGCAATTTTGGTCACTGTGAGGGTTTAAAAAGTGGTTATTCAACATGAGGCCCGATCCAAAAGACATTTTGAATCTTTTTTGGTAGAGTCCAAAAAATCCATTTTCTGATGAAAAACGATGACCCCGGACCAGTCGAACGTTGAAAAAATGGTCAATATTGATGAAATTTTAACATTTAATCTTTTGACTTTAAATGACGGTTGGATGTGAATTATTACTTTTTCAACTAAAATAAGTGTGTTTAAAGCCATTTCTGTGCCTGAAATTGGTCAAAATTGAAGATTTTGAGTAAGCAAAACTCTGTAAAAATGGCAATTTTGGTCACTGTGAGGGTTTAAAAAGTGGTTATTCAACATGAGGCCCGATCCAAATGACATTTTGAAACATTTTTGGTAGAGTCCAAAAAATCAATTTTCTGATGAAAAACGATGACCCCGGACCAGTCGAACGTTGAAAAAATGGTCAATATTGATGAAATTTTAACATTTAATCTTTTGACTTTAAATGACGGTTGGATGTGAATTATTACTTTTTCAACTAAAATAAGTGTGTTTAAAGTCATTTCTGTGCCTGAAATTGGTCAAAATTTAAGATTTTGAGTAAGCAAAACTCTGTAAAAATGGCAATTTTGGTCACTGTGAGGGTTTAAAAAGTGGTTATTCAACATGAGGCCCGATCCAAAAGACATTTTGAATCTTTTTTGGTAGAGTCCAAAAAATCCATTTTCTGATGAAAAACGATGACCCCGGACCAGTCGAACGTTGAAAAAATGGTCAATATTGATGAAATTTTAACATTTAATCTTTTGACTTTAAATGACGGTTGGATGTGAATTATTACTTTTTCAACTAAAATAAGTGTGTTTAAAGCCATTTCTGTGCCTGAAATTGGTCAAAATTTAAGATTTTGAGTAAGCAAAACTCTGTAAAAATGGCAATTTTGGTCACTGTGAGGGTTTAAAAGTGGTTATTCAACATGAGGCCTGATCCAAATGACATTTTGAAACATTTTTGGTAGAGTCCAAAAAATCAATTTTCTGATGAAAAACGATGACCCCGGACCAGTCGAACGTTGAAAAAATGGTCAATATTGATGAAATTTTAACATTTAATCTTTTGACTTTAAATGACGGTTGGATGTGAATTATTACTTTTTCAACTAAAATAAGTGTGTTTAAAGTCATTTCTGTGCCTGAAATTGGTCAAAATTTAAGATTTTGAGTAAGCAAAACTCTGTAAAAATGGCAATTTTGGTCACTGTGAGGGTTTAAAAAGTGGTTATTCAACATGAGGCCCGATCCAAATGACATTTTGAATCATTTTTGGTAGAGTCCAAAAAATCAATTTTCTGATGAAAAACGATGACCCCGGACCAGTCGAACGTTGAAAAAATGGTCAATATTGATGAAATTTTTACATTTAATCTTTTGACTTTAAATGACGGTTGGATGTGAATTATTACTTTTTCAACTAAAATAAGTGTGTTTAAAGTCATTTCTGTGCCTGAAATTGGTCAAAATTGAAGATTTTGAGTAATCAAAACTCTGTAAAAATGGCAATTTTGGTCACTGTGAGGATTTAAAAAGTGGTTATTCAACATGAGGCCCGATCCAAATGACATTTTGAATCATTTTTGGTAGAGTCCAAAAAATCAATTTTCTGATGAAAAACGATGACCCCGGACCAGTCGAACGTTGAAAAAATTGTCAATATTGATGAAATTTTAACATTTAATCTTTTGACTTCAAATGACGGTTGGATGTGAATTATTACTTTTTCAACTAAAATAAGTGTGTTTAAAGTTATTTCTGTGCCTGAAATTGGTCAAAATTGAAGATTTTGAGTAAGCAAAACTCTGTAAAAATGGCAATTTTGGTCACTGTGAGGGTTTAAAAAGTGGTTATTCAACATGAGGCCCGATCCAAATGACATTTTGAATCATTTTTGGTAGAGTCCAAAAAATCAATTTTCTGATGAAAAACGATGACCCCGGACCAGTCGAACGTTGAAAAAATGGTCAATATTGATGAAATTTTTACATTTAATCTTTTGACTTTAAATGACGGTTGGATGTGAATTATTACTTTTTCAACTAAAATAAGTGTGTTTAAAGTCATTTCTGTGCCTGAAATTGGTCAAAATTGAAGATTTTGAGTAATCAAAACTCTGTAAAAATGGCAATTTTGGTCACTGTGAGGGTTTAAAAAGTGGTTTTTCAACATGAGGCCCGATCCAAATGACATTTTGAATCATTTTTGGTAGAGTCCAAAAAATCAATTTTCTGATGAAAAACGATGACCCCGGACCAGTCGAACGTTGAAAAAATGGTCAATATTGATGACATTTTTACATTTAATCTTTTGACTTTAAATGACGGTTGGATGTGAATTATTACTTTTTCAACTAAAATAAGTGTGTTTAAAGTCATTTCTGTGCCTGAAATTGGTCAAAATTGAAGATTTTGAGTAAGCAAAACTCTGTAAAAATGGCAATTTTGGTCACTGTGAGGGTTTAAAAAGTGGTTATTCAACATGAGGCCCGATCCAAAAGACATTTTGAATCTTTTTTGGTAGAGTCCAAAAAATCCATTTTCTGATGAAAAACGATGACCCCGGACCAGTCGAACGTTGAAAAAATGGTCAATATTGATGAAATTTTAACATTTAATCTTTTGACTTTAAATGACGGTTGGATGTGAATTATTACTTTTTCAACTAAAATAAGTGTGTTTAAAGCCATTTCTGTGCCTGAAATTGGTCAAAATTTAAGATTTTGAGTAAGCAAAACTCTGTAAAAATGGCAATTTTGGTCACTGTGAGGGTTTAAAAGTGGTTATTCAACATGAGGCCTGATCCAAATGACATTTTGAAACATTTTTGGTAGAGTCCAAAAAATCAATTTTCTGATGAAAAACGATGACCCCGGACCAGTCGAACGTTGAAAAAATGGTCAATATTGATGAAATTTTTACATTTAATCTTTTGACTTTAAATGACGGTTGGATGTGAATTATTACTTTTTCAACTAAAATAAGTGTGTTTAAAGTCATTTCTGTGCCTGAAATTGGTCAAAATTGAAGATTTTGAGTAATCAAAACTCTATAAAAATGGCAATTTTGGTCACTGTGAGGATTTAAAAAGTGGTTATTCAACATGAGGCCCGATCCAAATGACATTTTGAATCATTTTTGGTAGAGTCCAAAAAATCAATTTTCTGATGAAAAACGATGACCCCGGACCAGTCGAACGTTGAAAAAATGGTCAATATTGATGAAATTTTAACATTTAATCTTTTGACTTCAAATGACGGTTGGATGTGAATTATTACTTTTTCAACTAAAATAAGTGTGTTTAAAGTTATTTCTGTGCCTGAAATTGGTCAAAATTGAAGATTTTGAGTAAGCAAAACTCTGTAAAAATGGCAATTTTGGTCACTGTGAGGGTTTAAAAAGTGGTTATTCAACATGAGGCCCGATCCAAATGACATTTTGAATCATTTTTGGTAGAGTCCAAAAAATCAATTTTCTGATGAAAAACGATGACCCCGGACCAGTCGAACGTTGAAAAAATGGTCAATATTGATGAAATTTTAACATTTAATCTTTTGACTTTAAATGACGGTTGGATGTGAATTATTACTTTTTCAACTAAAATAAGTGTGTTTAAAGTCATTTCTGTGCCTGAAATTGGTCAAAATTGAAGATTTTGAGTAAGCAAAACTCTGTAAAAATGGCAATTTTGGTCACTGTGAGGGTTTAAAAAGTGGTTATTCAACATGAGGCACGATCCAAATGACATTTTGAAACATTTTTGGTAGAGTCCAAACAATCCATTATCTGATGAAAAACGATGACCCCGGACCAGTCGAACGTTGAAAAAATGGTCAATATTGATGAAATTTTAACATTTAATCTTTTGACTTTAAATGACGGTTGGATGTGAATTATTACTTTTTCAACTAAAATAAGTGTGTTTAAAGTCATTTCTGTGCCTGAAATTGGTCAAAATTTAAGATTTTGAGTAAGCAAAACTCTGTAAAAATGGCAATTTTGGTCACTGTGAGGGTTTAAAAAGTGGTTTTTCAACATGAGGCCCGATCCAAATGACATTTTGAATCATTTTTGGTAGAGTCCAAAAAATCAATTTTCTGATGAAAAACGATGACCCCGGACCAGTCGAACGTTGAAAAAATGGTCAATATTGATGACATTTTTACATTTAATCTTTTGACTTTAAATGACGGTTGGATGTGAATTATTACTTTTTCAACTAAAATAAGTGTGTTTAAAGTCATTTCTGTGCCTGAAATTGGTCAAAATTGAAGATTTTGAGTAAGCAAAACTCTGTAAAAATGGCAATTTTGGTCACTGTGAGGGTTTAAAAAGTGGTTATTCAACATGAGGCCCGATCCAAATGACATTTTGAATCATTTTTGGTAGAGTCCCAAAAATCAATTTTCTGATGAAAAACGATGACCCCGGACCAGTCGAACGTTGAAAAAATGGTCAATATTGATGAAATTTTAACATTTAATCTTTTGACTTTAAATGACGGTTGGATGTGAATTATTACTTTTTCAACTAAAATAAGTGTGTTTAAAGTCATTTCTGTGCCTGAAATTGGTCAAAATTGAAGATTTTGAGTAAGCAAAACTCTGTAAAAATGGCAATTTTGGTCACTGTGAGGGTTTAAAAAGTGGTTATTCAACATGAGGCCCGATCCAAAAGACATTTTGAATCTTTTTTGGTAGAGTCCAAAAAATCCATTTTCTGATGAAAAACGATGACCCCGGACCAGTCGAACGTTGAAAAAATGGTCAATATTGATGAAATTTTAACATTTAATCTTTTGACTTTAAATGACGGTTGGATGTGAATTATTACTTTTTCAACTAAAATAAGTGTGTTTAAAACCATTTCTGTGCCTGAAATTGGTCAAAATTTAAGATTTTGAGTAAGCAAAACTCTGTAAAAATGGCAATTTTGGTCACTGTGAGGGTTTAAAAGTGGTTATTCAACATGAGGCCTGATCCAAATGACATTTTGAAACATTTTTGGTAGAGTCCAAAAAATCAATTTTCTGATGAAAAACGATGACCCCGGACCAGTCGAACGTTGAAAAAATGGTCAATATTGATGAAATTTTAACATTTAATCTTTTGACTTTAAATGACGGTTGGATGTGAATTATTACTTTTTCAACTAAAATAAGTGTGTTTAAAGTCATTTCTGTGCCTGAAATTGGTCAAAATTTAAGATTTTGAGTAAGCAAAACTCTGTAAAAATGGCAATTTTGGTCACTGTGAGGGTTTAAAAAGTGGTTATTCAACATGAGGCCCGATCCAAATGACATTTTGAATCATTTTTGGTAGAGTCCAAAAAATCAATTTTCTGATGAAAAACGATGACCCCGGACCAGTCGAACGTTGAAAAAATGGTCAATATTGATGAAATTTTTACATTTAATCTTTTGACTTTAAATGACGGTTGGATGTGAATTATTACTTTTTCAACTAAAATAAGTGTGTTTAAAGTCATTTCTGTGCCTGAAATTGGTCAAAATTGAAGATTTTGAGTAATCAAAACTCTGTAAAAATGGCAATTTTGGTCACTGTGAGGGTTTAAAAAGTGGTTTTTCAACATGAGGCCCGATCCAAATGACATTTTGAATCATTTTTGGTAGAGTCCAAAAAATCAATTTTCTGATGAAAAACGATGACCCCGGACCAGTCGAACGTTGAAAAAATGGTCAATATTGATGACATTTTTACATTTAATCTTTTGACTTTAAATGACGGTTGGATGTGAATTATTACTTTTTCAACTAAAATAAGTGTGTTTAAAGTCATTTCTGTGCCTGAAATTGGTCAAAATTGAAGATTTTGAGTAAGCAAAACTCTGTAAAAATGGCAATTTTGGACACTGTGAGGGTTTAAAAAGTGGTTATTCAACATGAGGCCCGATCCAAATGACATTTTGAATCATTTTTGGTAGAGTCCAAAAAATCAATTTTCTGATGAAAAACGATGACCCCGGACCAGTCGAACGTTGAAAAAATTGTCAATATTGATGAAATTTTAACATTTAATCTTTTGACTTCAAATGACGGTTGGATGTGAATTATTACTTTTTCAACTAAAATAAGTGTGTTTAAAGTCATTTCTGTGCCTGAAATTGGTCAAAATTTAAGATTTTGAGTAAGCAAAACTCTGTAAAAATGGCAATTTTGGTCACTGTGAGGGTTTAAAAAGTGGTTATTCAACATGAGGCCCGATCCAAATGACATTTTGAATCATTTTTCGTGAGTCCAAAAAATCAATTTTCTGATGAAAAACGATGACCCCGGACCAGTCGAACGTTGAAAAAATGGTCAATATTGATGAAATTTTAACATTTAATCTTTTGACTTTAAATGACGGTTGGATGTGAATTATTACTTTTTCAACTAAAATAAGTGTGTTTAAAGTCATTTCTGTGCCTGAAATTGGTCAAAATTGAAGATTTTGAGTAAGCAAAACTCTGTAAAAATGGCAATTTTGGTCACTGTGAGGGTTTAAAAAGTGGTTATTCAACATGAGGCCCGATCCAAAAGACATTTTGAATCTTTTTTGGTAGAGTCCAAAAAATCAATTTTCTGATGAAAAACGATGACCCCGGACCAGTCGAACGTTGAAAAAATGGTCAATATTGATGAAATTTTAACATTTAATCTTTTGACTTCAAATGACGGTTGGATGTGAATTATTACTTTTTCAACTAAAATAAGTGTGTTTAAAGTCATGTCTGTGCCTGAAATTGGTCAAAATTGAAGATTTTGAGTAAGCAAAACTCTGTAAAAATGGCAATTTTGGTCACTGTGAGGGTTTAAAAAGTGGTTATTCAACATGAGGCCCGATCCAAAAGACATTTTGAATCTTTTTTGGTAGAGTCCAAAAAATCCATTTTCTGATGAAAAACGATGACCCCGGACCAGTCGAACGTTGAAAAAATGGTCAATATTGATGAAATTTAACATTTAATCTTTTGACTTTAAATGACGGTTGGATGTGAATTATTACTTTTTCAACTAAAATAAGTGTGTTTAAAGCCATTTCTGTGCCTGAAATTGGTCAAAATTGAAGATTTTGAGTAAGCAAAACTCTGTAAAAATGGCAATTTTGGTCACTGTGAGGGTTTAAAAAGTGGTTATTCAACATGAGGCCCGATCCAAATGACATTTTGAAACATTTTTGGTAGAGTCCAAAAAATCAATTTTCTGATGAAAAACGATGACCCCGGACCAGTCGAACGTTGAAAAAATGGTCAATATTGATGAAATTTTAACATTTAATCTTTTGACTTTAAATGACGGTTGGATGTGAATTATTACTTTTTCAACTAAAATAAGTGTGTTTAAAGTCATTTCTGTGCCTGAAATTGGTCAAAATTTAAGATTTTGAGTAAGCAAAACTCTGTAAAAATGGCAATTTTGGTCACTGTGAGGGTTTAAAAAGTGGTTATTCAACATGAGGCCCGATCCAAAAGACATTTTGAATCTTTTTTGGTAGAGTCCAAAAAATCCATTTTCTGATGAAAAACGATGACCCCGGACCAGTCGAACGTTGAAAAAATGGTCAATATTGATGAAATTTTAACATTTAATCTTTTGACTTTAAATGACGGTTGGATGTGAATTATTACTTTTTCAACTAAAATAAGTGTGTTTAAAGCCATTTCTGTGCCTGAAATTGGTCAAAATTTAAGATTTTGAGTAAGCAAAACTCTGTAAAAATGGCAATTTTGGTCACTGTGAGGGTTTAAAAGTGGTTATTCAACATGAGGCCTGATCCAAATGACATTTTAAAACATTTTTGGTAGAGTCCAAAAAATCAATTTTCTGATGAAAAACGATGACCCCGGACCAGTCGAACGTTGAAAAAATGGTCAATATTGATGAAATTTTAACATTTAATCTTTTGACTTTAAATGACGGTTGGATGTGAATTATTACTTTTTCAACTAAAATAAGTGTGTTTAAAGTCATTTCTGTGCCTGAAATTGGTCAAAATTTAAGATTTTGAGTAAGCAAAACTCTGTAAAAATGGCAATTTTGGTCACTGTGAGGGTTTAAAAAGTGGTTATTCAACATGAGGCCCGATCCAAATGACATTTTGAATCATTTTTGGTAGAGTCCAAAAAATCAATTTTCTGATGAAAAACGATGACCCCGGACCAGTCGAACGTTGAAAAAATGGTCAATATTGATGAAATTTTTACATTTAATCTTTTGACTTTAAATGACGGTTGGATGTGAATTATTACTTTTTCAACTAAAATAAGTGTGTTTAAAGTCATTTCTGTGCCTGAAATTGGTCAAAATTGAAGATTTTGAGTAATCAAAACTCTGTAAAAATGGCAATTTTGGTCACTGTGAGGATTTAAAAAGTGGTTATTCAACATGAGGCCCGATCCAAATGACATTTTGAATCATTTTTGGTAGAGTCCAAAAAATCAATTTTCTGATGAAAAACGATGACCCCGGACCAGTCGAACGTTGAAAAAATGGTCAATATTGATGAAATTTTAACATTTAATCTTTTGACTTTAAATGACGGTTGGATGTGAATTATTACTTTTTCAACTAAAATAAGTGTGTTTAAAGTCATTTCTGTGCCTGAAATTGGTCAAAATTTAAGATTTTGAGTAAGCAAAACTCTGTAAAAATGGCAATTTTGGTCACTGTGAGGGTTTAAAAAGTGGTTTTTCAACATGAGGCCCGATCCAAATGACATTTTGAATCATTTTTGGTAGAGTCCAAAAAATCAATTTTCTGATGAAAAACGATGACCCCGGACCAGTCGAACGTTGAAAAAATGGTCAATATTGATGACATTTTTACATTTAATCTTTTGACTTTAAATGACGGTTGGATGTGAATTATTACTTTTTCAACTAAAATAAGTGTGTTTAAAGTCATTTCTGTGCCTGAAATTGGTCAAAATTGAAGATTTTGAGTAAGCAAAACTCTGGAAAAATGGCAATTTTGGTCACTGTGAGGGTTTAAAAAGTGGTTATTCAACATGAGGCCCGATCCAAATGACATTTTGAATCATTTTTGGTAGAGTCCCAAAAATCAATTTTCTGATGAAAAACGATGACCCCGGACCAGTCGAACGTTGAAAAAATGGTCAATATTGATGAAATTTTAACATTTAATCTTTTGACTTTAAATGACGGTTGGATGTGAATTATTACTTTTTCAACTAAAATAAGTGTGTTTAAAGTCATTTCTGTGCCTGAAATTGGTCAAAATTGAAGATTTTGAGTAAGCAAAACTCTGTAAAAATGGCAATTTTGGTCACTGTGAGGGTTTAAAAAGTGGTTATTCAACATGAGGCCCGATCCAAAAGACATTTTGAATCTTTTTTGGTAGAGTCCAAAAAATCCATTTTCTGATGAAAAACGATGACCCCGGACCAGTCGAACGTTGAAAAAATGGTCAATATTGATGAAATTTTAACATTTAATCTTTTGACTTTAAATGACGGTTGGATGTGAATTATTACTTTTTCAACTAAAATAAGTGTGTTTAAAACCATTTCTGTGCCTGAAATTGGTCAAAATTTAAGATTTTGAGTAAGCAAAACTCTGTAAAAATGGCAATTTTGGTCACTGTGAGGGTTTAAAAGTGGTTATTCAACATGAGGCCTGATCCAAATGACATTTTGAAACATTTTTGGTAGAGTCCAAAAAATCAATTTTCTGATGAAAAACGATGACCCCGGACCAGTCGAACGTTGAAAAAATGGTCAATATTGATGAAATTTTAACATTTAATCTTTTGACTTTAAATGACGGTTGGATGTGAATTATTACTTTTTCAACTAAAATAAGTGTGTTTAAAGTCATTTCTGTGCCTGAAATTGGTCAAAATTTAAGATTTTGAGTAAGCAAAACTCTGTAAAAATGGCAATTTTGGTCACTGTGAGGGTTTAAAAAGTGGTTATTCAACATGAGGCCCGATCCAAATGACATTTTGAATCATTTTTGGTAGAGTCCAAAAAATCAATTTTCTGATGAAAAACGATGACCCCGGACCAGTCGAACGTTGAAAAAATGGTCAATATTGATGAAATTTTTACATTTAATCTTTTGACTTTAAATGACGGTTGGATGTGAATTATTACTTTTTCAACTAAAATAAGTGTGTTTAAAGTCATTTCTGTGCCTGAAATTGGTCAAAATTGAAGATTTTGAGTAATCAAAACTCTGTAAAAATGGCAATTTTGGTCACTGTGAGGGTTTAAAAAGTGGTTTTTCAACATGAGGCCCGATCCAAATGACATTTTGAATCATTTTTGGTAGAGTCCAAAAAATCAATTTTCTGATGAAAAACGATGACCCCGGACCAGTCGAACGTTGAAAAAATGGTCAATATTGATGACATTTTTACATTTAATCTTTTGACTTTAAATGACGGTTGGATGTGAATTATTACTTTTTCAACTAAAATAAGTGTGTTTAAAGTCATTTCTGTGCCTGAAATTGGTCAAAATTGAAGATTTTGAGTAAGCAAAACTCTGTAAAAATGGCAATTTTGGACACTGTGAGGGTTTAAAAAGTGGTTATTCAACATGAGGCCCGATCCAAATGACATTTTGAATCATTTTTCGTGAGTCCAAAAAATCAATTTTCTGATGAAAAACGATGACCCCGGACCAGTCGAACGTTGAAAAAATGGTCAATATTGATGAAATTTTAACATTTAATCTTTTGACTTTAAATGACGGTTGGATGTGAATTATTACTTTTTCAACTAAAATAAGTGTGTTTAAAGTCATTTCTGTGCCTGAAATTGGTCAAAATTGAAGATTTTGAGTAAGCAAAACTCTGTAAAAATGGCAATTTTGGTCACTGTGAGGGTTTAAAAAGTGGTTATTCAACATGAGGCCCGATCCAAAAGACATTTTGAATCTTTTTTGGTAGAGTCCAAAAAATCAATTTTCTGATGAAAAACGATGACCCCGGACCAGTCGAACGTTGAAAAAATGGTCAATATTGATGAAATTTTAACATTTAATCTTTTGACTTCAAATGACGGTTGGATGTGAATTATTACTTTTTCAACTAAAATAAGTGTGTTTAAAGTCATGTCTGTGCCTGAAATTGGTCAAAATTGAAGATTTTGAGTAAGCAAAACTCTGTAAAAATGGCAATTTTGGTCACTGTGAGGGTTTAAAAAGTGGTTATTCAACATGAGGCCCGATCCAAAAGACATTTTGAATCTTTTTTGGTAGAGTCCAAAAAATCCATTTTCTGATGAAAAACGATGACCCCGGACCAGTCGAACGTTGAAAAAATGGTCAATATTGATGAAATTTAACATTTAATCTTTTGACTTTAAATGACGGTTGGATGTGAATTATTACTTTTTCAACTAAAATAAGTGTGTTTAAAGCCATTTCTGTGCCTGAAATTGGTCAAAATTGAAGATTTTGAGTAAGCAAAACTCTGTAAAAATGGCAATTTTGGTCACTGTGAGGGTTTAAAAAGTGGTTATTCAACATGAGGCCCGATCCAAATGACATTTTGAAACATTTTTGGTAGAGTCCAAAAAATCAATTTTCTGATGAAAAACGATGACCCCGGACCAGTCGAACGTTGAAAAAATGGTCAATATTGATGAAATTTTAACATTTAATCTTTTGACTTTAAATGACGGTTGGATGTGAATTATTACTTTTTCAACTAAAATAAGTGTGTTTAAAGTCATTTCTGTGCCTGAAATTGGTCAAAATTTAAGATTTTGAGTAAGCAAAACTCTGTAAAAATGGCAATTTTGGTCACTGTGAGGGTTTAAAAAGTGGTTATTCAACATGAGGCCCGATCCAAAAGACATTTTGAATCTTTTTTGGTAGAGTCCAAAAAATCCATTTTCTGATGAAAAACGATGACCCCGGACCAGTCGAACGTTGAAAAAATGGTCAATATTGATGAAATTTTAACATTTAATCTTTTGACTTTAAATGACGGTTGGATGTGAATTATTACTTTTTCAACTAAAATAAGTGTGTTTAAAGCCATTTCTGTGCCTGAAATTGGTCAAAATTTAAGATTTTGAGTAAGCAAAACTCTGTAAAAATGGCAATTTTGGTCACTGTGAGGGTTTAAAAGTGGTTATTCAACATGAGGCCTGATCCAAATGACATTTTAAAACATTTTTGGTAGAGTCCAAAAAATCAATTTTCTGATGAAAAACGATGACCCCGGACCAGTCGAACGTTGAAAAAATGGTCAATATTGATGAAATTTTAACATTTAATCTTTTGACTTTAAATGACGATTGGATGTGAATTATTACTTTTTCAACTAAAATAAGTGTGTTTAAAGTCATTTCTGTGCCTGAAATTGGTCAAAATTTAAGATTTTGAGTAAGCAAAACTCTGTAAAAATGGCAATTTTGGTCACTGTGAGGGTTTAAAAAGTGGTTATTCAACATGAGGCCCGATCCAAATGACATTTTGAATCATTTTTGGTAGAGTCCAAAAAATCAATTTTCTGATGAAAAACGATGACCCCGGACCAGTCGAACGTTGAAAAAATGGTCAATATTGATGAAATTTTTACATTTAATCTTTTGACTTTAAATGACGGTTGGATGTGAATTATTACTTTTTCAACTAAAATAAGTGTGTTTAAAGTCATTTCTGTGCCTGAAATTGGTCAAAATTGAAGATTTTGAGTAATCAAAACTCTGTAAAAATGGCAATTTTGGTCACTGTGAGGATTTAAAAAGTGGTTATTCAACATGAGGCCCGATCCAAATGACATTTTGAATCATTTTTGGTAGAGTCCAAAAAATCAATTTTCTGATGAAAAACGATGACCCCGGACCAGTCGAACGTTGAAAAAATGGTCAATATTGATGAAATTTTAACATTTAATCTTTTGACTTCAAATGACGGTTGGATGTGAATTATTACTTTTTCAACTAAAATAAGTGTGTTTAAAGTTATTTCTGTGCCTGAAATTGGTCAAAATTGAAGATTTTGAGTAAGCAAAACTCTGTAAAAATGGCAATTTTGGTCACTGTGAGGGTTTAAAAAGTGGTTATTCAACATGAGGCCCGATCCAAATGACATTTTGAAACATTTTTGGTAGAGTCCAAACAATCCATTATCTGATGAAAAACGATGACCCCGGACCAGTCGAACGTTGAAAAAATGGTCAATATTGATGAAATTTTAACATTTAATCTTTTGACTTTAAATGACGGTTGGATGTGAATTATTACTTTTTCAACTAAAATAAGTGTGTTTAAAGTCATTTCTGTGCCTGAAATTGGTCAAAATTTAAGATTTTGAGTAAGCAAAACTCTGTAAAAATGGCAATTTTGGTCACTGTGAGGGTTTAAAAAGTGGTTTTTCAACATGAGGCCCGATCCAAATGACATTTTGAATCATTTTTGGTAGAGTCCAAAAAATCAATTTTCTGATGAAAAACGATGACCCCGGACCAGTCGAACGTTGAAAAAATGGTCAATATTGATGACATTTTTACATTTAATCTTTTGACTTTAAATGACGGTTGGATGTGAATTATTACTTTTTCAACTAAAATAAGTGTGTTTAAAGTCATTTCTGTGCCTGAAATTGGTCAAAATTGAAGATTTTGAGTAATCAAAACTCTGTAAAAATGGCAATTTTGGTCACTGTGAGGATTTAAAAAGTGGTTATTCAACATGAGGCCCGATCCAAATGACATTTTGAATCATTTTTGGTAGAGTCCAAAAAATCAATTTTCTGATGAAAAACGATGACCCCGGACCAGTCGAACGTTGAAAAAATGGTCAATATTGATGAAATTTTAACATTTAATCTTTTGACTTCAAATGACGGTTGGATGTGAATTATTACTTTTTCAACTAAAATAAGTGTGTTTAAAGTCATTTCTGTGCCTGAAATTGGTCAAAATTGAAGATTTTGAGTAAGCAAAACTCTGTAAAAATGGCAATTTTGGTCACTGTGAGGGTTTAAAAAGTGGTTATTCAACATGAGGCCCGATCCAAAAGACATTTTGAATCTTTTTTGGTAGAGTCCAAAAAATCCATTTTCTGATGAAAAACGATGACCCCGGACCAGTCGAACGTTGAAAAAATGGTCAATATTGATGAAATTTTAACATTTAATCTTTTGACTTCAAATGACGGTTGGATGTGAATTATTACTTTTTCAACTAAAATAAGTGTGTTTAAAGTCATTTCTGTGCCTGAAATTGGTCAAAATTTAAGATTTTGAGTAAGCAAAACTCTGTAAAAATGGCAATTTTGGTCACTGTGAGGGTTTAAAAAGTGGTTATTCAACATGAGGCCCGATCCAAATGACATTTTGAATCATTTTTGGTGAGTCCAAAAAATCAATTTTCTGATGAAAAACGATGACCCCGGACCAGTCGAACGTTGAAAAAATGGTCAATATTGATGAAATTTTAACATTTAATCTTTTGACTTTAAATGACGGTTGGATGTGAATTATTACTTTTTCAACTAAAATAAGTGTGTTTAAAGTCATTTCTGTGCCTGAAATTGGTCAAAATTGAAGATTTTGAGTAAGCAAAACTCTGTAAAAATGGCAATTTTGGTCACTGTGAGGGTTTAAAAAGTGGTTATTCAACATGAGGCCCGATCCAAATGACATTTTGAATCATTTTTGGTAGAGTCCAAAAAATCAATTTTCTGATGAAAAACGATGACCCCGGACCAGTCGAACGTTGAAAAAATGGTCAATATTGATGAAATTTTAACATTTAATCTTTTGACTTTAAATGACGGTTGGATGTGAATTATTACTTTTTCAACTAAAATAAGTGTGTTTAAAGTCATTTCTGTGCCTGAAATTGGTCAAAATTGAAGATTTTGAGTAAGCAAAACTCTGTAAAAATGGCAATTTTGGTCACTGTGAGGGTTTAAAAAGTGGTTATTCAACATGAGGCCCGATCCAAAAGACATTTTGAATCTTTTTTGGTAGAGTCCAAAAAATCCATTTTCTGATGAAAAACGATGACCCCGGACCAGTCGAACGTTGAAAAAATGGTCAATATTGATGAAATTTTAACATTTAATCTTTTGACTTTAAATGACGGTTGGATGTGAATTATTACTTTTTCAACTAAAATAAGTGTGTTTAAAGCCATTTCTGTGCCTGAAATTGGTCAAAATTTAAGATTTTGAGTAAGCAAAACTCTGTAAAAATGGCAATTTTGGTCACTGTGAGGGTTTAAAAGTGGTTATTCAACATGAGGCCTGATCCAAATGACATTTTGAAACATTTTTGGTAGAGTCCAAAAAATCAATTTTCTGATGAAAAACGATGACCCCGGACCAGTCGAACGTTGAAAAAATGGTCAATATTGATGAAATTTTAACATTTAATCTTTTGACTTTAAATGACGGTTGGATGTGAATTATTACTTTTTCAACTAAAATAAGTGTGTTTAAAGTCATTTCTGTGCCTGAAATTGGTCAAAATTTAAGATTTTGAGTAAGCAAAACTCTGTAAAAATGGCAATTTTGGTCACTGTGAGGGTTTAAAAAGTGGTTATTCAACATGAGGCCCGATCCAAATGACATTTTGAATCATTTTTGGTAGAGTCCAAAAAATCAATTTTCTGATGAAAAACGATGACCCCGGACCAGTCGAACGTTGAAAAAATGGTCAATATTGATGAAATTTTTACATTTAATCTTTTGACTTTAAATGACGGTTGGATGTGAATTATTACTTTTTCAACTAAAATAAGTGTGTTTAAAGTCATTTCTGTGCCTGAAATTGGTCAAAATTGAAGATTTTGAGTAATCAAAACTCTGTAAAAATGGCAATTTTGGTCACTGTGAGGATTTAAAAAGTGGTTATTCAACATGAGGCCCGATCCAAATGACATTTTGAATCATTTTTGGTAGAGTCCAAAAAATCAATTTTCTGATGAAAAACGATGACCCCGGACCAGTCGAACGTTGAAAAAATGGTCAATATTGATGAAATTTTAACATTTAATCTTTTGACTTCAAATGACGGTTGGATGTGAATTATTACTTTTTCAACTAAAATAAGTGTGTTTACAGTTATTTCTGTGCCTGAAATTGGTCAAAATTGAAGATTTTGAGTAAGCAAAACTCTGTAAAAATGGCAATTTTGGTCACTGTGAGGGTTTAAAAAGTGGTTATTCAACATGAGGCCCGATCCAAATGACATTTTGAATCATTTTTGGTAGAGTCCAAAAAATCAATTTTCTGATGAAAAACGATGACCCCGGACCAGTCGAACGTTGAAAAAATGGTCAATATTGATGAAATTTTAACATTTAATCTTTTGACTTTAAATGACGGTTGGATGTGAATTATTACTTTTTCAACTAAAATAAGTGTGTTTAAAGTCATTTCTGTGCCTGAAATTGGTCAAAATTGAAGATTTTGAGTAAGCAAAACTCTGTAAAAATGGCAATTTTGGTCACTGTGAGGGTTTAAAAAGTGGTTATTCAACATGAGGCCCGATCCAAATGACATTTTGAATCATTTTTGGTAGAGTCCAAAAAATCAATTTTCTGATGAAAAACGATGACCCCGGACCAGTCGAACGTTGAAAAAATGGTCAATATTGATGAAATTTTTACATTTAATCTTTTGACTTTAAATGACGGTTGGATGTGAATTATTACTTTTTCAACTAAAATAAGTGTGTTTAAAGTCATTTCTGTGCCTGAAATTGGTCAAAATTGAAGATTTTGAGTAATCAAAACTCTGTAAAAATGGCAATTTTGGTCACTGTGAGGGTTTAAAAAGTGGTTTTTCAACATGAGGCCCGATCCAAATGACATTTTGAATCATTTTTGGTAGAGTCCAAAAAATCAATTTTCTGATGAAAAACGATGACCCCGGACCAGTCGAACGTTGAAAAAATGGTCAATATTGATGACATTTTTACATTTAATCTTTTGACTTTAAATGACGGTTGGATGTGAATTATTACTTTTTCAACTAAAATAAGTGTGTTTAAAGTCATTTCTGTGCCTGAAATTGGTCAAAATTTAAGATTTTGAGTAAGCAAAACTCTGTAAAAATGGCAATTTTGGTCACTGTGAGGGTTTAAAAAGTGGTTATTCAACATGAGGCCCGATCCAAAAGACATTTTGAATCTTTTTTGGTAGAGTCCAAAAAATCCATTTTCTGATGAAAAACGATGACCCCGGACCAGTCGAACGTTGAAAAAATGGTCAATATTGATGAAATTTTAACATTTAATCTTTTGACTTTAAATGACGGTTGGATGTGAATTATTACTTTTTCAACTAAAATAAGTGTGTTTAAAGCCATTTCTGTGCCTGAAATTGGTCAAAATTTAAGATTTTGAGTAAGCAAAACTCTGTAAAAATGGCAATTTTGGTCACTGTGAGGGTTTAAAAGTGGTTATTCAACATGAGGCCTGATCCAAATGACATTTTGAAACATTTTTGGTAGAGTCCAAAAAATCAATTTTCTGATGAAAAACGATGACCCCGGACCAGTCGAACGTTGAAAAAATGGTCAATATTGATGAAATTTTAACATTTAATCTTTTGACTTTAAATGACGGTTGGATGTGAATTATTACTTTTTCAACTAAAATAAGTGTGTTTAAAGTCATTTCTGTGCCTGAAATTGGTCAAAATTTAAGATTTTGAGTAAGCAAAACTCTGTAAAAATGGCAATTTTGGTCACTGTGAGGGTTTAAAAAGTGGTTATTCAACATGAGGCCCGATCCAAATGACATTTTGAATCATTTTTGGTAGAGTCCAAAAAATCAATTTTCTGATGAAAAACGATGACCCCGGACCAGTCGAACGTTGAAAAAATTGTCAATATTGATGAAATTTTAACATTTAATCTTTTGACTTCAAATGACGGTTGGATGTGAATTATTACTTTTTCAACTAAAATAAGTGTGTTTAAAGTCATTTCTGTGCCTGAAATTGGTCAAAATTTAAGATTTTGAGTAAGCAAAACTCTGTAAAAATGGCAATTTTGGTCACTGTGAGGGTTTAAAAAGTGGTTATTCAACATGAGGCCCGATCCAAATGACATTTTGAATCATTTTTGGTGAGTCCAAAAAATCAATTTTCTGATGAAAAACGATGACCCCGGACCAGTCGAACGTTGAAAAAATGGTCAATATTGATGAAATTTTAACATTTAATCTTTTGACTTTAAATGACGGTTGGATGTGAATTATTACTTTTTCAACTAAAATAAGTGTGTTTAAAGCCATTTCTGTGCCTGAAATTGGTCAAAATTTAAGATTTTGAGTAAGCAAAACTCTGTAAAAATGGCAATTTTGGTCACTGTGAGGGTTTAAAAGTGGTTATTCAACATGAGGCCTGATCCAAATGACATTTTGAAACATTTTTGGTAGAGTCCAAAAAATCAATTTTCTGATGAAAAACGATGACCCCGGACCAGTCGAACGTTGAAAAAATGGTCAATATTGATGAAATTTTAACATTTAATCTTTTGACTTTAAATGACGGTTGGATGTGAATTATTACTTTTTCAACTAAAATAAGTGTGTTTAAAGTCATTTCTGTGCCTGAAATTGGTCAAAATTTAAGATTTTGAGTAAGCAAAACTCTGTAAAAATGGCAATTTTGGTCACTGTGAGGGTTTAAAAAGTGGTTATTCAACATGAGGCCCGATCCAAATGACATTTTGAATCATTTTTGGTAGAGTCCAAAAAATCAATTTTCTGATGAAAAACGATGACCCCGGACCAGTCGAACGTTGAAAAAATTGTCAATATTGATGAAATTTTAACATTTAATCTTTTGACTTCAAATGACGGTTGGATGTGAATTATTACTTTTTCAACTAAAATAAGTGTGTTTAAAGTCATTTCTGTGCCTGAAATTGGTCAAAATTTAAGATTTTGAGTAAGCAAAACTCTGTAAAAATGGCAATTTTGGTCACTGTGAGGGTTTAAAAAGTGGTTATTCAACATGAGGCCCGATCCAAATGACATTTTGAATCATTTTTGGTGAGTCCAAAAAATCAATTTTCTGATGAAAAACGATGACCCCGGACCAGTCGAACGTTGAAAAAATGGTCAATATTGATGAAATTTTAACATTTAATCTTTTGACTTTAAATGACGGTTGGATGTGAATTATTACTTTTTCAACTAAAATAAGTGTGTTTAAAGTCATTTCTGTGCCTGAAATTGGTCAAAATTGAAGATTTTGAGTAAGCAAAACTCTGTAAAAATGGCAATTTTGGTCACTGTGAGGGTTTAAAAAGTGGTTATTCAACATGAGGCCCTATCCAAAAGACATTTTGAATCTTTTTTGGTAGAGTCCAAAAAATCAATTTTCTGATGAAAAACGATGACCCCGGACCAGTCGAACGTTGAAAAAATGGTCAATATTGATGAAATTTTAACATTTAATCTTTTGACTTTAAATGACGGTTGGATGTGAATTATTACTTTTTCAACTAAAATAAGTGTGTTTAAAGTCATTTCTGTGCCTGAAATTGGTCAAAATTTAAGATTTTGAGTAAGCAAAACTCTGTAAAAATGGCAATTTTGGTCACTGTGAGGGTTTAAAAAGTGGTTTTTCAACATGAGGCCCGATCCAAATGACATTTTGAATCATTTTTGGTAGAGTCCAAAAAATCAATTTTCTGATGAAAAACGATGACCCCGGACCAGTCGAACGTTGAAAAAATGGTCAATATTGATGACATTTTTACATTTAATCTTTTGACTTTAAATGACGGTTGGATGTGAATTATTACTTTTTCAACTAAAATAAGTGTGTTTAAAGTCATTTCTGTGCCTGAAATTGGTCAAAATTGAAGATTTTGAGTAATCAAAACTCTGTAAAAATGGCAATTTTGGTCACTGTGAGGATTTAAAAAGTGGTTATTCAACATGAGGCCCGATCCAAATGACATTTTGAATCATTTTTGGTAGAGTCCAAAAAATCAATTTTCTGATGAAAAACGATGACCCCGGACCAGTCGAACGTTGAAAAAATGGTCAATATTGATGAAATTTTAACATTTAATCTTTTGACTTCAAATGACGGTTGGATGTGAATTATTACTTTTTCAACTAAAATAAGTGTGTTTAAAGTTATTTCTGTGCCTGAAATTGGTCAAAATTGAAGATTTTGAGTAAGCAAAACTCTGTAAAAATGGCAATTTTGGTCACTGTGAGGGTTTAAAAAGTGGTTATTCAACATGAGGCCCGATCCAAATGACATTTTGAAACATTTTTGGTAGAGTCCAAACAATCCATTATCTGATGAAAAACGATGACCCCGGACCAGTCGAACGTTGAAAAAATGGTCAATATTGATGAAATTTTAACATTTAATCTTTTGACTTTAAATGACGGTTGGATGTGAATTATTACTTTTTCAACTAAAATAAGTGTGTTTAAAGTCATTTCTGTGCCTGAAATTGGTCAAAATTTAAGATTTTGAGTAAGCAAAACTCTGTAAAAATGGCAATTTTGGTCACTGTGAGGGTTTAAAAAGTGGTTTTTCAACATGAGGCCCGATCCAAATGACATTTTGAATCATTTTTGGTAGAGTCCAAAAAATCAATTTTCTGATGAAAAACGATGACCCCGGACCAGTCGAACGTTGAAAAAATGGTCAATATTGATGACATTTTTACATTTAATCTTTTGACTTTAAATGACGGTTGGATGTGAATTATTACTTTTTCAACTAAAATAAGTGTGTTTAAAGTCATTTCTGTGCCTGAAATTGGTCAAAATTGAAGATTTTGAGTAAGCAAAACTCTGTAAAAATGGCAATTTTGGTCACTGTGAGGGTTTAAAAAGTGGTTATTCAACATGAGGCCCGATCCAAATGACATTTTGAATCATTTTTGGTAGAGTCCAAAAAATCAATTTTCTGATGAAAAACGATGACCCCGGACCAGTCGAACGTTGAAAAAATGGTCAATATTGATGAAATTTTAACATTTAATCTTTTGACTTTAAATGACGGTTGGATGTGAATTATTACTTTTTCAACTAAAATAAGTGTGTTTAAAGTCATTTCTGTGCCTGAAATTGGTCAAAATTGAAGATTTTGAGTAAGCAAAACTCTGTAAAAATGGCAATTTTGGTCACTGTGAGGGTTTAAAAAGTGGTTATTCAACATGAGGCCCGATCCAAAAGACATTTTGAATCTTTTTTGGTAGAGTCCAAAAAATCCATTTTCTGATGAAAAACGATGACCCCGGACCAGTCGAACGTTGAAAAAATGGTCAATATTGATGAAATTTTAACATTTAATCTTTTGACTTCAAATGACGGTTGGATGTGAATTATTACTTTTTCAACTAAAATAAGTGTGTTTAAAGTCATTTCTGTGCCTGAAATTGGTCAAAATTTAAGATTTTGAGTAAGCAAAACTCTGTAAAAATGGCAATTTTGGTCACTGTGAGGGTTTAAAAAGTGGTTATTCAACATGAGGCCCGATCCAAATGACATTTTGAATCATTTTTGGTGAGTCCAAAAAATCAATTTTCTGATGAAAAACGATGACCCCGGACCAGTCGAACGTTGAAAAAATGGTCAATATTGATGAAATTTTAACATTTAATCTTTTGACTTTAAATGACGGTTGGATGTGAATTATTACTTTTTCAACTAAAATAAGTGTGTTTAAAGTCATTTCTGTGCCTGAAATTGGTCAAAATTGAAGATTTTGAGTAAGCAAAACTCTGTAAAAATGGCAATTTTGGTCACTGTGAGGGTTTAAAAAGTGGTTATTCAACATGAGGCCCGATCCAAATGACATTTTGAATCATTTTTGGTAGAGTCCAAAAAATCAATTTTCTGATGAAAAACGATGACCCCGGACCAGTCGAACGTTGAAAAAATGGTCAATATTGATGAAATTTTAACATTTAATCTTTTGACTTTAAATGACGGTTGGATGTGAATTATTACTTTTTCAACTAAAATAAGTGTGTTTAAAGTCATTTCTGTGCCTGAAATTGGTCAAAATTGAAGATTTTGAGTAAGCAAAACTCTGTAAAAATGGCAATTTTGGTCACTGTGAGGGTTTAAAAAGTGGTTATTCAACATGAGGCCCGATCCAAAAGACATTTTGAATCTTTTTTGGTAGAGTCCAAAAAATCCATTTTCTGATGAAAAACGATGACCCCGGACCAGTCGAACGTTGAAAAAATGGTCAATATTGATGAAATTTTAACATTTAATCTTTTGACTTTAAATGACGGTTGGATGTGAATTATTACTTTTTCAACTAAAATAAGTGTGTTTAAAGCCATTTCTGTGCCTGAAATTGGTCAAAATTTAAGATTTTGAGTAAGCAAAACTCTGTAAAAATGGCAATTTTGGTCACTGTGAGGGTTTAAAAGTGGTTATTCAACATGAGGCCTGATCCAAATGACATTTTGAAACATTTTTGGTAGAGTCCAAAAAATCAATTTTCTGATGAAAAACGATGACCCCGGACCAGTCGAACGTTGAAAAAATGGTCAATATTGATGAAATTTTAACATTTAATCTTTTGACTTTAAATGACGGTTGGATGTGAATTATTACTTTTTCAACTAAAATAAGTGTGTTTAAAGTCATTTCTGTGCCTGAAATTGGTCAAAATTTAAGATTTTGAGTAAGCAAAACTCTGTAAAAATGGCAATTTTGGTCACTGTGAGGGTTTAAAAAGTGGTTATTCAACATGAGGCCCGATCCAAATGACATTTTGAATCATTTTTGGTAGAGTCCAAAAAATCAATTTTCTGATGAAAAACGATGACCCCGGACCAGTCGAACGTTGAAAAAATGGTCAATATTGATGAAATTTTTACATTTAATCTTTTGACTTTAAATGACGGTTGGATGTGAATTATTACTTTTTCAACTAAAATAAGTGTGTTTAAAGTCATTTCTGTGCCTGAAATTGGTCAAAATTGAAGATTTTGAGTAATCAAAACTCTGTAAAAATGGCAATTTTGGTCACTGTGAGGATTTAAAAAGTGGTTATTCAACATGAGGCCCGATCCAAATGACATTTTGAATCATTTTTGGTAGAGTCCAAAAAATCAATTTTCTGATGAAAAACGATGACCCCGGACCAGTCGAACGTTGAAAAAATGGTCAATATTGATGACATTTTAACATTTAATCTTTTGACTTCAAATGACGGTTGGATGTGAATTATTACTTTTTCAACTAAAATAAGTGTGTTTAAAGTTATTTCTGTGCCTGAAATTGGTCAAAATTGAAGATTTTGAGTAAGCAAAACTCTGTAAAAATGGCAATTTTGGTCACTGTGAGGGTTTAAAAAGTGGTTATTCAACATGAGGCCCGATCCAAATGACATTTTGAATCATTTTTGGTAGAGTCCAAAAAATCAATTTTCTGATGAAAAACGATGACCCCGGACCAGTCGAACGTTGAAAAAATGGTCAATATTGATGAAATTTTAACATTTAATCTTTTGACTTTAAATGACGGTTGGATGTGAATTATTTTTTTTTCAACTAAAATAAGTGTGTTTAAAGTCATTTCTGTGCCTGAAATTGGTCAAAATTGAAGATTTTGAGTAAGCAAAACTCTGTAAAAATGGCAATTTTGGTCACTGTGAGGGTTTAAAAAGTGGTTATTCAACATGAGGCCCGATCCAAATGACATTTTGAATCATTTTTGGTAGAGTCCAAAAAATCAATTTTCTGATGAAAAACGATGACCCCGGACCAGTCGAACGTTGAAAAAATGGTCAATATTGATGAAATTTTTACATTTAATCTTTTGACTTTAAATGACGGTTGGATGTGAATTATTACTTTTTCAACTAAAATAAGTGTGTTTAAAGTCATTTCTGTGCCTGAAATTGGTCAAAATTGAAGATTTTGAGTAATCAAAACTCTGTAAAAATGGCAATTTTGGTCACTGTGAGGGTTTAAAAAGTGGTTTTTCAACATGAGGCCCGATCCAAATGACATTTTGAATCATTTTTGGTAGAGTCCAAAAAATCAATTTTCTGATGAAAAACGATGACCCCGGACCAGTCGAACGTTGAAAAAATGGTCAATATTGATGACATTTTTACATTTAATCTTTTGACTTTAAATGACGGTTGGATGTGAATTATTACTTTTTCAACTAAAATAAGTGTGTTTAAAGTCATTTCTGTGCCTGAAATTGGTCAAAATTTAAGATTTTGAGTAAGCAAAACTCTGTAAAAATGGCAATTTTGGTCACTGTGAGGGTTTAAAAAGTGGTTATTCAACATGAGGCCCGATCCAAAAGACATTTTGAATCTTTTTTGGTAGAGTCCAAAAAATCCATTTTCTGATGAAAAACGATGACCCCGGACCAGTCGAACGTTGAAAAAATGGTCAATATTGATGAAATTTTAACATTTAATCTTTTGACTTTAAATGACGGTTGGATGTGAATTATTACTTTTTCAACTAAAATAAGTGTGTTTAAAGCCATTTCTGTGCCTGAAATTGGTCAAAATTTAAGATTTTGAGTAAGCAAAACTCTGTAAAAATGGCAATTTTGGTCACTGTGAGGGTTTAAAAGTGGTTATTCAACATGAGGCCTGATCCAAATGACATTTTGAAACATTTTTGGTAGAGTCCAAAAAATCAATTTTCTGATGAAAAACGATGACCCCGGACCAGTCGAACGTTGAAAAAATGGTCAATATTGATGAAATTTTAACATTTAATCTTTTGACTTTAAATGACGGTTGGATGTGAATTATTACTTTTTCAACTAAAATAAGTGTGTTTAAAGTCATTTCTGTGCCTGAAATTGGTCAAAATTTAAGATTTTGAGTAAGCAAAACTCTGTAAAAATGGCAATTTTGGTCACTGTGAGGGTTTAAAAAGTGGTTATTCAACATGAGGCCCGATCCAAATGACATTTTGAATCATTTTTGGTAGAGTCCAAAAAATCAATTTTCTGATGAAAAACGATGACCCCGGACCAGTCGAACGTTGAAAAAATTGTCAATATTGATGAAATTTTAACATTTAATCTTTTGACTTCAAATGACGGTTGGATGTGAATTATTACTTTTTCAACTAAAATAAGTGTGTTTAAAGTCATTTCTGTGCCTGAAATTGGTCAAAATTTAAGATTTTGAGTAAGCAAAACTCTGTAAAAATGGCAATTTTGGTCACTGTGAGGGTTTAAAAAGTGGTTATTCAACATGAGGCCCGATCCAAATGACATTTTGAATCATTTTTGGTGAGTCCAAAAAATCAATTTTCTGATGAAAAACGATGACCCCGGACCAGTCGAACGTTGAAAAAATGGTCAATATTGATGAAATTTTAACATTTAATCTTTTGACTTTAAATGACGGTTGGATGTGAATTATTACTTTTTCAACTAAAATAAGTGTGTTTAAAGCCATTTCTGTGCCTGAAATTGGTCAAAATTTAAGATTTTGAGTAAGCAAAACTCTGTAAAAATGGCAATTTTGGTCACTGTGAGGGTTTAAAAGTGGTTATTCAACATGAGGCCTGATCCAAATGACATTTTGAAACATTTTTGGTAGAGTCCAAAAAATCAATTTTCTGATGAAAAACGATGACCCCGGACCAGTCGAACGTTGAAAAAATGGTCAATATTGATGAAATTTTGACATTTAATCTTTTGACTTTAAATGACGGTTGGATGTGAATTATTACTTTTTCAACTAAAATAAGTGTGTTTAAAGTCATTTCTGTGCCTGAAATTGGTCAAAATTTAAGATTTTGAGTAAGCAAAACTCTGTAAAAATGGCAATTTTGGTCACTGTGAGGGTTTAAAAAGTGGTTATTCAACATGAGGCCCGATCCAAATGACATTTTGAATCATTTTTGGTAGAGTCCAAAAAATCAATTTTCTGATGAAAAACGATGACCCCGGACCAGTCGAACGTTGAAAAAATTGTCAATATTGATGAAATTTTAACATTTAATCTTTTGACTTCAAATGACGGTTGGATGTGAATTATTACTTTTTCAACTAAAATAAGTGTGTTTAAAGTCATTTCTGTGCCTGAAATTGGTCAAAATTTAAGATTTTGAGTAAGCAAAACTCTGTAAAAATGGCAATTTTGGTCACTGTGAGGGTTTAAAAAGTGGTTATTCAACATGAGGCCCGATCCAAATGACATTTTGAATCATTTTTGGTGAGTCCAAAAAATCAATTTTCTGATGAAAAACGATGACCCCGGACCAGTCGAACGTTGAAAAAATGGTCAATATTGATGAAATTTTAACATTTAATCTTTTGACTTTAAATGACGGTTGGATGTGAATTATTACTTTTTCAACTAAAATAAGTGTGTTTAAAGTCATTTCTGTGCCTGAAATTGGTCAAAATTGAAGATTTTGAGTAAGCAAAACTCTGTAAAAATGGCAATTTTGGTCACTGTGAGGGTTTAAAAAGTGGTTATTCAACATGAGGCCCTATCCAAAAGACATTTTGAATCTTTTTTGGTAGAGTCCAAAAAATCAATTTTCTGATGAAAAACGATGACCCGGGACCAGTCGAACGTTGAAAAAATGGTCAATATTGATGAAATTTTAACATTTAATCTTTTGACTTCAAATGACGGTTGGATGTGAATTATTACTTTTTCAACTAAAATAAGTGTGTTTAAAGTCATTTCTGTGCCTGAAATTGGTCAAAATTGAAGATTTTGAGTAAGCAAAACTCTGTAAAAATGGCAATTTTGGTCACTGTGAGGGTTTAAAAAGTGGTTATTCAACATGAGGCCCGATCCAAAAGACATTTTGAATCTTTTTTGGTAGAGTCCAAAAAATCCATTTTCTGATGAAAAACGATGACCCCGGACCAGTCGAACGTTGAAAAAATGGTCAATATTGATGAAATTTTAACATTTAATCTTTTGACTTCAAATGACGGTTGGATGTGAATTATTACTTTTTCAACTAAAATAAGTGTGTTTAAAGTCATTTCTGTGCCTGAAATTGGTCAAAATTGAAGATTTTGAGTAAGCAAAACTCTGTAAAAATGGCAATTTTGGTCACTGTGAGGGTTTAAAAAGTGGTTATTCAACATGAGGCCCGATCCAAAAGACATTTTGAATCTTTTTTGGTAGAGTCCAAAAAATCCATTTTCTGATGAAAAACGATGACCCCGGACCAGTCGAACGTTGAAAAAATGGTCAATATTGATGAAATTTTAACATTTAATCTTTTGACTTTAAATGACGGTTGGATGTGAATTATTACTTTTTCAACTAAAATAAGTGTGTTTAAAGCCATTTCTGTGCCTGAAATTGGTCAAAATTGAAGATTTTGAGTAAGCAAAACTCTGTAAAAATGGCAATTTTGGTCACTGTGAGGGTTTAAAAAGTGGTTATTCAACATGAGGCCCGATCCAAATGACATTTTGAAACATTTTTGGTAGAGTCCAAAAAATCAATTTTCTGATGAAAAACGATGACCCCGGACCAGTCGAACGTTGAAAAAATGGTCAATATTGATGAAATTTTAACATTTAATCTTTTGACTTTAAATGACGGTTGGATGTGAATTATTACTTTTTCAACTAAAATAAGTGTGTTTAAAGTCATTTCTGTGCCTGAAATTGGTCAAAATTTAAGATTTTGAGTAAGCAAAACTCTGTAAAAATGGCAATTTTGGTCACTGTGAGGGTTTAAAAAGTGGTTATTCAACATGAGGCCCGATCCAAAAGACATTTTGAATCTTTTTTGGTAGAGTCCAAAAAATCCATTTTCTGATGAAAAACGATGACCCCGGACCAGTCGAACGTTGAAAAAATGGTCAATATTGATGAAATTTTAACATTTAATCTTTTGACTTTAAATGACGGTTGGATGTGAATTATTACTTTTTCAACTAAAATAAGTGTGTTTAAAGCCATTTCTGTGCCTGAAATTGGTCAAAATTTAAGATTTTGAGTAAGCAAAACTCTGTAAAAATGGCAATTTTGGTCACTGTGAGGGTTTAAAAGTGGTTATTCAACATGAGGCCTGATCCAAATGACATTTTGAAACATTTTTGGTAGAGTCCAAAAAATCAATTTTCTGATGAAAAACGATGACCCCGGACCAGTCGAACGTTGAAAAAATGGTCAATATTGATGAAATTTTAACATTTAATCTTTTGACTTTAAATGACGGTTGGATGTGAATTATTACTTTTTCAACTAAAATAAGTGTGTTTAAAGTCATTTCTGTGCCTGAAATTGGTCAAAATTTAAGATTTTGAGTAAGCAAAACTCTGTAAAAATGGCAATTTTGGTCACTGTGAGGGTTTAAAAAGTGGTTATTCAACATGAGGCCCGATCCAAATGACATTTTGAATCATTTTTGGTAGAGTCCAAAAAATCAATTTTCTGATGAAAAACGATGACCCCGGACCAGTCGAACGTTGAAAAAATGGTCAATATTGATGAAATTTTTACATTTAATCTTTTGACTTTAAATGACGGTTGGATGTGAATTATTACTTTTTCAACTAAAATAAGTGTGTTTAAAGTCATTTCTGTGCCTGAAATTGGTCAAAATTGAAGATTTTGAGTAATCAAAACTCTGTAAAAATGGCAATTTTGGTCACTGTGAGGATTTAAAAAGTGGTTATTCAACATGAGGCCCGATCCAAATGACATTTTGAATCATTTTTGGTAGAGTCCAAAAAATCAATTTTCTGATGAAAAACGATGACCCCGGACCAGTCGAACGTTGAAAAAATTGTCAATATTGATGAAATTTTAACATTTAATCTTTTGACTTCAAATGACGGTTGGATGTGAATTATTACTTTTTCAACTAAAATAAGTGTGTTTAAAGTTATTTCTGTGCCTGAAATTGGTCAAAATTGAAGATTTTGAGTAAGCAAAACTCTGTAAAAATGGCAATTTTGGTCACTGTGAGGGTTTAAAAAGTGGTTATTCAACATGAGGCCCGATCCAAATGACATTTTGAATCATTTTTGGTAGAGTCCAAAAAATCAATTTTCTGATGAAAAACGATGACCCCGGACCAGTCGAACGTTGAAAAAATGGTCAATATTGATGAAATTTTTACATTTAATCTTTTGACTTTAAATGACGGTTGGATGTGAATTATTACTTTTTCAACTAAAATAAGTGTGTTTAAAGTCATTTCTGTGCCTGAAATTGGTCAAAATTGAAGATTTTGAGTAATCAAAACTCTGTAAAAATGGCAATTTTGGTCACTGTGAGGGTTTAAAAAGTGGTTTTTCAACATGAGGCCCGATCCAAATGACATTTTGAATCATTTTTGGTAGAGTCCAAAAAATCAATTTTCTGATGAAAAACGATGACCCCGGACCAGTCGAACGTTGAAAAAATGGTCAATATTGATGACATTTTTACATTTAATCTTTTGACTTTAAATGACGGTTGGATGTGAATTATTACTTTTTCAACTAAAATAAGTGTGTTTAAAGTCATTTCTGTGCCTGAAATTGGTCAAAATTGAAGATTTTGAGTAAGCAAAACTCTGTAAAAATGGCAATTTTGGTCACTGTGAGGGTTTAAAAAGTGGTTATTCAACATGAGGCCCGATCCAAAAGACATTTTGAATCTTTTTTGGTAGAGTCCAAAAAATCCATTTTCTGATGAAAAACGATGACCCCGGACCAGTCGAACGTTGAAAAAATGGTCAATATTGATGAAATTTTAACATTTAATCTTTTGACTTTAAATGACGGTTGGATGTGAATTATTACTTTTTCAACTAAAATAAGTGTGTTTAAAGCCATTTCTGTGCCTGAAATTGGTCAAAATTTAAGATTTTGAGTAAGCAAAACTCTGTAAAAATGGCAATTTTGGTCACTGTGAGGGTTTAAAAGTGGTTATTCAACATGAGGCCTGATCCAAATGACATTTTGAAACATTTTTGGTAGAGTCCAAAAAATCAATTTTCTGATGAAAAACGATGACCCCGGACCAGTCGAACGTTGAAAAAATGGTCAATATTGATGAAATTTTTACATTTAATCTTTTGACTTTAAATGACGGTTGGATGTGAATTATTACTTTTTCAACTAAAATAAGTGTGTTTAAAGTCATTTCTGTGCCTGAAATTGGTCAAAATTGAAGATTTTGAGTAATCAAAACTCTATAAAAATGGCAATTTTGGTCACTGTGAGGATTTAAAAAGTGGTTATTCAACATGAGGCCCGATCCAAATGACATTTTGAATCATTTTTGGTAGAGTCCAAAAAATCAATTTTCTGATGAAAAACGATGACCCCGGACCAGTCGAACGTTGAAAAAATGGTCAATATTGATGAAATTTTAACATTTAATCTTTTGACTTCAAATGACGGTTGGATGTGAATTATTACTTTTTCAACTAAAATAAGTGTGTTTAAAGTTATTTCTGTGCCTGAAATTGGTCAAAATTGAAGATTTTGAGTAAGCAAAACTCTGTAAAAATGGCAATTTTGGTCACTGTGAGGGTTTAAAAAGTGGTTATTCAACATGAGGCCCGATCCAAATGACATTTTGAATCATTTTTGGTAGAGTCCAAAAAATCAATTTTCTGATGAAAAACGATGACCCCGGACCAGTCGAACGTTGAAAAAATGGTCAATATTGATGAAATTTTAACATTTAATCTTTTGACTTTAAATGACGGTTGGATGTGAATTATTACTTTTTCAACTAAAATAAGTGTGTTTAAAGTCATTTCTGTGCCTGAAATTGGTCAAAATTGAAGATTTTGAGTAAGCAAAACTCTGTAAAAATGGCAATTTTGGTCACTGTGAGGGTTTAAAAAGTGGTTATTCAACATGAGGCACGATCCAAATGACATTTTGAAACATTTTTGGTAGAGTCCAAACAATCCATTATCTGATGAAAAACGATGACCCCGGACCAGTCGAACGTTGAAAAAATGGTCAATATTGATGAAATTTTAACATTTAATCTTTTGACTTTAAATGACGGTTGGATGTGAATTATTACTTTTTCAACTAAAATAAGTGTGTTTAAAGTCATTTCTGTGCCTGAAATTGGTCAAAATTTAAGATTTTGAGTAAGCAAAACTCTGTAAAAATGGCAATTTTGGTCACTGTGAGGGTTTAAAAAGTGGTTTTTCAACATGAGGCCCGATCCAAATGACATTTTGAATCATTTTTGGTAGAGTCCAAAAAATCAATTTTCTGATGAAAAACGATGACCCCGGACCAGTCGAACGTTGAAAAAATGGTCAATATTGATGACATTTTTACATTTAATCTTTTGACTTTAAATGACGGTTGGATGTGAATTATTACTTTTTCAACTAAAATAAGTGTGTTTAAAGTCATTTCTGTGCCTGAAATTGGTCAAAATTGAAGATTTTGAGTAAGCAAAACTCTGTAAAAATGGCAATTTTGGTCACTGTGAGGGTTTAAAAAGTGGTTATTCAACATGAGGCCCGATCCAAATGACATTTTGAATCATTTTTGGTAGAGTCCCAAAAATCAATTTTCTGATGAAAAACGATGACCCCGGACCAGTCGAACGTTGAAAAAATGGTCAATATTGATGAAATTTTAACATTTAATCTTTTGACTTTAAATGACGGTTGGATGTGAATTATTACTTTTTCAACTAAAATAAGTGTGTTTAAAGTCATTTCTGTGCCTGAAATTGGTCAAAATTGAAGATTTTGAGTAAGCAAAACTCTGTAAAAATGGCAATTTTGGTCACTGTGAGGGTTTAAAAAGTGGTTATTCAACATGAGGCCCGATCCAAAAGACATTTTGAATCTTTTTTGGTAGAGTCCAAAAAATCCATTTTCTGATGAAAAACGATGACCCCGGACCAGTCGAACGTTGAAAAAATGGTCAATATTGATGAAATTTTAACATTTAATCTTTTGACTTTAAATGACGGTTGGATGTGAATTATTACTTTTTCAACTAAAATAAGTGTGTTTAAAACCATTTCTGTGCCTGAAATTGGTCAAAATTTAAGATTTTGAGTAAGCAAAACTCTGTAAAAATGGCAATTTTGGTCACTGTGAGGGTTTAAAAGTGGTTATTCAACATGAGGCCTGATCCAAATGACATTTTGAAACATTTTTGGTAGAGTCCAAAAAATCAATTTTCTGATGAAAAACGATGACCCCGGACCAGTCGAACGTTGAAAAAATGGTCAATATTGATGAAATTTTAACATTTAATCTTTTGACTTTAAATGACGGTTGGATGTGAATTATTACTTTTTCAACTAAAATAAGTGTGTTTAAAGTCATTTCTGTGCCTGAAATTGGTCAAAATTTAAGATTTTGAGTAAGCAAAACTCTGTAAAAATGGCAATTTTGGTCACTGTGAGGGTTTAAAAAGTGGTTATTCAACATGAGGCCCGATCCAAATGACATTTTGAATCATTTTTGGTAGAGTCCAAAAAATCAATTTTCTGATGAAAAACGATGACCCCGGACCAGTCGAACGTTGAAAAAATGGTCAATATTGATGAAATTTTTACATTTAATCTTTTGACTTTAAATGACGGTTGGATGTGAATTATTACTTTTTCAACTAAAATAAGTGTGTTTAAAGTCATTTCTGTGCCTGAAATTGGTCAAAATTGAAGATTTTGAGTAATCAAAACTCTGTAAAAATGGCAATTTTGGTCACTGTGAGGGTTTAAAAAGTGGTTTTTCAACATGAGGCCCGATCCAAATGACATTTTGAATCATTTTTGGTAGAGTCCAAAAAATCAATTTTCTGATGAAAAACGATGACCCCGGACCAGTCGAACGTTGAAAAAATGGTCAATATTGATGACATTTTTACATTTAATCTTTTGACTTTAAATGACGGTTGGATGTGAATTATTACTTTTTCAACTAAAATAAGTGTGTTTAAAGTCATTTCTGTGCCTGAAATTGGTCAAAATTGAAGATTTTGAGTAAGCAAAACTCTGTAAAAATGGCAATTTTGGACACTGTGAGGGTTTAAAAAGTGGTTATTCAACATGAGGCCCGATCCAAATGACATTTTGAATCATTTTTGGTAGAGTCCAAAAAATCAATTTTCTGATGAAAAACGATGACCCCGGACCAGTCGAACGTTGAAAAAATTGTCAATATTGATGAAATTTTAACATTTAATCTTTTGACTTCAAATGACGGTTGGATGTGAATTATTACTTTTTCAACTAAAATAAGTGTGTTTAAAGTCATTTCTGTGCCTGAAATTGGTCAAAATTTAAGATTTTGAGTAAGCAAAACTCTGTAAAAATGGCAATTTTGGTCACTGTGAGGGTTTAAAAAGTGGTTATTCAACATGAGGCCCGATCCAAATGACATTTTGAATCATTTTTCGTGAGTCCAAAAAATCAATTTTCTGATGAAAAACGATGACCCCGGACCAGTCGAACGTTGAAAAAATGGTCAATATTGATGAAATTTTAACATTTAATCTTTTGACTTTAAATGACGGTTGGATGTGAATTATTACTTTTTCAACTAAAATAAGTGTGTTTAAAGTCATTTCTGTGCCTGAAATTGGTCAAAATTGAAGATTTTGAGTAAGCAAAACTCTGTAAAAATGGCAATTTTGGTCACTGTGAGGGTTTAAAAAGTGGTTATTCAACATGAGGCCCGATCCAAAAGACATTTTGAATCTTTTTTGGTAGAGTCCAAAAAATCAATTTTCTGATGAAAAACGATGACCCCGGACCAGTCGAACGTTGAAAAAATGGTCAATATTGATGAAATTTTAACATTTAATCTTTTGACTTCAAATGACGGTTGGATGTGAATTATTACTTTTTCAACTAAAATAAGTGTGTTTAAAGTCATGTCTGTGCCTGAAATTGGTCAAAATTGAAGATTTTGAGTAAGCAAAACTCTGTAAAAATGGCAATTTTGGTCACTGTGAGGGTTTAAAAAGTGGTTATTCAACATGAGGCCCGATCCAAAAGACATTTTGAATCTTTTTTGGTAGAGTCCAAAAAATCCATTTTCTGATGAAAAACGATGACCCCGGACCAGTCGAACGTTGAAAAAATGGTCAATATTGATGAAATTTAACATTTAATCTTTTGACTTTAAATGACGGTTGGATGTGAATTATTACTTTTTCAACTAAAATAAGTGTGTTTAAAGCCATTTCTGTGCCTGAAATTGGTCAAAATTGAAGATTTTGAGTAAGCAAAACTCTGTAAAAATGGCAATTTTGGTCACTGTGAGGGTTTAAAAAGTGGTTATTCAACATGAGGCCCGATCCAAATGACATTTTGAAACATTTTTGGTAGAGTCCAAAAAATCAATTTTCTGATGAAAAACGATGACCCCGGACCAGTCGAACGTTGAAAAAATGGTCAATATTGATGAAATTTTAACATTTAATCTTTTGACTTTAAATGACGGTTGGATGTGAATTATTACTTTTTCAACTAAAATAAGTGTGTTTAAAGTCATTTCTGTGCCTGAAATTGGTCAAAATTTAAGATTTTGAGTAAGCAAAACTCTGTAAAAATGGCAATTTTGGTCACTGTGAGGGTTTAAAAAGTGGTTATTCAACATGAGGCCCGATCCAAAAGACATTTTGAATCTTTTTTGGTAGAGTCCAAAAAATCCATTTTCTGATGAAAAACAATGACCCCGGACCAGTCGAACGTTGAAAAAATGGTCAATATTGATGAAATTTTAACATTTAATCTTTTGACTTTAAATGACGGTTGGATGTGAATTATTACTTTTTCAACTAAAATAAGTGTGTTTAAAGCCATTTCTGTGCCTGAAATTGGTCAAAATTTAAGATTTTGAGTAAGCAAAACTCTGTAAAAATGGCAATTTTGGTCACTGTGAGGGTTTAAAAGTGGTTATTCAACATGAGGCCTGATCCAAATGACATTTTAAAACATTTTTGGTAGAGTCCAAAAAATCAATTTTCTGATGAAAAACGATGACCCCGGACCAGTCGAACGTTGAAAAAATGGTCAATATTGATGAAATTTTAACATTTAATCTTTTGACTTTAAATGACGGTTGGATGTGAATTATTACTTTTTCAACTAAAATAAGTGTGTTTAAAGTCATTTCTGTGCCTGAAATTGGTCAAAATTTAAGATTTTGAGTAAGCAAAACTCTGTAAAAATGGCAATTTTGGTCACTGTGAGGGTTTAAAAAGTGGTTATTCAACATGAGGCCCGATCCAAATGACATTTTGAATCATTTTTGGTAGAGTCCAAAAAATCAATTTTCTGATGAAAAACGATGACCCCGGACCAGTCGAACGTTGAAAAAATGGTCAATATTGATGAAATTTTTACATTTAATCTTTTGACTTTAAATGACGGTTGGATGTGAATTATTACTTTTTCAACTAAAATAAGTGTGTTTAAAGTCATTTCTGTGCCTGAAATTGGTCAAAATTGAAGATTTTGAGTAATCAAAACTCTGTAAAAATGGCAATTTTGGTCACTGTGAGGATTTAAAAAGTGGTTATTCAACATGAGGCCCGATCCAAATGACATTTTGAATCATTTTTGGTAGAGTCCAAAAAATCAATTTTCTGATGAAAAACGATGACCCCGGACCAGTCGAACGTTGAAAAAATGGTCAATATTGATGAAATTTTAACATTTAATCTTTTGACTTTAAATGACGGTTGGATGTGAATTATTACTTTTTCAACTAAAATAAGTGTGTTTAAAGTCATTTCTGTGCCTGAAATTGGTCAAAATTTAAGATTTTGAGTAAGCAAAACTCTGTAAAAATGGCAATTTTGGTCACTGTGAGGGTTTAAAAAGTGGTTTTTCAACATGAGGCCCGATCCAAATGACATTTTGAATCATTTTTGGTAGAGTCCAAAAAATCAATTTTCTGATGAAAAACGATGACCCCGGACCAGTCGAACGTTGAAAAAATGGTCAATATTGATGACATTTTTACATTTAATCTTTTGACTTTAAATGACGGTTGGATGTGAATTATTACTTTTTCAACTAAAATAAGTGTGTTTAAAGTCATTTCTGTGCCTGAAATTGGTCAAAATTGAAGATTTTGAGTAAGCAAAACTCTGTAAAAATGGCAATTTTGGTCACTGTGAGGGTTTAAAAAGTGGTTATTCAACATGAGGCCCGATCCAAATGACATTTTGAATCATTTTTGGTAGAGTCCCAAAAATCAATTTTCTGATGAAAAACGATGACCCCGGACCAGTCGAACGTTGAAAAAATGGTCAATATTGATGAAATTTTAACATTTAATCTTTTGACTTTAAATGACGGTTGGATGTGAATTATTACTTTTTCAACTAAAATAAGTGTGTTTAAAGTCATTTCTGTGCCTGAAATTGGTCAAAATTGAAGATTTTGAGTAAGCAAAACTCTGTAAAAATGGCAATTTTGGTCACTGTGAGGGTTTAAAAAGTGGTTATTCAACATGAGGCCCGATCCAAAAGACATTTTGAATCTTTTTTGGTAGAGTCCAAAAAATCCATTTTCTGATGAAAAACGATGACCCCGGACCAGTCGAACGTTGAAAAAATGGTCAATATTGATGAAATTTTAACATTTAATCTTTTGACTTTAAATGACGGTTGGATGTGAATTATTACTTTTTCAACTAAAATAAGTGTGTTTAAAACCATTTCTGTGCCTGAAATTGGTCAAAATTTAAGATTTTGAGTAAGCAAAACTCTGTAAAAATGGCAATTTTGGTCACTGTGAGGGTTTAAAAGTGGTTATTCAACATGAGGCCTGATCCAAATGACATTTTGAAACATTTTTGGTAGAGTCCAAAAAATCAATTTTCTGATGAAAAACGATGACCCCGGACCAGTCGAACGTTGAAAAAATGGTCAATATTGATGAAATTTTAACATTTAATCTTTTGACTTTAAATGACGGTTGGATGTGAATTATTACTTTTTCAACTAAAATAAGTGTGTTTAAAGTCATTTCTGTGCCTGAAATTGGTCAAAATTTAAGATTTTGAGTAAGCAAAACTCTGTAAAAATGGCAATTTTGGTCACTGTGAGGGTTTAAAAAGTGGTTATTCAACATGAGGCCCGATCCAAATGACATTTTGAATCATTTTTGGTAGAGTCCAAAAAATCAATTTTCTGATGAAAAACGATGACCCCGGACCAGTCGAACGTTGAAAAAATGGTCAATATTGATGAAATTTTTACATTTAATCTTTTGACTTTAAATGACGGTTGGATGTGAATTATTACTTTTTCAACTAAAATAAGTGTGTTTAAAGTCATTTCTGTGCCTGAAATTGGTCAAAATTGAAGATTTTGAGTAATCAAAACTCTGTAAAAATGGCAATTTTGGTCACTGTGAGGGTTTAAAAAGTGGTTTTTCAACATGAGGCCCGATCCAAATGACATTTTGAATCATTTTTGGTAGAGTCCAAAAAATCAATTTTCTGATGAAAAACGATGACCCCGGACCAGTCGAACGTTGAAAAAATGGTCAATATTGATGACATTTTTACATTTAATCTTTTGACTTTAAATGACGGTTGGATGTGAATTATTACTTTTTCAACTAAAATAAGTGTGTTTAAAGTCATTTCTGTGCCTGAAATTGGTCAAAATTGAAGATTTTGAGTAAGCAAAACTCTGTAAAAATGGCAATTTTGGACACTGTGAGGGTTTAAAAAGTGGTTATTCAACATGAGGCCCGATCCAAATGACATTTTGAATCATTTTTGGTAGAGTCCAAAAAATCAATTTTCTGATGAAAAACGATGACCCCGGACCAGTCGAACGTTGAAAAAATTGTCAATATTGATGAAATTTTAACATTTAATCTTTTGACTTCAAATGACGGTTGGATGTGAATTATTACTTTTTCAACTAAAATAAGTGTGTTTAAAGTCATTTCTGTGCCTGAAATTGGTCAAAATTTAAGATTTTGAGTAAGCAAAACTCTGTAAAAATGGCAATTTTGGTCACTGTGAGGGTTTAAAAAGTGGTTATTCAACATGAGGCCCGATCCAAATGACATTTTGAATCATTTTTCGTGAGTCCAAAAAATCAATTTTCTGATGAAAAACGATGACCCCGGACCAGTCGAACGTTGAAAAAATGGTCAATATTGATGAAATTTTAACATTTAATCTTTTGACTTTAAATGACGGTTGGATGTGAATTATTACTTTTTCAACTAAAATAAGTGTGTTTAAAGTCATTTCTGTGCCTGAAATTGGTCAAAATTGAAGATTTTGAGTAAGCAAAACTCTGTAAAAATGGCAATTTTGGTCACTGTGAGGGTTTAAAAAGTGGTTATTCAACATGAGGCCCGATCCAAAAGACATTTTGAATCTTTTTTGGTAGAGTCCAAAAAATCAATTTTCTGATGAAAAACGATGACCCCGGACCAGTCGAACGTTGAAAAAATGGTCAATATTGATGAAATTTTAACATTTAATCTTTTGACTTCAAATGACGGTGGGATGTGAATTATTACTTTTTCAACTAAAATAAGTGTGTTTAAAGTCATGTCTGTGCCTGAAATTGGTCAAAATTGAAGATTTTGAGTAAGCAAAACTCTGTAAAAATGGCAATTTTGGTCACTGTGAGGGTTTAAAAAGTGGTTATTCAACATGAGGCCCGATCCAAAAGACATTTTGAATCTTTTTTGGTAGAGTCCAAAAAATCCATTTTCTGATGAAAAACGATGACCCCGGACCAGTCGAACGTTGAAAAAAGGGTCAATATTGATGAAATTTAACATTTAATCTTTTGACTTTAAATGACGGTTGGATGTGAATTATTACTTTTTCAACTAAAATAAGTGTGTTTAAAGCCATTTCTGTGCCTGAAATTGGTCAAAATTGAAGATTTTGAGTAAGCAAAACTCTGTAAAAATGGCAATTTTGGTCACTGTGAGGGTTTAAAAAGTGGTTATTCAACATGAGGCCCGATCCAAATGACATTTTGAAACATTTTTGGTAGAGTCCAAAAAATCAATTTTCTGATGAAAAACGATGACCCCGGACCAGTCGAACGTTGAAAAAATGGTCAATATTGATGAAATTTTAACATTTAATCTTTTGACTTTAAATGACGGTTGGATGTGAATTATTACTTTTTCAACTAAAATAAGTGTGTTTAAAGTCATTTCTGTGCCTGAAATTGGTCAAAATTTAAGATTTTGAGTAAGCAAAACTCTGTAAAAATGGCAATTTTGGTCACTGTGAGGGTTTAAAAAGTGGTTATTCAACATGAGGCCCGATCCAAAAGACATTTTGAATCTTTTTTGGTAGAGTCCAAAAAATCCATTTTCTGATGAAAAACGATGACCCCGGACCAGTCGAACGTTGAAAAAATGGTCAATATTGATGAAATTTTAACATTTAATCTTTTGACTTTAAATGACGGTTGGATGTGAATTATTACTTTTTCAACTAAAATAAGTGTGTTTAAAGCCATTTCTGTGCCTGAAATTGGTCAAAATTTAAGATTTTGAGTAAGCAAAACTCTGTAAAAATGGCAATTTTGGTCACTGTGAGGGTTTAAAAGTGGTTATTCAACATGAGGCCTGATCCAAATGACATTTTAAAACATTTTTGGTAGAGTCCAAAAAATCAATTTTCTGATGAAAAACGATGACCCCGGACCAGTCGAACGTTGAAAAAATGGTCAATATTGATGAAATTTTAACATTTAATCTTTTGACTTTAAATGACGGTTGGATGTGAATTATTACTTTTTCAACTAAAATAAGTGTGTTTAAAGTCATTTCTGTGCCTGAAATTGGTCAAAATTTAAGATTTTGAGTAAGCAAAACTCTGTAAAAATGGCAATTTTGGTCACTGTGAGGGTTTAAAAAGTGGTTATTCAACATGAGGCCCGATCCAAATGACATTTTGAATCATTTTTGGTAGAGTCCAAAAAATCAATTTTCTGATGAAAAACGATGACCCCGGACCAGTCGAACGTTGAAAAAATGGTCAATATTGATGAAATTTTTACATTTAATCTTTTGACTTTAAATGACGGTTGGATGTGAATTATTACTTTTTCAACTAAAATAAGTGTGTTTAAAGTCATTTCTGTGCCTGAAATTGGTCAAAATTGAAGATTTTGAGTAATCAAAACTCTGTAAAAATGGCAATTTTGGTCACTGTGAGGATTTAAAAAGTGGTTATTCAACATGAGGCCCGATCCAAATGACATTTTGAATCATTTTTGGTAGAGTCCAAAAAATCAATTTTCTGATGAAAAACGATGACCCCGGACCAGTCGAACGTTGAAAAAATGGTCAATATTGATGAAATTTTAACATTTAATCTTTTGACTTCAAATGACGGTTGGATGTGAATTATTACTTTTTCAACTAAAATAAGTGTGTTTAAAGTTATTTCTGTGCCTGAAATTGGTCAAAATTGAAGATTTTGAGTAAGCAAAACTCTGTAAAAATGGCAATTTTGGTCACTGTGAGGGTTTAAAAAGTGGTTATTCAACATGAGGCCCGATCCAAATGACATTTTGAAACATTTTTGGTAGAGTCCAAACAATCCATTATCTGATGAAAAACGATGACCCCGGACCAGTCGAACGTTGAAAAAATGGTCAATATTGATGAAATTTTAACATTTAATCTTTTGACTTTAAATGACGGTTGGATGTGAATTATTACTTTTTCAACTAAAATAAGTGTGTTTAAAGTCATTTCTGTGCCTGAAATTGGTCAAAATTTAAGATTTTGAGTAAGCAAAACTCTGTAAAAATGGCAATTTTGGTCACTGTGAGGGTTTAAAAAGTGGTTTTTCAACATGAGGCCCGATCCAAATGACATTTTGAATCATTTTTCGTAGAGTCCAAAAAATCAATTTTCTGATGAAAAACGATGACCCCGGACCAGTCGAACGTTGAAAAAATGGTCAATATTGATGACATTTTTACATTTAATCTTTTGACTTTAAATGACGGTTGGATGTGAATTATTACTTTTTCAACTAAAATAAGTGTGTTTAAAGTCATTTCTGTGCCTGAAATTGGTCAAAATTGAAGATTTTGAGTAATCAAAACTCTGTAAAAATGGCAATTTTGGTCACTGTGAGGATTTAAAAAGTGGTTATTCAACATGAGGCCCGATCCAAATGACATTTTGAATCATTTTTGGTAGAGTCCAAAAAATCAATTTTCTGATGAAAAACGATGACCCCGGACCAGTCGAACGTTGAAAAAATGGTCAATATTGATGAAATTTTAACATTTAATCTTTTGACTTCAAATGACGGTTGGATGTGAATTATTACTTTTTCAACTAAAATAAGTGTGTTTAAAGTTATTTCTGTGCCTGAAATTGGTCAAAATTGAAGATTTTGAGTAAGCAAAACTCTGTAAAAATGGCAATTTTGGTCACTGTGAGGGTTTAAAAAGTGGTTATTCAACATGAGGCCCGATCCAAATGACATTTTGAAACATTTTTGGTAGAGTCCAAACAATCCATTATCTGATGAAAAACGATGACCCCGGACAAGTCGAACGTTGAAAAAATGGTCAATATTGATGAAATTTTAACATTTAATCTTTTGACTTTAAATGACGGTTGGATGTGAATTATTACTTTTTCAACTAAAATAAGTGTGTTTAAAGTCATTTCTGTGCCTGAAATTGGTCAAAATTTAAGATTTTGAGTAAGCAAAACTCTGTAAAAATGGCAATTTTGGTCACTGTGAGGGTTTAAAAAGTGGTTTTTCAACATGAGGCCCGATCCAAATGACATTTTGAATCATTTTTGGTAGAGTCCAAAAAATCAATTTTCTGATGAAAAACGATGACCCCGGACCAGTCGAACGTTGAAAAAATGGTCAATATTGATGACATTTTTACATTTAATCTTTTGACTTTAAATGACGGTTGGATGTGAATTATTACTTTTTCAACTAAAATAAGTGTGTTTAAAGTCATTTCTGTGCCTGAAATTGGTCAAAATTGAAGATTTTGAGTAAGCAAAACTCTGTAAAAATGGCAATTTTGGTCACTGTGAGGGTTTAAAAAGTGGTTATTCAACATGAGGCCCGATCCAAATGACATTTTGAATCATTTTTGGTAGAGTCCAAAAAATCAATTTTCTGATGAAAAACGATGACCCCGGACCAGTCGAACGTTGAAAAAATGGTCAATATTGATGAAATTTTAACATTTAATCTTTTGACTTTAAATGACGGTTGGATGTGAATTATTACTTTTTCAACTAAAATAAGTGTGTTTAAAGTCATTTCTGTGCCTGAAATTGGTCAAAATTGAAGATTTTGAGTAAGCAAAACTCTGTAAAAATGGCAATTTTGGTCACTGTGAGGGTTTAAAAAGTGGTTATTCAACATGAGGCCCGATCCAAAAGACATTTTGAATCTTTTTTGGTAGAGTCCAAAAAATCAATTTTCTGATGAAAAACGATGACCCCGGACCAGTCGAACGTTGAAAAAATGGTCAATATTGATGAAATTTTAACATTTAATCTTTTGACTTCAAATGACGGTTGGATGTGAATTATTACTTTTTCAACTAAAATAAGTGTGTTTAAAGTCATTTCTGTGCCTGAAATTGGTCAAAATTTAAGATTTTGAGTAAGCAAAACTCTGTAAAAATGGCAATTTTGGTCACTGTGAGGGTTTAAAAAGTGGTTATTCAACATGAGGCCCGATCCAAATGACATTTTGAATCATTTTTGGTGAGTCCAAAAAATCAATTTTCTGATGAAAAACGATGACCCCGGACCAGTCGAACGTTGAAAAAATGGTCAATATTGATGAAATTTTAACATTTAATCTTTTGACTTTAAATGACGGTTGGATGTGAATTATTACTTTTTCAACTAAAATAAGTGTGTTTAAAGTCATTTCTGTGCCTGAAATTGGTCAAAATTGAAGATTTTGAGTAAGCAAAACTCTGTAAAAATGGCAATTTTGGTCACTGTGAGGGTTTAAAAAGTGGTTATTCAACATGAGGCCCGATCCAAATGACATTTTGAATCATTTTTGGTAGAGTCCAAAAAATCAATTTTCTGATGAAAAACGATGACCCCGGACCAGTCGAACGTTGAAAAAATGGTCAATATTGATGAAATTTTAACATTTAATCTTTTGACTTTAAATGACGGTTGGATGTGAATTATTACTTTTTCAACTAAAATAAGTGTGTTTAAAGTCATTTCTGTGCCTGAAATTGGTCAAAATTGAAGATTTTGAGTAAGCAAAACTCTGTAAAAATGGCAATTTTGGTCACTGTGAGGGTTTAAAAAGTGGTTATTCAACATGAGGCCCGATCCAAAAGACATTTTGAATCTTTTTTGGTAGAGTCCAAAAAATCCATTTTCTGATGAAAAACGATGACCCCGGACCAGTCGAACGTTGAAAAAATGGTCAATATTGATGAAATTTTAACATTTAATCTTTTGACTTTAAATGACGGTTGGATGTGAATTATTACTTTTTCAACTAAAATAAGTGTGTTTAAAGCCATTTCTGTGCCTGAAATTGGTCAAAATTTAAGATTTTGAGTAAGCAAAACTCTGTAAAAATGGCAATTTTGGTCACTGTGAGGGTTTAAAAGTGGTTATTCAACATGAGGCCTGATCCAAATGACATTTTGAAACATTTTTGGTAGAGTCCAAAAAATCAATTTTCTGATGAAAAACGATGACCCCGGACCAGTCGAACGTTGAAAAAATGGTCAATATTGATGAAATTTTAACATTTAATCTTTTGACTTTAAATGACGGTTGGATGTGAATTATTACTTTTTCAACTAAAATAAGTGTGTTTAAAGTCATTTCTGTGCCTGAAATTGGTCAAAATTTAAGATTTTGAGTAAGCAAAACTCTGTAAAAATGGCAATTTTGGTCACTGTGAGGGTTTAAAAAGTGGTTATTCAACATGAGGCCCGATCCAAATGACATTTTGAATCATTTTTGGTAGAGTCCAAAAAATCAATTTTCTGATGAAAAACGATGACCCCGGACCAGTCGAACGTTGAAAAAATGGTCAATATTGATGAAATTTTAACATTTAATCTTTTGACTTTAAATGACGGTTGGATGTGAATTATTACTTTTTCAACTAAAATAAGTGTGTTTAAAGTCATTTCTGTGCCTGAAATTGGTCAAAATTGAAGATTTTGAGTAATCAAAACTCTGTAAAAATGGCAATTTTGGTCACTGTGAGGGTTTAAAAAGTGGTTTTTCAACATGAGGCCCGATCCAAATGACATTTTGAATCATTTTTGGTAGAGTCCAAAAAAATCAATTTTCTGATGAAAAACGATGACCCCGGACCAGTCGAACGTTGAAAAAATGGTCAATATTGATGACATTTTTACATTTAATCTTTTGACTTTAAATGACAGTTGGATGTGAATTATTACTTTTTCAACTAAAATAAGTGTGTTTAAAGTCATTTCTGTGCCTGAAATTGGTCAAAATTGAAGATTTTGAGTAAGCAAAACTCTGTAAAAATGGCAATTTTGGACACTGTGAGGGTTTAAAAAGTGGTTATTCAACATGAGGCCCGATCCAAATGACATTTTGAATCATTTTTGGTAGAGTCCAAAAAATCAATTTTCTGATGAAAAACGATGACCCCGGACCAGTCGAACGTTGAAAAAATTGTCAATATTGATGAAATTTTAACATTTAATCTTTTGACTTCAAATGACGGTTGGATGTGAATTATTACTTTTTCAACTAAAATAAGTGTGTTTAAAGTCATTTCTGTGCCTGAAATTGGTCAAAATTTAAGATTTTGAGTAAGCAAAACTCTGTAAAAATGGCAATTTTGGTCACTGTGAGGGTTTAAAAAGTGGTTATTCAACATGAGGCCCGATCCAAAAGACATTTTGAATCTTTTTTGGTAGAGTCCAAAAAATCAATTTTCTGATGAAAAACGATGACCCCGGACCAGTCGAACGTTGAAAAAATGGTCAATATTGATGAAATTTTAACATTTAATCTTTTGACTTCAAATGACGGTTGGATGTGAATTATTACTTTTTCAACTAAAATAAGTGTGTTTAAAGTCATTTCTGTGCCTGAAATTGGTCAAAATTGAAGATTTTGAGTAAGCAAAACTCTGTAAAAATGGCAATTTTGGTCACTGTGAGGGTTTAAAAAGTGGTTATTCAACATGAGGCCCGATCCAAAAGACATTTTGAATCTTTTTTGGTAGAGTCCAAAAAATCCATTTTCTGATGAAAAACGATGACCCCGGACCAGTCGAACGTTGAAAAAATGGTCAATATTGATGAAATTTTAACATTTAATCTTTTGACTTTAAATGACGGTTGGATGTGAATTATTACTTTTTCAACTAAAATAAGTGTGTTTAAAGCCATTTCTGTGCCTGAAATTGGTCAAAATTGAAGATTTTGAGTAAGCAAAACTCTGTAAAAATGGCAATTTTGGTCACTGTGAGGGTTTAAAAAGTGGTTATTCAACATGAGGCCCGATCCAAATGACATTTTGAAACATTTTTGGTAGAGTCCAAAAAATCAATTTTCTGATGAAAAACGATGACCCCGGACCAGTCGAACGTTGAAAAAATGGTCAATATTGATGAAATTTTAACATTTAATCTTTTGACTTTAAATGACGGTTGGATGTGAATTATTACTTTTTCAACTAAAATAAGTGTGTTTAAAGTCATTTCTGTGCCTGAAATTGGTCAAAATTTAAGATTTTGAGTAAGCAAAACTCTGTAAAAATGGCAATTTTGGTCACTGTGAGGGTTTAAAAAGTGGTTATTCAACATGAGGCCCGATCCAAAAGACATTTTGAATCTTTTTTGGTAGAGTCCAAAAAATCCATTTTCTGATGAAAAACGATGACCCCGGACCAGTCGAACGTTGAAAAAATGGTCAATATTGATGAAATTTTAACATTTAATCTTTTGACTTTAAATGACGGTTGGATGTGAATTATTACTTTTTCAACTAAAATAAGTGTGTTTAAAGCCATTTCTGTGCCTGAAATTGGTCAAAATTTAAGATTTTGAGTAAGCAAAACTCTGTAAAAATGGCAATTTTGGTCACTGTGAGGGTTTAAAAGTGGTTATTCAACATGAGGCCTGATCCAAATGACATTTTGAAACATTTTTGGTAGAGTCCAAAAAATCAATTTTCTGATGAAAAACGATGACCCCGGACCAGTCGAACGTTGAAAAAATGGTCAATATTGATGAAATTTTAACATTTAATCTTTTGACTTTAAATGACGGTTGGATGTGAATTATTACTTTTTCAACTAAAATAAGTGTGTTTAAAGTCATTTCTGTGCCTGAAATTGGTCAAAATTTAAGATTTTGAGTAAGCAAAACTCTGTAAAAATGGCAATTTTGGTCACTGTGAGGGTTTAAAAAGTGGTTATTCAACATGAGGCCCGATCCAAATGACATTTTGAATCATTTTTGGTAGAGTCCAAAAAATCAATTTTCTGATGAAAAACGATGACCCCGGACCAGTCGAACGTTGAAAAAATGGTCAATATTGATGAAATTTTTACATTTAATCTTTTGACTTTAAATGACGGTTGGATGTGAATTATTACTTTTTCAACTAAAATAAGTGTGTTTAAAGTCATTTCTGTGCCTGAAATTGGTCAAAATTGAAGATTTTGAGTAATCAAAACTCTGTAAAAATGGCAATTTTGGTCACTGTGAGGATTTAAAAAGTGGTTATTCAACATGAGGCCCGATCCAAATGACATTTTGAATCATTTTTGGTAGAGTCCAAAAAATCAATTTTCTGATGAAAAACGATGACCCCGGACCAGTCGAACGTTGAAAAAATGGTCAATATTGATGAAATTTTAACATTTAATCTTTTGACTTCAAATGACGGTTGGATGTGAATTATTACTTTTTCAACTAAAATAAGTGTGTTTAAAGTTATTTCTGTGCCTGAAATTGGTCAAAATTGAAGATTTTGAGTAAGCAAAACTCTGTAAAAATGGCAATTTTGGTCACTGTGAGGGTTTAAAAAGTGGTTATTCAACATGAGGCCCGATCCAAATGACATTTTGAATCATTTTTGGTAGAGTCCAAAAAATCAATTTTCTGATGAAAAACGATGACCCCGGACCAGTCGAACGTTGAAAAAATGGTCAATATTGATGAAATTTTAACATTTAATCTTTTGACTTTAAATGACGGTTGGATGTGAATTATTACTTTTTCAACTAAAATAAGTGTGTTTAAAGTCATTTCTGTGCCTGAAATTGGTCAAAATTGAAGATTTTGAGTAAGCAAAACTCTGTAAAAATGGCAATTTTGGTCACTGTGAGGGTTTAAAAAGTGGTTATTCAACATGAGGCCCGATCCAAAAGACATTTTGAATCTTTTTTGGTAGAGTCCAAAAAATCAATTTTCTGATGAAAAACGATGACCCCGGACCAGTCGAACGTTGAAAAAATGGTCAATATTGATGAAATTTTAACATTTAATCTTTTGACTTTAAATGACGGTTGGATGTGAATTATTACTTTTTCAACTAAAATAAGTGTGTTTAAAGCCATTTCTGTGCCTGAAATTGGTCAAAATTTAAGATTTTGAGTAAGCAAAACTCTGTAAAAATGGCAATTTTGGTCACTGTGAGGGTTTAAAAGTGGTTATTCAACATGAGGCCTGATCCAAATGACATTTTGAAACATTTTTGGTAGAGTCCAAAAAATCAATTTTCTGATGAAAAACGATGACCCCGGACCAGTCGAACGTTGAAAAAATGGTCAATATTGATGAAATTTTTACATTTAATCTTTTGACTTTAAATGACGGTTGGATGTGAATTATTACTTTTTCAACTAAAATAAGTGTGTTTAAAGTCATTTCTGTGCCTGAAATTGGTCAAAATTGAAGATTTTGAGTAATCAAAACTCTGTAAAAATGGCAATTTTGGTCACTGTGAGGATTTAAAAAGTGGTTATTCAACATGAGGCCCGATCCAAATGACATTTTGAATCATTTTTGGTAGAGTCCAAAAAATCAATTTTCTGATGAAAAACGATGACCCCGGACCAGTCGAACGTTGAAAAAATGGTCAATATTGATGAAATTTTAACATTTAATCTTTTGACTTCAAATGACGGTTGGATGTGAATTATTACTTTTTCAACTAAAATAAGTGTGTTTAAAGTTATTTCTGTGCCTGAAATTGGTCAAAATTGAAGATTTTGAGTAAGCAAAACTCTGTAAAAATGGCAATTTTGGTCACTGTGAGGGTTTAAAAAGTGGTTATTCAACATGAGGCCCGATCCAAATGACATTTTGAATCATTTTTGGTAGAGTCCAAAAAATCAATTTTCTGATGAAAAACGATGACCCCGGACCAGTCGAACGTTGAAAAAATGGTCAATATTGATGAAATTTTAACATTTAATCTTTTGACTTTAAATGACGGTTGGATGTGAATTATTACTTTTTCAACTAAAATAAGTGTGTTTAAAGTCATTTCTGTGCCTGAAATTGGTCAAAATTGAAGATTTTGAGTAAGCAAAACTCTGTAAAAATGGCAATTTTGGTCACTGTGAGGGTTTAAAAAGTGGTTATTCAACATGAGGCCCGATCCAAATGACATTTTGAAACATTTTTGGTAGAGTCCAAACAATCCATTATCTGATGAAAAACGATGACCCCGGACCAGTCGAACGTTGAAAAAATGGTCAATATTGATGAAATTTTAACATTTAATCTTTTGACTTTAAATGACGGTTGGATGTGAATTATTACTTTTTCAACTAAAATAAGTGTGTTTAAAGTCATTTCTGTGCCTGAAATTGGTCAAAATTTAAGATTTTGAGTAAGCAAAACTCTGTAAAAATGGCAATTTTGGTCACTGTGAGGGTTTAAAAAGTGGTTTTTCAACATGAGGCCCGATCCAAATGACATTTTGAATCATTTTTGGTAGAGTCCAAAAAATCAATTTTCTGATGAAAAACGATGACCCCGGACCAGTCGAACGTTGAAAAAATGGTCAATATTGATGACATTTTTACATTTAATCTTTTGACTTTAAATGACGGTTGGATGTGAATTATTACTTTTTCAACTAAAATAAGTGTGTTTAAAGTCATTTCTGTGCCTGAAATTGGTCAAAATTGAAGATTTTGAGTAAGCAAAACTCTGTAAAAATGGCAATTTTGGTCACTGTGAGGGTTTAAAAAGTGGTTATTCAACATGAGGCCCGATCCAAATGACATTTTGAATCATTTTTGGTAGAGTCCCAAAAATCAATTTTCTGATGAAAAACGATGACCCCGGACCAGTCGAACGTTGAAAAAATGGTCAATATTGATGAAATTTTAACATTTAATCTTTTGACTTTAAATGACGGTTGGATGTGAATTATTACTTTTTCAACTAAAATAAGTGTGTTTAAAGTCATTTCTGTGCCTGAAATTGGTCAAAATTGAAGATTTTGAGTAAGCAAAACTCTGTAAAAATGGCAATTTTGGTCACTGTGAGGGTTTAAAAAGTGGTTATTCAACATGAGGCCCGATCCAAAAGACATTTTGAATCTTTTTTGGTAGAGTCCAAAAAATCCATTTTCTGATGAAAAACGATGACCCCGGACCAGTCGAACGTTGAAAAAATGGTCAATATTGATGAAATTTTAACATTTAATCTTTTGACTTTAAATGACGGTTGGATGTGAATTATTACTTTTTCAACTAAAATAAGTGTGTTTAAAACCATTTCTGTGCCTGAAATTGGTCAAAATTTAAGATTTTGAGTAAGCAAAACTCTGTAAAAATGGCAATTTTGGTCACTGTGAGGGTTTAAAAGTGGTTATTCAACATGAGGCCTGATCCAAATGACATTTTGAAACATTTTTGGTAGAGTCCAAAAAATCAATTTTCTGATGAAAAACGATGACCCCGGACCAGTCGAACGTTGAAAAAATGGTCAATATTGATGAAATTTTAACATTTAATCTTTTGACTTTAAATGACGGTTGGATGTGAATTATTACTTTTTCAACTAAAATAAGTGTGTTTAAAGTCATTTCTGTGCCTGAAATTGGTCAAAATTTAAGATTTTGAGTAAGCAAAACTCTGTAAAAATGGCAATTTTGGTCACTGTGAGGGTTTAAAAAGTGGTTATTCAACATGAGGCCCGATCCAAATGACATTTTGAATCATTTTTGGTAGAGTCCAAAAAATCAATTTTCTGATGAAAAACGATGACCCCGGACCAGTCGAACGTTGAAAAAATGGTCAATATTGATGAAATTTTTACATTTAATCTTTTGACTTTAAATGACGGTTGGATGTGAATTATTACTTTTTCAACTAAAATAAGTGTGTTTAAAGTCATTTCTGTGCCTGAAATTGGTCAAAATTGAAGATTTTGAGTAATCAAAACTCTGTAAAAATGGCAATTTTGGTCACTGTGAGGGTTTAAAAAGTGGTTTTTCAACATGAGGCCCGATCCAAATGACATTTTGAATCATTTTTGGTAGAGTCCAAAAAATCAATTTTCTGATGAAAAACGATGACCCCGGACCAGTCGAACGTTGAAAAAATGGTCAATATTGATGACATTTTTACATTTAATCTTTTGACTTTAAATGACGGTTGGATGTGAATTATTACTTTTTCAACTAAAATAAGTGTGTTTAAAGTCATTTCTGTGCCTGAAATTGGTCAAAATTGAAGATTTTGAGTAAGCAAAACTCTGTAAAAATGGCAATTTTGGACACTGTGAGGGTTTAAAAAGTGGTTATTCAACATGAGGCCCGATCCAAATGACATTTTGAATCATTTTTGGTAGAGTCCAAAAAATCAATTTTCTGATGAAAAACGATGACCCCGGACCAGTCGAACGTTGAAAAAATTGTCAATATTGATGAAATTTTAACATTTAATCTTTTGACTTCAAATGACGGTTGGATGTGAATTATTACTTTTTCAACTAAAATAAGTGTGTTTAAAGTCATTTCTGTGCCTGAAATTGGTCAAAATTTAAGATTTTGAGTAAGCAAAACTCTGTAAAAATGGCAATTTTGGTCACTGTGAGGGTTTAAAAAGTGGTTATTCAACATGAGGCCCGATCCAAATGACATTTTGAATCATTTTTGGTGAGTCCAAAAAATCAATTTTCTGATGAAAAACGATGACCCCGGACCAGTCGAACGTTGAAAAAATGGTCAATATTGATGAAATTTTAACATTTAATCTTTTGACTTTAAATGACGGTTGGATGTGAATTATTACTTTTTCAACTAAAATAAGTGTGTTTAAAGTCATTTCTGTGCCTGAAATTGGTCAAAATTGAAGATTTTGAGTAAGCAAAACTCTGTAAAAATGGCAATTTTGGTCACTGTGAGGGTTTAAAAAGTGGTTATTCAACATGAGGCCCGATCCAAAAGACATTTTGAATCTTTTTTGGTAGAGTCCAAAAAATCAATTTTCTGATGAAAAACGATGACCCCGGACCAGTCGAACGTTGAAAAAATGGTCAATATTGATGAAATTTTAACATTTAATCTTTTGACTTCAAATGACGGTTGGATGTGAATTATTACTTTTTCAACTAAAATAAGTGTGTTTAAAGTCATGTCTGTGCCTGAAATTGGTCAAAATTGAAGATTTTGAGTAAGCAAAACTCTGTAAAAATGGCAATTTTGGTCACTGTGAGGGTTTAAAAAGTGGTTATTCAACATGAGGCCCGATCCAAAAGACATTTTGAATCTTTTTTGGTAGAGTCCAAAAAATCCATTTTCTGATGAAAAACGATGACCCCGGACCAGTCGAACGTTGAAAAAATGGTCAATATTGATGAAATTTTAACATTTAATCTTTTGACTTTAAATGACGGTTGGATGTGAATTATTACTTTTTCAACTAAAATAAGTGTGTTTAAAGCCATTTCTGTGCCTGAAATTGGTCAAAATTGAAGATTTTGAGTAAGCAAAACTCTGTAAAAATGGCAATTTTGGTCACTGTGAGGGTTTAAAAAGTGGTTATTCAACATGAGGCCCGATCCAAATGACATTTTGAAACATTTTTGGTAGAGTCCAAAAAATCAATTTTCTGATGAAAAACGATGACCCCGGACCAGTCGAACGTTGAAAAAATGGTCAATATTGATGAAATTTTAACATTTAATCTTTTGACTTTAAATGACGGTTGGATGTGAATTATTACTTTTTCAACTAAAATAAGTGTGTTTAAAGTCATTTCTGTGCCTGAAATTGGTCAAAATTTAAGATTTTGAGTAAGCAAAACTCTGTAAAAATGGCAATTTTGGTCACTGTGAGGGTTTAAAAAGTGGTTATTCAACATGAGGCCCGATCCAAAAGACATTTTGAATCTTTTTTGGTAGAGTCCAAAAAATCCATTTTCTGATGAAAAACGATGACCCCGGACCAGTCGAACGTTGAAAAAATGGTCAATATTGATGAAATTTTAACATTTAATCTTTTGACTTTAAATGACGGTTGGATGTGAATTATTACTTTTTCAACTAAAATAAGTGTGTTTAAAGCCATTTCTGTGCCTGAAATTGGTCAAAATTTAAGATTTTGAGTAAGCAAAACTCTGTAAAAATGGCAATCTTGGTCACTGTGAGGGTTTAAAAGTGGTTATTCAACATGAGGCCTGATCCAAATGACATTTTAAAACATTTTTGGTAGAGTCCAAAAAATCAATTTTCTGATGAAAAACGATGACCCCGGACCAGTCGAACGTTGAAAAAATGGTCAATATTGATGAAATTTTAACATTTAATCTTTTGACTTTAAATGACGGTTGGATGTGAATTATTACTTTTTCAACTAAAATAAGTGTGTTTAAAGTCATTTCTGTGCCTGAAATTGGTCAAAATTTAAGATTTTGAGTAAGCAAAACTCTGTAAAAATGGCAATTTTGGTCACTGTGAGGGTTTAAAAAGTGGTTATTCAACATGAGGCCCGATCCAAATGACATTTTGAATCATTTTTGGTAGAGTCCAAAAAATCAATTTTCTGATGAAAAACGATGACCCCGGACCAGTCGAACGTTGAAAAAATGGTCAATATTGATGAAATTTTTACATTTAATCTTTTGACTTTAAATGACGGTTGGATGTGAATTATTACTTTTTCAACTAAAATAAGTGTGTTTAAAGTCATTTCTGTGCCTGAAATTGGTCAAAATTGAAGATTTTGAGTAATCAAAACTCTGTAAAAATGGCAATTTTGGTCACTGTGAGGATTTAAAAAGTGGTTATTCAACATGAGGCCCGATCCAAATGACATTTTGAATCATTTTTGGTAGAGTCCAAAAAATCAATTTTCTGATGAAAAACGATGACCCCGGACCAGTCGAACGTTGAAAAAATGGTCAATATTGATGAAATTTTAACATTTAATCTTTTGACTTCAAATGACGGTTGGATGTGAATTATTACTTTTTCAACTAAAATAAGTGTGTTTAAAGTTATTTCTGTGCCTGAAATTGGTCAAAATTGAAGATTTTGAGTAAGCAAAACTCTGTAAAAATGGCAATTTTGGTCACTGTGAGGGTTTAAAAAGTGGTTATTCAACATGAGGCCCGATCCAAATGACATTTTGAAACATTTTTGGTAGAGTCCAAACAATCCATTATCTGATGAAAAACGATGACCCCGGACCAGTCGAACGTTGAAAAAATGGTCAATATTGATGAAATTTTAACATTTAATCTTTTGACTTTAAATGACGGTTGGATGTGAATTATTACTTTTTCAACTAAAATAAGTGTGTTTAAAGTCATTTCTGTGCCTGAAATTGGTCAAAATTTAAGATTTTGAGTAAGCAAAACTCTGTAAAAATGGCAATTTTGGTCACTGTGAGGGTTTAAAAAGTGGTTTTTCAACATGAGGCCCGATCCAAATGACATTTTGAATCATTTTTGGTAGAGTCCAAAAAATCAATTTTCTGATGAAAAACGATGACCCCGGACCAGTCGAACGTTGAAAAAATGGTCAATATTGATGACATTTTTACATTTAATCTTTTGACTTTAAATGACGGTTGGATGTGAATTATTACTTTTTCAACTAAAATAAGTGTGTTTAAAGTCATTTCTGTGCCTGAAATTGGTCAAAATTGAAGATTTTGAGTAAGCAAAACTCTGTAAAAATGGCAATTTTGGTCACTGTGAGGGTTTAAAAAGTGGTTATTCAACATGAGGCCCGATCCAAATGACATTTTGAATCATTTTTGGTAGAGTCCAAAAAATCAATTTTCTGATGAAAAACGATGACCCCGGACCAGTCGAACGTTGAAAAAATGGTCAATATTGATGAAATTTTAACATTTAATCTTTTGACTTTAAATGACGGTTGGATGTGAATTATTACTTTTTCAACTAAAATAAGTGTGTTTAAAGTCATTTCTGTGCCTGAAATTGGTCAAAATTGAAGATTTTGAGTAAGCAAAACTCTGTAAAAATGGCAATTTTGGTCACTGTGAGGGTTTAAAAAGTGGTTATTCAACATGAGGCCCGATCCAAAAGACATTTTGAATCTTTTTTGGTAGAGTCCAAAAAATCCATTTTCTGATGAAAAACGATGACCCCGGACCAGTCGAACGTTGAAAAAATGGTCAATATTGATGAAATTTTAACATTTAATCTTTTGACTTCAAATGACGGTTGGATGTGAATTATTACTTTTTCAACTAAAATAAGTGTGTTTAAAGTCATTTCTGTGCCTGAAATTGGTCAAAATTTAAGATTTTGAGTAAGCAAAACTCTGTAAAAATGGCAATTTTGGTCACTGTGAGGGTTTAAAAAGTGGTTATTCAACATGAGGCCCGATCCAAATGACATTTTGAATCATTTTTGGTGAGTCCAAAAAATCAATTTTCTGATGAAAAACGATGACCCCGGACCAGTCGAACGTTGAAAAAATGGTCAATATTGATGAAATTTTAACATTTAATCTTTTGACTTTAAATGACGGTTGGATGTGAATTATTACTTTTTCAACTAAAATAAGTGTGTTTAAAGTCATTTCTGTGCCTGAAATTGGTCAAAATTGAAGATTTTGAGTAAGCAAAACTCTGTAAAAATGGCAATTTTGGTCACTGTGAGGGTTTAAAAAGTGGTTATTCAACATGAGGCCCGATCCAAATGACATTTTGAATCATTTTTGGTAGAGTCCAAAAAATCAATTTTCTGATGAAAAACGATGACCCCGGACCAGTCGAACGTTGAAAAAATGGTCAATATTGATGAAATTTTAACATTTAATCTTTTGACTTTAAATGACGGTTGGATGTGAATTATTACTTTTTCAACTAAAATAAGTGTGTTTAAAGTCATTTCTGTGCCTGAAATTGGTCAAAATTGAAGATTTTGAGTAAGCAAAACTCTGTAAAAATGGCAATTTTGGTCACTGTGAGGGTTTAAAAAGTGGTTATTCAACATGAGGCCCGATCCAAAAGACATTTTGAATCTTTTTTGGTAGAGTCCAAAAAATCCATTTTCTGATGAAAAACGATGACCCCGGACCAGTCGAACGTTGAAAAAATGGTCAATATTGATGAAATTTTAACATTTAATCTTTTGACTTTAAATGACGGTTGGATGTGAATTATTACTTTTTCAACTAAAATAAGTGTGTTTAAAGCCATTTCTGTGCCTGAAATTGGTCAAAATTTAAGATTTTGAGTAAGCAAAACTCTGTAAAAATGGCAATTTTGGTCACTGTGAGGGTTTAAAAGTGGTTATTCAACATGAGGCCTGATCCAAATGACATTTTGAAACATTTTTGGTAGAGTCCAAAAAATCAATTTTCTGATGAAAAACGATGACCCCGGACCAGTCGAACGTTGAAAAAATGGTCAATATTGATGAAATTTTAACATTTAATCTTTTGACTTTAAATGACGGTTGGATGTGAATTATTACTTTTTCAACTAAAATAAGTGTGTTTAAAGTCATTTCTGTGCCTGAAATTGGTCAAAATTTAAGATTTTGAGTAAGCAAAACTCTGTAAAAATGGCAATTTTGGTCACTGTGAGGGTTTAAAAAGTGGTTATTCAACATGAGGCCCGATCCAAATGACATTTTGAATCATTTTTGGTAGAGTCCAAAAAATCAATTTTCTGATGAAAAACGATGACCCCGGACCAGTCGAACGTTGAAAAAATGGTCAATATTGATGAAATTTTAACATTTAATCTTTTGACTTTAAATGACGGTTGGATGTGAATTATTACTTTTTCAACTAAAATAAGTGTGTTTAAAGTCATTTCTGTGCCTGAAATTGGTCAAAATTGAAGATTTTGAGTAATCAAAACTCTGTAAAAATGGCAATTTTGGTCACTGTGAGGGTTTAAAAAGTGGTTTTTCAACATGAGGCCCGATCCAAATGACATTTTGAATCATTTTTGGTAGAGTCCAAAAAATCAATTTTCTGATGAAAAACGATGACCCCGGACCAGTCGAACGTTGAAAAAATGGTCAATATTGATGACATTTTTACATTTAATCTTTTGACTTTAAATGACAGTTGGATGTGAATTATTACTTTTTCAACTAAAATAAGTGTGTTTAAAGTCATTTCTGTGCCTGAAATTGGTCAAAATTGAAGATTTTGAGTAAGCAAAACTCTGTAAAAATGGCAATTTTGGACACTGTGAGGGTTTAAAAAGTGGTTATTCAACATGAGGCCCGATCCAAATGACATTTTGAATCATTTTTGGTAGAGTCCAAAAAATCAATTTTCTGATGAAAAACGATGACCCCGGACCAGTCGAACGTTGAAAAAATTGTCAATATTGATGAAATTTTAACATTTAATCTTTTGACTTCAAATGACGGTTGGATGTGAATTATTACTTTTTCAACTAAAATAAGTGTGTTTAAAGTCATTTCTGTGCCTGAAATTGGTCAAAATTTAAGATTTTGAGTAAGCAAAACTCTGTAAAAATGGCAATTTTGGTCACTGTGAGGGTTTAAAAAGTGGTTATTCAACATGAGGCCCGATCCAAAAGACATTTTGAATCTTTTTTGGTAGAGTCCAAAAAATCAATTTTCTGATGAAAAACGATGACCCCGGACCAGTCGAACGTTGAAAAAATGGTCAATATTGATGAAATTTTAACATTTAATCTTTTGACTTCAAATGACGATTGGATGTGAATTATTACTTTTTCAACTAAAATAAGTGTGTTTAAAGTCATTTCTGTGCCTGAAATTGGTCAAAATTGAAGATTTTGAGTAAGCAAAACTCTGTAAAAATGGCAATTTTGGTCACTGTGAGGGTTTAAAAAGTGGTTATTCAACATGAGGCCCGATCCAAAAGACATTTTGAATCTTTTTTGGTAGAGTCCAAAAAATCCATTTTCTGATGAAAAACGATGACCCCGGACCAGTCGAACGTTGAAAAAATGGTCAATATTGATGAAATTTTAACATTTAATCTTTTGACTTTAAATGACGGTTGGATGTGAATTATTACTTTTTCAACTAAAATAAGTGTGTTTAAAGCCATTTCTGTGCCTGAAATTGGTCAAAATTGAAGATTTTGAGTAAGCAAAACTCTGTAAAAATGGCAATTTTGGTCACTGTGAGGGTTTAAAAAGTGGTTATTCAACATGAGGCCCGATCCAAATGACATTTTGAAACATTTTTGGTAGAGTCCAAAAAATCAATTTTCTGATGAAAAACGATGACCCCGGACCAGTCGAACGTTGAAAAAATGGTCAATATTGATGAAATTTTAACATTTAATCTTTTGACTTTAAATGACGGTTGGATGTGAATTATTACTTTTTCAACTAAAATAAGTGTGTTTAAAGTCATTTCTGTGCCTGAAATTGGTCAAAATTTAAGATTTTGAGTAAGCAAAACTCTGTAAAAATGGCAATTTTGGTCACTGTGAGGGTTTAAAAAGTGGTTATTCAACATGAGGCCCGATCCAAAAGACATTTTGAATCTTTTTTGGTAGAGTCCAAAAAATCCATTTTCTGATGAAAAACGATGACCCCGGACCAGTCGAACGTTGAAAAAATGGTCAATATTGATGAAATTTTAACATTTAATCTTTTGACTTTAAATGACGGTTGGATGTGAATTATTACTTTTTCAACTAAAATAAGTGTGTTTAAAGCCATTTCTGTGCCTGAAATTGGTCAAAATTTAAGATTTTGAGTAAGCAAAACTCTGTAAAAATGGCAATTTTGGTCACTGTGAGGGTTTAAAAGTGGTTATTCAACATGAGGCCTGATCCAAATGACATTTTGAAACATTTTTGGTAGAGTCCAAAAAATCAATTTTCTGATGAAAAACGATGACCCCGGACCAGTCGAACGTTGAAAAAATGGTCAATATTGATGAAATTTTAACATTTAATCTTTTGACTTTAAATGACGGTTGGATGTGAATTATTACTTTTTCAACTAAAATAAGTGTGTTTAAAGTCATTTCTGTGCCTGAAATTGGTCAAAATTTAAGATTTTGAGTAAGCAAAACTCTGTAAAAATGGCAATTTTGGTCACTGTGAGGGTTTAAAAAGTGGTTATTCAACATGAGGCCCGATCCAAATGACATTTTGAATCATTTTTGGTAGAGTCCAAAAAATCAATTTTCTGATGAAAAACGATGACCCCGGACCAGTCGAACGTTGAAAAAATGGTCAATATTGATGAAATTTTTACATTTAATCTTTTGACTTTAAATGACGGTTGGATGTGAATTATTACTTTTTCAACTAAAATAAGTGTGTTTAAAGTCATTTCTGTGCCTGAAATTGGTCAAAATTGAAGATTTTGAGTAATCAAAACTCTGTAAAAATGGCAATTTTGGTCACTGTGAGGATTTAAAAAGTGGTTATTCAACATGAGGCCCGATCCAAATGACATTTTGAATCATTTTTGGTAGAGTCCAAAAAATCAATTTTCTGATGAAAAACGATGACCCCGGACCAGTCGAACGTTGAAAAAATGGTCAATATTGATGAAATTTTAACATTTAATCTTTTGACTTCAAATGACGGTTGGATGTGAATTATTACTTTTTCAACTAAAATAAGTGTGTTTAAAGTTATTTCTGTGCCTGAAATTGGTCAAAATTGAAGATTTTGAGTAAGCAAAACTCTGTAAAAATGGCAATTTTGGTCACTGTGAGGGTTTAAAAAGTGGTTATTCAACATGAGGCCCGATCCAAATGACATTTTGAATCATTTTTGGTAGAGTCCAAAAAATCAATTTTCTGATGAAAAACGATGACCCCGGACCAGTCGAACGTTGAAAAAATGGTCAATATTGATGAAATTTTAACATTTAATCTTTTGACTTTAAATGACGGTTGGATGTGAATTATTACTTTTTCAACTAAAATAAGTGTGTTTAAAGTCATTTCTGTGCCTGAAATTGGTCAAAATTGAAGATTTTGAGTAAGCAAAACTCTGTAAAAATGGCAATTTTGGTCACTGTGAGGGTTTAAAAAGTGGTTATTCAACATGAGGCCCGATCCAAATGACATTTTGAAACATTTTTGGTAGAGTCCAAAAAATCCATTATCTGATGAAAAACGATGACCCCGGACCAGTCGAACGTTGAAAAAATGGTCAATATTGATGAAATTTTAACATTTAATCTTTTGACTTTAAATGACGGTTGGATGTGAATTATTACTTTTTCAACTAAAATAAGTGTGTTTAAAGTCATTTCTGTGCCTGAAATTGGTCAAAATTGAAGATTTTGAGTAATCAAAACTCTGTAAAAATGGCAATTTTGGTCACTGTGAGGGTTTAAAAAGTGGTTTTTCAACATGAGGCCCGATCCAAATGACATTTTGAATCATTTTTGGTAGAGTCCAAAAAATCAATTTTCTGATGAAAAACGATGACCCCGGACCAGTCGAACGTTGAAAAAATGGTCAATATTGATGACATTTTTACATTTAATCTTTTGACTTTAAATGACGGTTGGATGTGAATTATTACTTTTTCAACTAAAATAAGTGTGTTTAAAGTCATTTCTGTGCCTGAAATTGGTCAAAATTGAAGATTTTGAGTAAGCAAAACTCTGTAAAAATGGCAATTTTGGACACTGTGAGGGTTTAAAAAGTGGTTATTCAACATGAGGCCCGATCCAAATGACATTTTGAATCATTTTTGGTAGAGTCCAAAAAATCAATTTTCTGATGAAAAACGATGACCCCGGACCAGTCGAACGTTGAAAAAATTGTCAATATTGATGAAATTTTAACATTTAATCTTTTGACTTCAAATGACGGTTGGATGTGAATTATTACTTTTTCAACTAAAATAAGTGTGTTTAAAGTCATTTCTGTGCCTGAAATTGGTCAAAATTTAAGATTTTGAGTAAGCAAAACTCTGTAAAAATGGCAATTTTGGTCACTGTGAGGGTTTAAAAAGTGGTTATTCAACATGAGGCCCGATCCAAATGACATTTTGAATCATTTTTGGTGAGTCCAAAAAATCAATTTTCTGATGAAAAACGATGACCCCGGACCAGTCGAACGTTGAAAAAATGGTCAATATTGATGAAATTTTAACATTTAATCTTTTGACTTTAAATGACGGTTGGATGTGAATTATTACTTTTTCAACTAAAATAAGTGTGTTTAAAGTCATTTCTGTGCCTGAAATTGGTCAAAATTGAAGATTTTGAGTAAGCAAAACTCTGTAAAAATGGCAATTTTGGTCACTGTGAGGGTTTAAAAAGTGGTTATTCAACATGAGGCCCGATCCAAAAGACATTTTGAATCTTTTTTGGTAGAGTCCAAAAAATCAATTTTCTGATGAAAAACGATGACCCCGGACCAGTCGAACGTTGAAAAAATGGTCAATATTGATGAAATTTTAACATTTAATCTTTTGACTTCAAATGACGGTTGGATGTGAATTATTACTTTTTCAACTAAAATAAGTGTGTTTAAAGTCATTTCTGTGCCTGAAATTGGTCAAAATTGAAGATTTTGAGTAAGCAAAACTCTGTAAAAATGGCAATTTTGGTCACTGTGAGGGTTTAAAAAGTGGTTATTCAACATGAGGCCCGATCCAAAAGACATTTTGAATCTTTTTTGGTAGAGTCCAAAAAATCCATTTTCTGATGAAAAACGATGACCCCGGACCAGTCGAACGTTGAAAAAATGGTCAATATTGATGAAATTTTAACATTTAATCTTTTGACTTTAAATGACGGTTGGATGTGAATTATTACTTTTTCAACTAAAATAAGTGTGTTTAAAGCCATTTCTGTGCCTGAAATTGGTCAAAATTGAAGATTTTGAGTAAGCAAAACTCTGTAAAAATGGCAATTTTGGTCACTGTGAGGGTTTAAAAAGTGGTTATTCAACATGAGGCCCGATCCAAATGACATTTTGAAACATTTTTGGTAGAGTCCAAAAAATCAATTTTCTGATGAAAAACGATGACCCCGGACCAGTCGAACGTTGAAAAAATGGTCAATATTGATGAAATTTTAACATTTAATCTTTTGACTTTAAATGACGGTTGGATGTGAATTATTACTTTTTCAACTAAAATAAGTGTGTTTAAAGTCATTTCTGTGCCTGAAATTGGTCAAAATTTAAGATTTTGAGTAAGCAAAACTCTGTAAAAATGGCAATTTTGGTCACTGTGAGGGTTTAAAAAGTGGTTATTCAACATGAGGCCCGATCCAAAAGACATTTTGAATCTTTTTTGGTAGAGTCCAAAAAATCCATTTTCTGATGAAAAACGATGACCCCGGACCAGTCGAACGTTGAAAAAATGGTCAATATTGATGAAATTTTAACATTTAATCTTTTGACTTTAAATGACGGTTGGATGTGAATTATTACTTTTTCAACTAAAATAAGTGTGTTTAAAGCCATTTCTGTGCCTGAAATTGGTCAAAATTTAAGATTTTGAGTAAGCAAAACTCTGTAAAAATGGCAATTTTGGTCACTGTGAGGGTTTAAAAGTGGTTATTCAACATGAGGCCTGATCCAAATGACATTTTGAAACATTTTTGGTAGAGTCCAAAAAATCAATTTTCTGATGAAAAACGATGACCCCGGACCAGTCGAACGTTGAAAAAATGGTCAATATTGATGAAATTTTAACATTTAATCTTTTGACTTTAAATGACGGTTGGATGTGAATTATTACTTTTTCAACTAAAATAAGTGTGTTTAAAGTCATTTCTGTGCCTGAAATTGGTCAAAATTTAAGATTTTGAGTAAGCAAAACTCTGTAAAAATGGCAATTTTGGTCACTGTGAGGGTTTAAAAGTGGTTATTCAACATGAGGCCTGATCCAAATGACATTTTGAAACATTTTTGGTAGAGTCCAAAAAATCAATTTTCTGATGAAAAACGATGACCCCGGACCAGTCGAACGTTGAAAAAATGGTCAATATTGATGAAATTTTAACATTTAATCTTTTGACTTTAAATGACGGTTGGATGTGAATTATTACTTTTTCAACTAAAATAAGTGTGTTTAAAGTCATTTCTGTGCCTGAAATTGGTCAAAATTTAAGATTTTGAGTAAGCAAAACTCTGTAAAAATGGCAATTTTGGTCACTGTGAGGGTTTAAAAAGTGGTTATTCAACATGAGGCCCGATCCAAATGACATTTTGAATCATTTTTGGTAGAGTCCAAAAAATCAATTTTCTGATGAAAAACGATGACCCCGGACCAGTCGAACGTTGAAAAAATGGTCAATATTGATGAAATTTTTACATTTAATCTTTTGACTTTAAATGACGGTTGGATGTGAATTATTACTTTTTCAACTAAAATAAGTGTGTTTAAAGTCATTTCTGTGCCTGAAATTGGTCAAAATTGAAGATTTTGAGTAATCAAAACTCTGTAAAAATGGCAATTTTGGTCACTGTGAGGGTTTAAAAAGTGGTTTTTCAACATGAGGCCCGATCCAAATGACATTTTGAATCATTTTTGGTAGAGTCCAAAAAATCAATTTTCTGATAAAAAACGATGACCCCGGACCAGTCGAACGTTGAAAAAATGGTCAATATTGATGACATTTTTACATTTAATCTTTTGACTTTAAATGACGGTTGGATGTGAATTATTACTTTTTCAACTAAAATAAGTGTGTTTAAAGTCATTTCTGTGCCTGAAATTGGTCAAAATTGAAGATTTTGAGTAAGCAAAACTCTGTAAAAATGGCAATTTTGGACACTGTGAGGGTTTAAAAAGTGGTTATTCAACATGAGGCCCGATCCAAATGACATTTTGAATCATTTTTGGTAGAGTCCAAAAAATCAATTTTCTGATGAAAAACGATGACCCCGGACCAGTCGAACGTTGAAAAAATTGTCAATATTGATGAAATTTTAACATTTAATCTTTTGACTTCAAATGACGGTTGGATGTGAATTATTACTTTTTCAACTAAAATAAGTGTGTTTAAAGTCATTTCTGTGCCTGAAATTGGTCAAAATTTAAGATTTTGAGTAAGCAAAACTCTGTAAAAATGGCAATTTTGGTCACTGTGAGGGTTTAAAAAGTGGTTATTCAACATGAGGCCCGATCCAAATGACATTTTGAATCATTTTTGGTGAGTCCAAAAAATCAATTTTCTGATGAAAAACGATGACCCCGGACCAGTCGAACGTTGAAAAAATGGTCAATATTGATGAAATTTTAACATTTAATCTTTTGACTTTAAATGACGGTTGGATGTGAATTATTACTTTTTCAACTAAAATAAGTGTGTTTAAAGTCATTTCTGTGCCTGAAATTGGTCAAAATTGAAGATTTTGAGTAAGCAAAACTCTGTAAAAATGGCAATTTTGGTCACTGTGAGGGTTTAAAAAGTGGTTATTCAACATGAGGCCCGATCCAAAAGACATTTTGAATCTTTTTTGGTAGAGTCCAAAAAATCAATTTTCTGATGAAAAACGATGACCCCGGACCAGTCGAACGTTGAAAAAATGGTCAATATTGATGAAATTTTAACATTTAATCTTTTGACTTCAAATGACGGTTGGATGTGAATTATTACTTTTTCAACTAAAATAAGTGTGTTTAAAGTCATGTCTGTGCCTGAAATTGGTCAAAATTGAAGATTTTGAGTAAGCAAAACTCTGTAAAAATGGCAATTTTGGTCACTGTGAGGGTTTAAAAAGTGGTTATTCAACATGAGGCCCGATCCAAAAGACATTTTGAATCTTTTTTGGTAGAGTCCAAAAAATCCATTTTCTGATGAAAAACGATGACCCCGGACCAGTCGAACGTTGAAAAAATGGTCAATATTGATGAAATTTTAACATTTAATCTTTTGACTTTAAATGACGGTTGGATGTGAATTATTACTTTTTCAACTAAAATAAGTGTGTTTAAAGCCATTTCTGTGCCTGAAATTGGTCAAAATTGAAGATTTTGAGTAAGCAAAACTCTGTAAAAATGGCAATTTTGGTCACTGTGAGGGTTTAAAAAGTGGTTATTCAACATGAGGCCCGATCCAAATGACATTTTGAAACATTTTTGGTAGAGTCCAAAAAATCAATTTTCTGATGAAAAACGATGACCCCGGACCAGTCGAACGTTGAAAAAATGGTCAATATTGATGAAATTTTAACATTTAATCTTTTGACTTTAAATGACGGTTGGATGTGAATTATTACTTTTTCAACTAAAATAAGTGTGTTTAAAGTCATTTCTGTGCCTGAAATTGGTCAAAATTTAAGATTTTGAGTAAGCAAAACTCTGTAAAAATGGCAATTTTGGTCACTGTGAGGGTTTAAAAAGTGGTTATTCAACATGAGGCCCGATCCAAAAGACATTTTGAATCTTTTTTGGTAGAGTCCAAAAAATCCATTTTCTGATGAAAAACGATGACCCCGGACCAGTCGAACGTTGAAAAAATGGTCAATATTGATGAAATTTTAACATTTAATCTTTTGACTTCAAATGACGGTTGGATGTGAATTATTACTTTTTCAACTAAAATAAGTGTGTTTAAAGTTATTTCTGTGCCTGAAATTGGTCAAAATTGAAGATTTTGAGTAAGCAAAACTCTGTAAAAATGGCAATTTTGGTCACTGTGAGGGTTTAAAAAGTGGTTATTCAACATGAGGCCCGATCCAAATGACATTTTGAATCATTTTTGGTAGAGTCCAAAAAATCAATTTTCTGATGAAAAACGATGACCCCGGACCAGTCGAACGTTGAAAAAATGGTCAATATTGATGAAATTTTAACATTTAATCTTTTGACTTTAAATGACGGTTGGATGTGAATTATTACTTTTTCAACTAAAATAAGTGTGTTTAAAGTCATTTCTGTGCCTGAAATTGGTCAAAATTGAAGATTTTGAGTAAGCAAAACTCTGTAAAAATGGCAATTTTGGTCACTGTGAGGGTTTAAAAAGTGGTTATTCAACATGAGGCCCGATCCAAATGACATTTTGAAACATTTTTGGTAGAGTACAAAAAATCCATTATCTGATGAAAAACGATGACCCCGGACCAGTCGAACGTTGAAAAAATGGTCAATATTGATGAAATTTTAACATTTAATCTTTTGACTTTAAATGACGGTTGGATGTGAATTATTACTTTTTCAACTAAAATAAGTGTGTTTAAAGTCATTTCTGTGCCTGAAATTGGTCAAAATTTAAGATTTTGAGTAAGCAAAACTCTGTAAAAATGGCAATTTTGGTCACTGTGAGGGTTTAAAAAGTGGTTTTTCAACATGAGGCCCGATCCAAATGACATTTTGAATCATTTTTGGTAGAGTCCAAAAAATCAATTTTCTGATGAAAAACGATGACCCCGGACCAGTCGAACGTTGAAAAAATGGTCAATATTGATGACATTTTTACATTTAATCTTTTGACTTTAAATGACGGTTGGATGTGAATTATTACTTTTTCAACTAAAATAAGTGTGTTTAAAGTCATTTCTGTGCCTGAAATTGGTCAAAATTGAAGATTTTGAGTAAGCAAAACTCTGTAAAAATGGCAATTTTGGACACTGTGAGGGTTTAAAAAGTGGTTATTCAACATGAGGCCCGATCCAAATGACATTTTGAATCATTTTTGGTAGAGTCCAAAAAATCAATTTTCTGATGAAAAACGATGACCCCGGACCAGTCGAACGTTGAAAAAATTGTCAATATTGATGAAATTTTAACATTTAATCTTTTGACTTCAAATGACGGTTGGATGTGAATTATTACTTTTTCAACTAAAATAAGTGTGTTTAAAGTCATTTCTGTGCCTGAAATTGGTCAAAATTTAAGATTTTGAGTAAGCAAAACTCTGTAAAAATGGCAATTTTGGTCACTGTGAGGGTTTAAAAAGTGGTTATTCAACATGAGGCCCGATCCAAATGACATTTTGAATCATTTTTGGTGAGTCCAAAAAATCAATTTTCTGATGAAAAACGATGACCCCGGACCAGTCGAACGTTGAAAAAATGGTCAATATTGATGAAATTTTAACATTTAATCTTTTGACTTTAAATGACGGTTGGATGTGAATTATTACTTTTTCAACTAAAATAAGTGTGTTTAAAGTCATTTCTGTGCCTGAAATTGGTCAAAATTGAAGATTTTGAGTAAGCAAAACTCTGTAAAAATGGCAATTTTGGTCACTGTGAGGGTTTAAAAAGTGGTTATTCAACATGAGGCCCGATCCAAATGACATTTTGAATCATTTTTGGTAGAGTCCAAAAAATCAATTTTCTGATGAAAAACGATGACCCCGGACCAGTCGAACGTTGAAAAAATGGTCAATATTGATGAAATTTTAACATTTAATCTTTTGACTTTAAATGACGGTTGGATGTGAATTATTACTTTTTCAACTAAAATAAGTGTGTTTAAAGTCATTTCTGTGCCTGAAATTGGTCAAAATTGAAGATTTTGAGTAAGCAAAACTCTGTAAAAATGGCAATTTTGGTCACTGTGAGGGTTTAAAAAGTGGTTATTCAACATGAGGCCCGATCCAAAAGACATTTTGAATCTTTTTTGGTAGAGTCCAAAAAATCCATTTTCTGATGAAAAACGATGACCCCGGACCAGTCGAACGTTGAAAAAATGGTCAATATTGATGAAATTTTAACATTTAATCTTTTGACTTTAAATGACGGTTGGATGTGAATTATTACTTTTTCAACTAAAATAAGTGTGTTTAAAGCCATTTCTGTGCCTGAAATTGGTCAAAATTTAAGATTTTGAGTAAGCAAAACTCTGTAAAAATGGCAATTTTGGTCACTGTGAGGGTTTAAAAGTGGTTATTCAACATGAGGCCTGATCCAAATGACATTTTGAAACATTTTTGGTAGAGTCCAAAAAATCAATTTTCTGATGAAAAACGATGACCCCGGACCAGTCGAACGTTGAAAAAATGGTCAATATTGATGAAATTTTAACATTTAATCTTTTGACTTTAAATGACGGTTGGATGTGAATTATTACTTTTTCAACTAAAATAAGTGTGTTTAAAGTCATTTCTGTGCCTGAAATTGGTCAAAATTTAAGATTTTGAGTAAGCAAAACTCTGTAAAAATGGCAATTTTGGTCACTGTGAGGGTTTAAAAAGTGGTTATTCAACATGAGGCCCGATCCAAATGACATTTTGAATCATTTTTGGTAGAGTCCAAAAAATCAATTTTCTGATGAAAAACGATGACCCCGGACCAGTCGAACGTTGAAAAAATGGTCAATATTGATGAAATTTTAACATTTAATCTTTTGACTTTAAATGACGGTTGGATGTGAATTATTACTTTTTCAACTAAAATAAGTGTGTTTAAAGTCATTTCTGTGCCTGAAATTGGTCAAAATTGAAGATTTTGAGTAATCAAAACTCTGTAAAAATGGCAATTTTGGTCACTGTGAGGGTTTAAAAAGTGGTTTTTCAACATGAGGCCCGATCCAAATGACATTTTGAATCATTTTTGGTAGAGTCCAAAAAATCAATTTTCTGATGAAAAACGATGACCCCGGACCAGTCGAACGTTGAAAAAATGGTCAATATTGATGACATTTTTACATTTAATCTTTTGACTTTAAATGACAGTTGGATGTGAATTATTACTTTTTCAACTAAAATAAGTGTGTTTAAAGTCATTTCTGTGCCTGAAATTGGTCAAAATTGAAGATTTTGAGTAAGCAAAACTCTGTAAAAATGGCAATTTTGGACACTGTGAGGGTTTAAAAAGTGGTTATTCAACATGAGGCCCGATCCAAATGACATTTTGAATCATTTTTGGTAGAGTCCAAAAAATCAATTTTCTGATGAAAAACGATGACCCCGGACCAGTCGAACGTTGAAAAAATTGTCAATATTGATGAAATTTTAACATTTAATCTTTTGACTTCAAATGACGGTTGGATGTGAATTATTACTTTTTCAACTAAAATAAGTGTGTTTAAAGTCATTTCTGTGCCTGAAATTGGTCAAAATTTAAGATTTTGAGTAAGCAAAACTCTGTAAAAATGGCAATTTTGGTCACTGTGAGGGTTTAAAAAGTGGTTATTCAACATGAGGCCCGATCCAAATGACATTTTGAATCATTTTTGGTGAGTCCAAAAAATCAATTTTCTGATGAAAAACGATGACCCCGGACCAGTCGAACGTTGAAAAAATGGTCAATATTGATGAAATTTTAACATTTAATCTTTTGACTTTAAATGACGGTTGGATGTGAATTATTACTTTTTCAACTAAAATAAGTGTGTTTAAAGTCATTTCTGTGCCTGAAATTGGTCAAAATTGAAGATTTTGAGTAAGCAAAACTCTGTAAAAATGGCAATTTTGGTCACTGTGAGGGTTTAAAAAGTGGTTATTCAACATGAGGCCCGATCCAAAAGACATTTTGAATCTTTTTTGGTAGAGTCCAAAAAATCAATTTTCTGATGAAAAACGATGACCCCGGACCAGTCGAACGTTGAAAAAATGGTCAATATTGATGAAATTTTAACATTTAATCTTTTGACTTTAAATGACGGTTGGATGTGAATTATTACTTTTTCAACTAAAATAAGTGTGTTTAAAGTCATTTCTGTGCCTGAAATTGGTCAAAATTTAAGATTTTGAGTAAGCAAAACTCTGTAAAAATGGCAATTTTGGTCACTGTGAGGGTTTAAAAAGTGGTTATTCAACATGAGGCCCGATCCAAATGACATTTTGAATCATTTTTGGTAGAGTCCAAAAAATCAATTTTCTGATGAAAAACGATGACCCCGGACCAGTCGAACGTTGAAAAAATGGTCAATATTGATGAAATTTTAACATTTAATCTTTTGACTTTAAATGACGGTTGGATGTGAATTATTACTTTTTCAACTAAAATAAGTGTGTTTAAAGTCATTTCTGTGCCTGAAATTGGTCAAAATTGAAGATTTTGAGTAATCAAAACTCTGTAAAAATGGCAATTTTGGTCACTGTGAGGGTTTAAAAAGTGGTTTTTCAACATGAGGCCCGATCCAAATGACATTTTGAATCATTTTTGGTAGAGTCCAAAAAATCAATTTTCTGATGAAAAACGATGACCCCGGACCAGTCGAACGTTGAAAAAATGGTCAATATTGATGACATTTTTACATTTAATCTTTTGACTTTAAATGACAGTTGGATGTGAATTATTACTTTTTCAACTAAAATAAGTGTGTTTAAAGTCATTTCTGTGCCTGAAATTGGTCAAAATTGAAGATTTTGAGTAAGCAAAACTCTGTAAAAATGGCAATTTTGGACACTGTGAGGGTTTAAAAAGTGGTTATTCAACATGAGGCCCGATCCAAATGACATTTTGAATCATTTTTGGTAGAGTCCAAAAAATCAATTTTCTGATGAAAAACGATGACCCCGGACCAGTCGAACGTTGAAAAAATTGTCAATATTGATGAAATTTTAACATTTAATCTTTTGACTTCAAATGACGGTTGGATGTGAATTATTACTTTTTCAACTAAAATAAGTGTGTTTAAAGTCATTTCTGTGCCTGAAATTGGTCAAAATTTAAGATTTTGAGTAAGCAAAACTCTGTAAAAATGGCAATTTTGGTCACTGTGAGGGTTTAAAAAGTGGTTATTCAACATGAGGCCCGATCCAAATGACATTTTGAATCATTTTTGGTGAGTCCAAAAAATCAATTTTCTGATGAAAAACGATGACCCCGGACCAGTCGAACGTTGAAAAAATGGTCAATATTGATGAAATTTTAACATTTAATCTTTTGACTTTAAATGACGGTTGGATGTGAATTATTACTTTTTCAACTAAAATAAGTGTGTTTAAAGTCATTTCTGTGCCTGAAATTGGTCAAAATTGAAGATTTTGAGTAAGCAAAACTCTGTAAAAATGGCAATTTTGGTCACTGTGAGGGTTTAAAAAGTGGTTATTCAACATGAGGCCCGATCCAAAAGACATTTTGAATCTTTTTTGGTAGAGTCCAAAAAATCAATTTTCTGATGAAAAACGATGACCCCGGACCAGTCGAACGTTGAAAAAATGGTCAATATTGATGAAATTTTAACATTTAATCTTTTGACTTCAAATGACGGTTGGATGTGAATTATTACTTTTTCAACTAAAATAAGTGTGTTTAAAGTCATTTCTGTGCCTGAAATTGGTCAAAATTGAAGATTTTGAGTAAGCAAAACTCTGTAAAAATGGCAATTTTGGTCACTGTGAGGGTTTAAAAAGTGGTTATTCAACATGAGGCCCGATCCAAAAGACATTTTGAATCTTTTTTGGTAGAGTCCAAAAAATCCATTTTCTGATGAAAAACGATGACCCCGGACCAGTCGAACGTTGAAAAAATGGTCAATATTGATGAAATTTTAACATTTAATCTTTTGACTTTAAATGACGGTTGGATGTGAATTATTACTTTTTCAACTAAAATAAGTGTGTTTAAAGTCATTTCTGTGCCTGAAATTGGTCAAAATTGAAGATTTTGAGTAAGCAAAACTCTGTAAAAATGGCAATTTTGGTCACTGTGAGGGTTTAAAAAGTGGTTATTCAACATGAGGCCCGATCCAAAAGACATTTTGAATCTTTTTTGGTAGAGTCCAAAAAATCCATTTTCTGATGAAAAACGATGACCCCGGACCAGTCGAACGTTGAAAAAATGGTCAATATTGATGAAATTTTAACATTTAATCTTTTGACTTTAAATGACGGTTGGATGTGAATTATTACTTTTTCAACTAAAATAAGTGTGTTTAAAGCCATTTCTGTGCCTGAAATTGGTCAAAATTTAAGATTTTGAGTAAGCAAAACTCTGTAAAAATGGCAATTTTGGTCACTGTGAGGGTTTAAAAGTGGTTATTCAACATGAGGCCTGATCCAAATGACATTTTGAAACATTTTTGGTAGAGTCCAAAAAATCAATTTTCTGATGAAAAACGATGACCCCGGACCAGTCGAACGTTGAAAAAATGGTCAATATTGATGAAATTTTAACATTTAATCTTTTGACTTTAAATGACGGTTGGATGTGAATTATTACTTTTTCAACTAAAATAAGTGTGTTTAAAGTCATTTCTGTGCCTGAAATTGGTCAAAATTTAAGATTTTGAGTAAGCAAAACTCTGTAAAAATGGCAATTTTGGTCACTGTGAGGGTTTAAAAAGTGGTTATTCAACATGAGGCCCGATCCAAATGACATTTTGAATCATTTTTGGTAGAGTCCAAAAAATCAATTTTCTGATGAAAAACGATGACCCCGGACCAGTCGAACGTTGAAAAAATGGTCAATATTGATGAAATTTTAACATTTAATCTTTTGACTTTAAATGACGGTTGGATGTGAATTATTACTTTTTCAACTAAAATAAGTGTGTTTAAAGTCATTTCTGTGCCTGAAATTGGTCAAAATTGAAGATTTTGAGTAATCAAAACTCTGTAAAAATGGCAATTTTGGTCACTGTGAGGGTTTAAAAAGTGGTTTTTCAACATGAGGCCCGATCCAAATGACATTTTGAATCATTTTTGGTAGAGTCCAAAAAATCAATTTTCTGATGAAAAACGATGACCCCGGACCAGTCGAACGTTGAAAAAATGGTCAATATTGATGACATTTTTACATTTAATCTTTTGACTTTAAATGACAGTTGGATGTGAATTATTACTTTTTCAACTAAAATAAGTGTGTTTAAAGTCATTTCTGTGCCTGAAATTGGTCAAAATTGAAGATTTTGAGTAAGCAAAACTCTGTAAAAATGGCAATTTTGGACACTGTGAGGGTTTAAAAAGTGGTTATTCAACATGAGGCCCGATCCAAATGACATTTTGAATCATTTTTGGTAGAGTCCAAAAAATCAATTTTCTGATGAAAAACGATGACCCCGGACCAGTCGAACGTTGAAAAAATTGTCAATATTGATGAAATTTTAACATTTAATCTTTTGACTTCAAATGACGGTTGGATGTGAATTATTACTTTTTCAACTAAAATAAGTGTGTTTAAAGTCATTTCTGTGCCTGAAATTGGTCAAAATTTAAGATTTTGAGTAAGCAAAACTCTGTAAAAATGGCAATTTTGGTCACTGTGAGGGTTTAAAAAGTGGTTATTCAACATGAGGCCCGATCCAAATGACATTTTGAATCATTTTTGGTGAGTCCAAAAAATCAATTTTCTGATGAAAAACGATGACCCCGGACCAGTCGAACGTTGAAAAAATGGTCAATATTGATGAAATTTTAACATTTAATCTTTTGACTTTAAATGACGGTTGGATGTGAATTATTACTTTTTCAACTAAAATAAGTGTGTTTAAAGTCATTTCTGTGCCTGAAATTGGTCAAAATTGAAGATTTTGAGTAAGCAAAACTCTGTAAAAATGGCAATTTTGGTCACTGTGAGGGTTTAAAAAGTGGTTATTCAACATGAGGCCCGATCCAAAAGACATTTTGAATCTTTTTTGGTAGAGTCCAAAAAATCAATTTTCTGATGAAAAACGATGACCCCGGACCAGTCGAACGTTGAAAAAATGGTCAATATTGATGAAATTTTAACATTTAATCTTTTGACTTCAAATGACGGTTGGATGTGAATTATTACTTTTTCAACTAAAATAAGTGTGTTTAAAGTCATTTCTGTGCCTGAAATTGGTCAAAATTGAAGATTTTGAGTAAGCAAAACTCTGTAAAAATGGCAATTTTGGTCACTGTGAGGGTTTAAAAAGTGGTTATTCAACATGAGGCCCGATCCAAAAGACATTTTGAATCTTTTTTGGTAGAGTCCAAAAAATCCATTTTCTGATGAAAAACGATGACCCCGGACCAGTCGAACGTTGAAAAAATGGTCAATATTGATGAAATTTTAACATTTAATCTTTTGACTTTAAATGACGGTTGGATGTGAATTATTACTTTTTCAACTAAAATAAGTGTGTTTAAAGCCATTTCTGTGCCTGAAATTGGTCAAAATTGAAGATTTTGAGTAAGCAAAACTCTGTAAAAATGGCAATTTTGGTCACTGTGAGGGTTTAAAAAGTGGTTATTCAACATGAGGCCCGATCCAAATGACATTTTGAAACATTTTTGGTAGAGTCCAAAAAATCAATTTTCTGATGAAAAACGATGACCCCGGACCAGTCGAACGTTGAAAAAATGGTCAATATTGATGAAATTTTAACATTTAATCTTTTGACTTTAAATGACGGTTGGATGTGAATTATTACTTTTTCAACTAAAATAAGTGTGTTTAAAGTCATTTCTGTGCCTGAAATTGGTCAAAATTTAAGATTTTGAGTAAGCAAAACTCTGTAAAAATGGCAATTTTGGTCACTGTGAGGGTTTAAAAAGTGGTTATTCAACATGAGGCCCGATCCAAAAGACATTTTGAATCTTTTTTGGTAGAGTCCAAAAAATCCATTTTCTGATGAAAAACGATGACCCCGGACCAGTCGAACGTTGAAAAAATGGTCAATATTGATGAAATTTTAACATTTAATCTTTTGACTTTAAATGACGGTTGGATGTGAATTATTACTTTTTCAACTAAAATAAGTGTGTTTAAAGCCATTTCTGTGCCTGAAATTGGTCAAAATTTAAGATTTTGAGTAAGCAAAACTCTGTAAAAATGGCAATTTTGGTCACTGTGAGGGTTTAAAAGTGGTTATTCAACATGAGGCCTGATCCAAATGACATTTTGAAACATTTTTGGTAGAGTCCAAAAAATCAATTTTCTGATGAAAAACGATGACCCCGGACCAGTCGAACGTTGAAAAAATGGTCAATATTGATGAAATTTTAACATTTAATCTTTTGACTTTAAATGACGGTTGGATGTGAATTATTACTTTTTCAACTAAAATAAGTGTGTTTAAAGTCATTTCTGTGCCTGAAATTGGTCAAAATTTAAGATTTTGAGTAAGCAAAACTCTGTAAAAATGGCAATTTTGGTCACTGTGAGGGTTTAAAAAGTGGTTATTCAACATGAGGCCCGATCCAAATGACATTTTGAATCATTTTTGGTAGAGTCCAAAAAATCAATTTTCTGATGAAAAACGATGACCCCGGACCAGTCGAACGTTGAAAAAATGGTCAATATTGATGAAATTTTTACATTTAATCTTTTGACTTTAAATGACGGTTGGATGTGAATTATTACTTTTTCAACTAAAATAAGTGTGTTTAAAGTCATTTCTGTGCCTGAAATTGGTCAAAATTGAAGATTTTGAGTAATCAAAACTCTGTAAAAATGGCAATTTTGGTCACTGTGAGGATTTAAAAAGTGGTTATTCAACATGAGGCCCGATCCAAATGACATTTTGAATCATTTTTGGTAGAGTCCAAAAAATCAATTTTCTGATGAAAAACGATGACCCCGGACCAGTCGAACGTTGAAAAAATGGTCAATATTGATGAAATTTTAACATTTAATCTTTTGACTTCAAATGACGGTTGGATGTGAATTATTACTTTTTCAACTAAAATAAGTGTGTTTAAAGTTATTTCTGTGCCTGAAATTGGTCAAAATTGAAGATTTTGAGTAAGCAAAACTCTGTAAAAATGGCAATTTTGGTCACTGTGAGGGTTTAAAAAGTGGTTATTCAACATGAGGCCCGATCCAAATGACATTTTGAATCATTTTTGGTAGAGTCCAAAAAATCAATTTTCTGATGAAAAACGATGACCCCGGACCAGTCGAACGTTGAAAAAATGGTCAATATTGATGAAATTTTAACATTTAATCTTTTGACTTTAAATGACGGTTGGATGTGAATTATTACTTTTTCAACTAAAATAAGTGTGTTTAAAGTCATTTCTGTGCCTGAAATTGGTCAAAATTGAAGATTTTGAGTAAGCAAAACTCTGTAAAAATGGCAATTTTGGTCACTGTGAGGGTTTAAAAAGTGGTTATTCAACATGAGGCCCGATCCAAATGACATTTTGAAACATTTTTGGTAGAGTCCAAAAAATCCATTATCTGATGAAAAACGATGACCCCGGACCAGTCGAACGTTGAAAAAATGGTCAATATTGATGAAATTTTAACATTTAATCTTTTGACTTTAAATGACGGTTGGATGTGAATTATTACTTTTTCAACTAAAATAAGTGTGTTTAAAGTCATTTCTGTGCCTGAAATTGGTCAAAATTGAAGATTTTGAGTAATCAAAACTCTGTAAAAATGGCAATTTTGGTCACTGTGAGGGTTTAAAAAGTGGTTTTTCAACATGAGGCCCGATCCAAATGACATTTTGAATCATTTTTGGTAGAGTCCAAAAAATCAATTTTCTGATGAAAAACGATGACCCCGGACCAGTCGAACGTTGAAAAAATGGTCAATATTGATGACATTTTTACATTTAATCTTTTGACTTTAAATGACGGTTGGATGTGAATTATTACTTTTTCAACTAAAATAAGTGTGTTTAAAGTCATTTCTGTGCCTGAAATTGGTCAAAATTGAAGATTTTGAGTAAGCAAAACTCTGTAAAAATGGCAATTTTGGACACTGTGAGGGTTTAAAAAGTGGTTATTCAACATGAGGCCCGATCCAAATGACATTTTGAATCATTTTTGGTAGAGTCCAAAAAATCAATTTTCTGATGAAAAACGATGACCCCGGACCAGTCGAACGTTGAAAAAATTGTCAATATTGATGAAATTTTAACATTTAATCTTTTGACTTCAAATGACGATTGGATGTGAATTATTACTTTTTCAACTAAAATAAGTGTGTTTAAAGTCATTTCTGTGCCTGAAATTGGTCAAAATTTAAGATTTTGAGTAAGCAAAACTCTGTAAAAATGGCAATTTTGGTCACTGTGAGGGTTTAAAAAGTGGTTATTCAACATGAGGCCCGATCCAAATGACATTTTGAATCATTTTTGGTGAGTCCAAAAAATCAATTTTCTGATGAAAAACGATGACCCCGGACCAGTCGAACGTTGAAAAAATGGTCAATATTGATGAAATTTTAACATTTAATCTTTTGACTTTAAATGACGGTTGGATGTGAATTATTACTTTTTCAACTAAAATAAGTGTGTTTAAAGTCATTTCTGTGCCTGAAATTGGTCAAAATTGAAGATTTTGAGTAAGCAAAACTCTGTAAAAATGGCAATTTTGGTCACTGTGAGGGTTTAAAAAGTGGTTATTCAACATGAGGCCCGATCCAAAAGACATTTTGAATCTTTTTTGGTAGAGTCCAAAAAATCAATTTTCTGATGAAAAACGATGACCCCGGACCAGTCGAACGTTGAAAAAATGGTCAATATTGATGAAATTTTAACATTTAATCTTTTGACTTCAAATGACGGTTGGATGTGAATTATTACTTTTTCAACTAAAATAAGTGTGTTTAAAGTCATTTCTGTGCCTGAAATTGGTCAAAATTGAAGATTTTGAGTAAGCAAAACTCTGTAAAAATGGCAATTTTGGTCACTGTGAGGGTTTAAAAAGTGGTTATTCAACATGAGGCCCGATCCAAAAGACATTTTGAATCTTTTTTGGTAGAGTCCAAAAAATCCATTTTCTGATGAAAAACGATGACCCCGGACCAGTCGAACGTTGAAAAAATGGTCAATATTGATGAAATTTTAACATTTAATCTTTTGACTTTAAATGACGGTTGGATGTGAATTATTACTTTTTCAACTAAAATAAGTGTGTTTAAAGCCATTTCTGTGCCTGAAATTGGTCAAAATTGAAGATTTTGAGTAAGCAAAACTCTGTAAAAATGGCAATTTTGGTCACTGTGAGGGTTTAAAAAGTGGTTATTCAACATGAGGCCCGATCCAAATGACATTTTGAAACATTTTTGGTAGAGTCCAAAAAATCAATTTTCTGATGAAAAACGATGACCCCGGACCAGTCGAACGTTGAAAAAATGGTCAATATTGATGAAATTTTAACATTTAATCTTTTGACTTTAAATGACGGTTGGATGTGAATTATTACTTTTTCAACTAAAATAAGTGTGTTTAAAGTCATTTCTGTGCCTGAAATTGGTCAAAATTTAAGATTTTGAGTAAGCAAAACTCTGTAAAAATGGCAATTTTGGTCACTGTGAGGGTTTAAAAAGTGGTTATTCAACATGAGGCCCGATCCAAAAGACATTTTGAATCTTTTTTGGTAGAGTCCAAAAAATCCATTTTCTGATGAAAAACGATGACCCCGGACCAGTCGAACGTTGAAAAAATGGTCAATATTGATGAAATTTTAACATTTAATCTTTTGACTTTAAATGACGGTTGGATGTGAATTATTACTTTTTCAACTAAAATAAGTGTGTTTAAAGCCATTTCTGTGCCTGAAATTGGTCAAAATTTAAGATTTTGAGTAAGCAAAACTCTGTAAAAATGGCAATTTTGGTCACTGTGAGGGTTTAAAAGTGGTTATTCAACATGAGGCCTGATCCAAATGACATTTTGAAACATTTTTGGTAGAGTCCAAAAAATCAATTTTCTGATGAAAAACGATGACCCCGGACCAGTCGAACGTTGAAAAAATGGTCAATATTGATGAAATTTTAACATTTAATCTTTTGACTTTAAATGACGGTTGGATGTGAATTATTACTTTTTCAACTAAAATAAGTGTGTTTAAAGTCATTTCTGTGCCTGAAATTGGTCAAAATTTAAGATTTTGAGTAAGCAAAACTCTGTAAAAATGGCAATTTTGGTCACTGTGAGGGTTTAAAAAGTGGTTATTCAACATGAGGCCCAATCCAAATGACATTTTGAATCATTTTTGGTAGAGTCCAAAAAATCAATTTTCTGATGAAAAACGATGACCCCGGACCAGTCGAACGTTGAAAAAATGGTCAATATTGATGAAATTTTTACATTTAATCTTTTGACTTTAAATGACGGTTGGATGTGAATTATTACTTTTTCAACTAAAATAAGTGTGTTTAAAGTCATTTCTGTGCCTGAAATTGGTCAAAATTGAAGATTTTGAGTAATCAAAACTCTGTAAAAATGGCAATTTTGGTCACTGTGAGGATTTAAAAAGTGGTTATTCAACATGAGGCCCGATCCAAATGACATTTTGAATCATTTTTGGTAGAGTCCAAAAAATCAATTTTCTGATGAAAAACGATGACCCCGGACCAGTCGAACGTTGAAAAAATGGTCAATATTGATGAAATTTTAACATTTAATCTTTTGACTTCAAATGACGGTTGGATGTGAATTATTACTTTTTCAACTAAAATAAGTGTGTTTAAAGTCATTTCTGTGCCTGAAATTGGTCAAAATTGAAGATTTTGAGTAAGCAAAACTCTGTAAAAATGGCAATTTTGGTCACTGTGAGGGTTTAAAAAGTGGTTATTCAACATGAGGCCCGATCCAAATGACATTTTGAATCATTTTTGGTAGAGTCCAAAAAATCAATTTTCTGATGAAAAACGATGACCCCGGACCAGTCGAACGTTGAAAAAATGGTCAATATTGATGAAATTTTAACATTTAATCTTTTGACTTTAAATGACGGTTGGATGTGAATTATTACTTTTTCAACTAAAATAAGTGTGTTTAAAGTCATTTCTGTGCCTGAAATTGGTCAAAATTGAAGATTTTGAGTAAGCAAAACTCTGTAAAAATGGCAATTTTGGTCACTGTGAGGGTTTAAAAAGTGGTTATTCAACATGAGGCCCGATCCAAATGACATTTTGAAACATTTTTGGTAGAGTCCAAAAAATCCATTATCTGATGAAAAACGATGACCCCGGACCAGTCGAACGTTGAAAAAATGGTCAATATTGATGAAATTTTAACATTTAATCTTTTGACTTTAAATGACGGTTGGATGTGAATTATTACTTTTTCAACTAAAATAAGTGTGTTTAAAGTCATTTCTGTGCCTGAAATTGGTCAAAATTTAAGATTTTGAGTAAGCAAAACTCTGTAAAAATGGCAATTTTGGTCACTGTGAGGGTTTAAAAAGTGGTTTTTCAACATGAGGCCCGATCCAAATGACATTTTGAATCATTTTTGGTAGAGTCCAAAAAATCAATTTTCTGATGAAAAACGATGACCCCGGACCAGTCGAACGTTGAAAAAATGGTCAATATTGATGACATTTTTACATTTAATCTTTTGACTTTAAATGACGGTTGGATGTGAATTATTACTTTTTCAACTAAAATAAGTGTGTTTAAAGTCATTTCTGTGTCTGAAATTGGTCAAAATTGAAGATTTTGAGTAAGCAAAACTCTGTAAAAATGGCAATTTTGGACACTGTGAGGGTTTAAAAAGTGGTTATTCAACATGAGGCCCGATCCAAATGACATTTTGAATCATTTTTGGTAGAGTCCAAAAAATCAATTTTCTGATGAAAAACGATGACCCCGGACCAGTCGAACGTTGAAAAAATTGTCAATATTGATGAAATTTTAACATTTAATCTTTTGACTTCAAATGACGGTTGGATGTGAATTATTACTTTTTCAACTAAAATAAGTGTGTTTAAAGTCATTTCTGTGCCTGAAATTGGTCAAAATTTAAGATTTTGAGTAAGCAAAACTCTGTAAAAATGGCAATTTTGGTCACTGTGAGGGTTTAAAAAGTGGTTATTCAACATGAGGCCCGATCCAAATGACATTTTGAATCATTTTTGGTGAGTCCAAAAAATCAATTTTCTGATGAAAAACGATGACCCCGGACCAGTCGAACGTTGAAAAAATGGTCAATATTGATGAAATTTTAACATTTAATCTTTTGACTTTAAATGACGGTTGGATGTGAATTATTACTTTTTCAACTAAAATAAGTGTGTTTAAAGTCATTTCTGTGCCTGAAATTGGTCAAAATTGAAGATTTTGAGTAAGCAAAACTCTGTAAAAATGGCAATTTTGGTCACTGTGAGGGTTTAAAAAGTGGTTATTCAACATGAGGCCCGATCCAAATGACATTTTGAATCATTTTTGGTAGAGTCCAAAAAATCAATTTTCTGATGAAAAACGATGACCCCGGACCAGTCGAACGTTGAAAAAATGGTCAATATTGATGAAATTTTAACATTTAATCTTTTGACTTTAAATGACGGTTGAATGTGAATTATTACTTTTTCAACTAAAATAAGTGTGTTTAAAGTCATTTCTGTGCCTGAAATTGGTCAAAATTGAAGATTTTGAGTAAGCAAAACTCTGTAAAAATGGCAATTTTGGTCACTGTGAGGGTTTAAAAAGTGGTTATTCAACATGAGGCCCGATCCAAAAGACATTTTGAATCTTTTTTGGTAGAGTCCAAAAAATCCATTTTCTGATGAAAAACGATGACCCCGGACCAGTCGAACGTTGAAAAAATGGTCAATATTGATGAAATTTTAACATTTAATCTTTTGACTTTAAATGACGGTTGGATGTGAATTATTACTTTTTCAACTAAAATAAGTGTGTTTAAAGCCATTTCTGTGCCTGAAATTGGTCAAAATTTAAGATTTTGAGTAAGCAAAACTCTGTAAAAATGGCAATTTTGGTCACTGTGAGGGTTTAAAAGTGGTTATTCAACATGAGGCCTGATCCAAATGACATTTTGAAACATTTTTGGTAGAGTCCAAAAAATCAATTTTCTGATGAAAAACGATGACCCCGGACCAGTCGAACGTTGAAAAAATGGTCAATATTGATGAAATTTTAACATTTAATCTTTTGACTTTAAATGACGGTTGGATGTGAATTATTACTTTTTCAACTAAAATAAGTGTGTTTAAAGTCATTTCTGTGCCTGAAATTGGTCAAAATTTAAGATTTTGAGTAAGCAAAACTCTGTAAAAATGGCAATTTTGGTCACTGTGAGGGTTTAAAAAGTGGTTATTCAACATGAGGCCCGATCCAAATGACATTTTGAATCATTTTTGGTAGAGTCCAAAAAATCAATTTTCTGATGAAAAACGATGACCCCGGACCAGTCGAACGTTGAAAAAATGGTCAATATTGATGAAATTTTTACATTTAATCTTTTGACTTTAAATGACGGTTGGATGTGAATTATTACTTTTTCAACTAAAATAAGTGTGTTTAAAGTCATTTCTGTGCCTGAAATTGGTCAAAATTGAAGATTTTGAGTAATCAAAACTCTGTAAAAATGGCAATTTTGGTCACTGTGAGGGTTTAAAAAGTGGTTTTTCAACATGAGGCCCGATCCAAATGACATTTTGAATCATTTTTGGTAGAGTCCAAAAAATCAATTTTCTGATGAAAAACGATGACCCCGGACCAGTCGAACGTTGAAAAAATGGTCAATATTGATGACATTTTTACATTTAATCTTTTGACTTTAAATGACTGTTGGATGTGAATTATTACTTTTTCAACTAAAATAAGTGTGTTTAAAGTCATTTCTGTGCCTGAAATTGGTCAAAATTGAAGATTTTGAGTAAGCAAAACTCTGTAAAAATGGCAATTTTGGACACTGTGAGGGTTTAAAAAGTGGTTATTCAACATGAGGCCCGATCCAAATGACATTTTGAATCATTTTTGGTAGAGTCCAAAAAATCAATTTTCTGATGAAAAACGATGACCCCGGACCAGTCGAACGTTGAAAAAATTGTCAATATTGATGAAATTTTAACATTTAATCTTTTGACTTCAAATGACGGTTGGATGTGATTTATTACTTTTTCAACTAAAATAAGTGTGTTTAAAGTCATTTCTGTGCCTGAAATTGGTCAAAATTTAAGATTTTGAGTAAGCAAAACTCTGTAAAAATGGCAATTTTGGTCACTGTGAGGGTTTAAAAAGTGGTTATTCAACATGAGGCCCGATCCAAATGACATTTTGAATCATTTTTGGTGAGTCCAAAAAATCAATTTTCTGATGAAAAACGATGACCGCGGACCAGTCGAACGTTGAAAAAATGGTCAATATTGATGAAATTTTAACATTTAATCTTTTGACTTTAAATGACGGTTGGATGTGAATTATTACTTTTTCAACTAAAATAAGTGTGTTTAAAGTCATTTCTGTGCCTGAAATTGGTCAAAATTGAAGATTTTGAGTAAGCAAAACTCTGTAAAAATGGCAATTTTGGTCACTGTGAGGGTTTAAAAAGTGGTTATTCAACATGAGGCCCGATCCAAAAGACATTTTGAATCTTTTTTGGTAGAGTCCAAAAAATCAATTTTCTGATGAAAAACGATGACCCCGGACCAGTCGAACGTTGAAAAAATGGTCAATATTGATGAAATTTTAACATTTAATCTTTTGACTTCAAATGACGGTTGGATGTGAATTATTACTTTTTCAACTAAAATAAGTGTGTTTAAAGTCATTTCTGTGCCTGAAATTGGTCAAAATTGAAGATTTTGAGTAAGCAAAACTCTGTAAAAATGGCAATTTTGGTCACTGTGAGGGTTTAAAAAGTGGTTATTCAACATGAGGCCCGATCCAAAAGACATTTTGAATCTTTTTTGGTAGAGTCCAAAAAATCCATTTTCTGATGAAAAACGATGACCCCGGACCAGTCGAACGTTGAAAAAATGGTCAATATTGATGAAATTTTAACATTTAATCTTTTGACTTTAAATGACGGTTGGATGTGAATTATTACTTTTTCAACTAAAATAAGTGTGTTTAAAGCCATTTCTGTGCCTGAAATTGGTCAAAATTGAAGATTTTGAGTAAGCAAAACTCTGTAAAAATGGCAATTTTGGTCACTGTGAGGGTTTAAAAAGTGGTTATTCAACATGAGGCCCGATCCAAATGACATTTTGAAACATTTTTGGTAGAGTCCAAAAAATCAATTTTCTGATGAAAAACGATGACCCCGGACCAGTCGAACGTTGAAAAAATGGTCAATATTGATGAAATTTTAACATTTAATCTTTTGACTTTAAATGACGGTTGGATGTGAATTATTACTTTTTCAACTAAAATAAGTGTGTTTAAAGTCATTTCTGTGCCTGAAATTGGTCAAAATTTAAGATTTTGAGTAAGCAAAACTCTGTAAAAATGGCAATTTTGGTCACTGTGAGGGTTTAAAAAGTGGTTATTCAACATGAGGCCCGATCCAAAAGACATTTTGAATCTTTTTTGGTAGAGTCCAAAAAATCCATTTTCTGATGAAAAACGATGACCCCGGACCAGTCGAACGTTGAAAAAATGGTCAATATTGATGAAATTTTAACATTTAATCTTTTGACTTTAAATGACGGTTGGATGTGAATTATTACTTTTTCAACTAAAATAAGTGTGTTTAAAGCCATTTCTGTGCCTGAAATTGGTCAAAATTTAAGATTTTGAGTAAGCAAAACTCTGTAAAAATGGCAATTTTGGTCACTGTGAGGGTTTAAAAGTGGTTATTCAACATGAGGCCTGATCCAAATGACATTTTGAAACATTTTTGGTAGAGTCCACAAAATCAATTTTCTGATGAAAAACGATGACCCCGGACCAGTCGAACGTTGAAAAAATGGTCAATATTGATGACATTTTAACATTTAATCTTTTGACTTTAAATGACGGTTGGATGTGAATTATTACTTTTTCAACTAAAATAAGTGTGTTTAAAGTCATTTCTGTGCCTGAAATTGGTCAAAATTTAAGATTTTGAGTAAGCAAAACTCTGTAAAAATGGCAATTTTGGTCACTGTGAGGGTTTAAAAAGTGGTTATTCAACATGAGGCCCGATCCAAATGACATTTTGAATCATTTTTGGTAGAGTCCAAAAAATCAATTTTCTGATGAAAAACGATGACCCCGGACCAGTCGAACGTTGAAAAAATGGTCAATATTGATGAAATTTTTACATTTAATCTTTTGACTTTAAATGACGGTTGGATGTGAATTATTACTTTTTCAACTAAAATAAGTGTGTTTAAAGTCATTTCTGTGCCTGAAATTGGTCAAAATTGAAGATTTTGAGTAATCAAAACTCTGTAAAAATGGCAATTTTGGTCACTGTGAGGATTTAAAAAGTGGTTATTCAACATGAGGCCCGATCCAAATGACATTTTGAATCATTTTTGGTAGAGTCCAAAAAATCAATTTTCTGATGAAAAACGATGACCCCGGACCAGTCGAACGTTGAAAAAATGGTCAATATTGATGAAATTTTAACATTTAATCTTTTGACTTCAAATGACGGTTGGATGTGAATTATTACTTTTTCAACTAAAATAAGTGTGTTTAAAGTTATTTCTGTGCCTGAAATTGGTCAAAATTGAAGATTTTGAGTAAGCAAAACTCTGTAAAAATGGCAATTTTGGTCACTGTGAGGGTTTAAAAAGTGGTTATTCAACATGAGGCCCGATCCAAATGACATTTTGAATCATTTTTGGTAGAGTCCAAAAAATCAATTTTCTGATGAAAAACGATGACCCCGGACCAGTCGAACGTTGAAAAAATGGTCAATATTGATGAAATTTTAACATTTAATCTTTTGACTTTAAATGACGGTTGGATGTGAATTATTACTTTTTCAACTAAAATAAGTGTGTTTAAAGTCATTTCTGTGCCTGAAATTGGTCAAAATTGAAGATTTTGAGTAAGCAAAACTCTGTAAAAATGGCAATTTTGGTCACTGTGAGGGTTTAAAAAGTGGTTATTCAACATGAGGCCCGATCCAAATGACATTTTGAAACATTTTTGGTAGAGTCCAAAAAATCCATTATCTGATGAAAAACGATGACCCCGGACCAGTCGAACGTTGAAAAAATGGTCAATATTGATGAAATTTTAACATTTAATCTTTTGACTTTAAATGACGGTTGGATGTGAATTATTACTTTTTCAACTAAAATAAGTGTGTTTAAAGTCATTTCTGTGCCTGAAATTGGTCAAAATTTAAGATTTTGAGTAAGCAAAACTCTGTAAAAATGGCAATTTTGGTCACTGTGAGGGTTTAAAAAGTGGTTTTTCAACATGAGGCCCGATCCAAATGACATTTTGAATCATTTTTGGTAGAGTCCAAAAAATCAATTTTCTGATGAAAAACGATGACCCCGGACCAGTCGAACGTTGAAAAAATGGTCAATATTGATGACATTTTTACATTTAATCTTTTGACTTTAAATGACGGTTGGATGTGAATTATTACTTTTTCAACTAAAATAAGTGTGTTTAAAGTCATTTCTGTGCCTGAAATTGGTCAAAATTTAAGATTTTGAGTAAGCAAAACTCTGTAAAAATGGCAATTTTGGTCACTGTGAGGGTTTAAAAAGTGGTTATTCAACATGAGGCCCGATCCAAATGACATTTTGAATCATTTTTGGTGAGTCCAAAAAATCAATTTTCTGATGAAAAACGATGACCCCGGACCAGTCGAACGTTGAAAAAATGGTCAATATTGATGAAATTTTAACATTTAATCTTTTGACTTTAAATGACGGTTGGATGTGAATTATTACTTTTTCAACTAAAATAAGTGTGTTTAAAGTCATTTCTGTGCCTGAAATTGGTCAAAATTGAAGATTTTGAGTAAGCAAAACTCTGTAAAAATGGCAATTTTGGTCACTGTGAGGGTTTAAAAAGTGGTTATTCAACATGAGGCCCGATCCAAATGACATTTTGAATCATTTTTGGTAGAGTCCAAAAAATCAATTTTCTGATGAAAAACGATGACCCCGGACCAGTCGAACGTTGAAAAAATGGTCAATATTGATGAAATTTTAACATTTAATCTTTTGACTTTAAATGACGGTTGGATGTGAATTATTACTTTTTCAACTAAAATAAGTGTGTTTAAAGTCATTTCTGTGCCTGAAATTTTTCAAAATTGAAGATTTTGAGTAAGCAAAACTCTGTAAAAATGGCAATTTTGGTCACTGTGAGGGTTTAAAAAGTGGTTATTCAACATGAGGCCCGATCCAAAAGACATTTTGAATCTTTTTTGGTAGAGTCCAAAAAATCCATTTTCTGATGAAAAACGATGACCCCGGACCAGTCGAACGTTGAAAAAATGGTCAATATTGATGAAATTTTAACATTTAATCTTTTGACTTTAAATGACGGTTGGATGTGAATTATTACTTTTTCAACTAAAATAAGTGTGTTTAAAGCCATTTCTGTGCCTGAAATTGGTCAAAATTTAAGATTTTGAGTAAGCAAAACTCTGTAAAAATGGCAATTTTGGTCAATGTGAGGGTTTAAAAGTGGTTATTCAACATGAGGCCTGATCCAAATGACATTTTGAAACATTTTTGGTAGAGTCCAAAAAATCAATTTTCTGATGAAAAACGATGACCCCGGACCAGTCGAACGTTGAAAAAATGGTCAATATTGATGAAATTTTAACATTTAATCTTTTGACTTTAAATGACGGTTGGATGTGAATTATTACTTTTTCAACTAAAATAAGTGTGTTTAAAGTCATTTCTGTGCCTGAAATTGGTCAAAATTTAAGATTTTGAGTAAGCAAAACTCTGTAAAAATGGCAATTTTGGTCACTGTGAGGGTTTAAAAAGTGGTTATTCAACATGAGGCCCGATCCAAATGACATTTTGAATCATTTTTGGTGAGTCCAAAAAATCAATTTTCTGATGAAAAACGATGACCCCGGACCAGTCGAACGTTGAAAAAATGGTCAATATTGATGAAATTTTAACATTTAATCTTTTGACTTTAAATGACGGTTGGATGTGAATTATTACTTTTTCAACTAAAATAAGTGTGTTTAAAGCCATTTCTGTGCCTGAAATTGGTCAAAATTTAAGATTTTGAGTAAGCAAAACTCTGTAAAAATGGCAATTTTGGTCAATGTGAGGGTTTAAAAGTGGTTATTCAACATGAGGCCTGATCCAAATGACATTTTGAAACATTTTTGGTAGAGTCCAAAAAATCAATTTTCTGATGAAAAACGATGACCCCGGACCAGTCGAACGTTGAAAAAATGGTCAATATTGATGAAATTTTAACATTTAATCTTTTGACTTTAAATGACGGTTGGATGTGAATTATTACTTTTTCAACTAAAATAAGTGTGTTTAAAGTCATTTCTGTGCCTGAAATTGGTCAAAATTTAAGATTTTGAGTAAGCAAAACTCTGTAAAAATGGCAATTTTGGTCACTGTGAGGGTTTAAAAAGTGGTTATTCAACATGAGGCCCGATCCAAATGACATTTTGAATCATTTTTGGTGAGTCCAAAAAATCAATTTTCTGATGAAAAACGATGACCCCGGACCAGTCGAACGTTGAAAAAATGGTCAATATTGATGAAATTTTAACATTTAATCTTTTGACTTTAAATGACGGTTGGATGTGAATTATTACTTTTTCAACTAAAATAAGTGTGTTTAAAGTCATTTCTGTGCCTGAAATTGGTCAAAATTGAAGATTTTGAGTAAGCAAAACTCTGTAAAAATGGCAATTTTGGTCACTGTGAGGGTTTAAAAAGTGGTTATTCAACATGAGGCCCGATCCAAAAGACATTTTGAATCTTTTTTGGTAGAGTCCAAAAAATCAATTTTCTGATGAAAAACGATGACCAGTCGAACGTTGAAAAAATGGTCAATATTGATGAAATTTTAACATTTAATCTTTTGACTTCAAATGACGGTTGGATGTGAATTATTACTTTTTCAACTAAAATAAGTGTGTTTAAAGTCATTTCTGTGCCTGAAATTGGTCAAAATTGAAGATTTTGAGTAAGCAAAACTCTGTAAAAATGGCAATTTTGGTCACTGTGAGGGTTTAAAAAGTGGTTATTCAACATGAGGCCCGATCCAAAAGACATTTTGAATCTTTTTTGGTAGAGTCCAAAAAATCCATTTTCTGATGAAAAACGATGACCCCGGACCAGTCGAACGTTGAAAAAATGGTCAATATTGATGAAATTTTAACATTTAATCTTTTGACTTTAAATGACGGTTGGATGTGAATTATTACTTTTTCAACTAAAATAAGTGTGTTTAAAGCCATTTCTGTGCCTGAAATTGGTCAAAATTGAAGATTTTGAGTAAGCAAAACTCTGTAAAAATGGCAATTTTGGTCACTGTGAGGGTTTAAAAAGTGGTTATTCAACATGAGGCCCGATCCAAATGACATTTTGAAACATTTTTGGTAGAGTCCAAAAAATCAATTTTCTGATGAAAAACGATGACCCCGGACCAGTCGAACGTTGAAAAAATGGTCAATATTGATGAAATTTTAACATTTAATCTTTTGACTTCAAATGACGGTTGGATGTGAATTATTACTTTTTCAACTAAAATAAGTGTGTTTAAAGTCATTTCTGTGCCTGAAATTGGTCAAAATTTAAGATTTTGAGTAAGCAAAACTCTGTAAAAATGGCAATTTTGGTCACTGTGAGGGTTTAAAAAGTGGTTATTCAACATGAGGCCCGCTCCAAAAGACATTTTGAATCTTTTTTGGTAGAGTCCAAAAAATCCATTTTCTGATGAAAAACGATGACCCCGGACCAGTCGAACGTTGAAAAAATGGTCAATATTGATGAAATTTTAACATTTAATCTTTTGACTTTAAATGACGGTTGGATGTGAATTATTACTTTTTCAACTAAAATAAGTGTGTTTAAAGCCATTTCTGTGCCTGAAATTGGTCAAAATTTAAGATTTTGAGTAAGCAAAACTCTGTAAAAATGGCAATTTTGGTCACTGTGAGGGTTTAAAAGTGGTTATTCAACATGAGGCCTGATCCAAATGACATTTTGAAACATTTTTGGTAGAGTCCAAAAAATCAATTTTCTGATGAAAAACGATGACCCCGGACCAGTCGAACGTTGAAAAAATGGTCAATATTGATGAAATTTTAACATTTAATCTTTTGACTTTAAATGACGGTTGGATGTGAATTATTACTTTTTCAACTAAAATAAGTGTGTTTAAAGTCATTTCTGTGCCTGAAATTGGTCAAAATTTAAGATTTTGAGTAAGCAAAACTCTGTAAAAATGGCAATTTTGGTCACTGTGAGGGTTTAAAAAGTGGTTATTCAACATGAGGCCCGATCCAAATGACATTTTGAATCATTTTTGGTAGAGTCCAAAAAATCAATTTTCTGATGAAAAACGATGACCCCGGACCAGTCGAACGTTGAAAAAATGGTCAATATTGATGAAATTTTTACATTTAATCTTTTGACTTTAAATGACGGTTGGATGTGAATTATTACTTTTTCAACTAAAATAAGTGTGTTTAAAGTCATTTCTGTGCCTGAAATTGGTCAAAATTGAAGATTTTGAGTAATCAAAACTCTGTAAAAATGGCAATTTTGGTCACTGTGAGGATTTAAAAAGTGGTTATTCAACATGAGGCCCGATCCAAATGACATTTTGAATCATTTTTGGTAGAGTCCAAAAAATCAATTTTCTGATGAAAAACGATGACCCCGGACCAGTCGAACGTTGAAAAAATGGTCAATATTGATGAAATTTTAACATTTAATCTTTTGACTTCAAATGACGGTTGGATGTGAATTATTACTTTTTCAACTAAAATAAGTGTGTTTAAAGTTATTTCTGTGCCTGAAATTGGTCAAAATTGAAGATTTTGAGTAAGCAAAACTCTGTAAAAATGGCAATTTTGGTCACTGTGAGGGTTTAAAAAGTGGTTATTCAACATGAGGCCCGATCCAAATGACATTTTGAATCATTTTTGGTAGAGTCCAAAAAATCAATTTTCTGATGAAAAACGATGACCCCGGACCAGTCGAACGTTGAAAAAATGGTCAATATTGATGAAATTTTAACATTTAATCTTTTGACTTTAAATGACGGTTGGATGTGAATTATTACTTTTTCAACTAAAATAAGTGTGTTTAAAGTCATTTCTGTGCCTGAAATTGGTCAAAATTGAAGATTTTGAGTAAGCAAAACTCTGTAAAAATGGCAATTTTGGTCACTGTGAGGGTTTAAAAAGTGGTTATTCAACATGAGGCCCGATCCAAATGACATTTTGAAACATTTTTGGTAGAGTCCAAAAAATCCATTATCTGATGAAAAACGATGACCCCGGACCAGTCGAACGTTGAAAAAATGGTCAATATTGATGAAATTTTAACATTTAATCTTTTGACTTTAAATGACGGTTGGATGTGAATTATTACTTTTTCAACTAAAATAAGTGTGTTTAAAGTCATTTCTGTGCCTGAAATTGGTCAAAATTTAAGATTTTGAGTAAGCAAAACTCTGTAAAAATGGCAATTTTGGTCACTGTGAGGGTTTAAAAAGTGGTTTTTCAACATGAGGCCCGATCCAAATGACATTTTGAATCATTTTTGGTAGAGTCCAAAAAATCAATTTTCTGATGAAAAACGATGACCCCGGACCAGTCGAACGTTGAAAAAATGGTCAATATTGATGACATTTTTACATTTAATCTTTTGACTTTAAATGACGGTTGGATGTGAATTATTACTTTTTCAACTAAAATAAGTGTGTTTAAAGTCATTTCTGTGCCTGAAATTGGTCAAAATTGAAGATTTTGAGTAAGCAAAACTCTGTAAAAATGGCAATTTTGGACACTGTGAGGGTTTAAAAAGTGGTTATTCAACATGAGGCCCGATCCAAATGACATTTTGAATCATTTTTGGTAGAGTCCAAAAAATCAATTTTCTGATGAAAAACGATGACCCCGGACCAGTCGAACGTTGAAAAAATTGTCAATATTGATGAAATTTTAACATTTAATCTTTTGACTTCAAATGACGGTTGGATGTGAATTATTACTTTTTCAACTAAAATAAGTGTGTTTAAAGTCATTTCTGTGCCTGAAATTGGTCAAAATTTAAGATTTTGAGTAAGCAAAACTCTGTAAAAATGGCAATTTTGGTCACTGTGAGGGTTTAAAAAGTGGTTATTCAACATGAGGCCCGATCCAAATGACATTTTGAATCATTTTTGGTGAGTCCAAAAAATCAATTTTCTGATGAAAAACGATGACCCCGGACCAGTCGAACGTTGAAAAAATGGTCAATATTGATGAAATTTTAACATTTAATCTTTTGACTTTAAATGACGGTTGGATGTGAATTATTACTTTTTCAACTAAAATAAGTGTGTTTAAAGTCATTTCTGTGCCTGAAATTGGTCAAAATTGAAGATTTTGAGTAAGCAAAACTCTGTAAAAATGGCAATTTTGGTCACTGTGAGGGTTTAAAAAGTGGTTATTCAACATGAGACCCGATCCAAAAGACATTTTGAATCTTTTTTGGTAGAGTCCAAAAAATCCATTTTCTGATGAAAAACGATGACCCCGGACCAGTCGAACGTTGACAAAATGGTCAATATTGATGAAATTTTAACATTTAATCTTTTGACTTTAAATGACGGTTGGATGTGAATTATTACTTTTTCAACTAAAATAAGTGTGTTTAAAGTTATTTCTGTGCCTGAAATTGGTCAAAATTGAAGATTTTGAGTAAGCAAAACTCTGTAAAAATGGCAATTTTGGTCACTGTGAGGGGTTAAAAAGTGGTTATTCAACATGAGGCCCGATCCAAATGACATTTTGAATCATTTTTGGTAGAGTCCAAAAAATCAATTTTCTGATGAAAAACGATGACCCCGGACCAGTCGAACGTTGAAAAAATGGTCAATATTGATGAAATTTTAACATTTACTCTTTTGACTTTAAATGACGGTTGGATGTGAATTATTACTTTTTCAACTAAAATAAGTGTGTTTAAAGTCATTTCTGTGCCTGAAATTGGTCAAAATTTAAGATTTTGAGTAAGCAAAACTCTGTAAAAATGGCAATTTTGGTCACTGTGAGGGTTTAAAAAGTGGTTATTCAACATGAGGCCCGATCCAAATGACATTTTGAATCATTTTTGGTAGAGTCCAAAAAATCAATTTTCTGATGAAAAACGATGACCCCGGACCAGTCGAACGTTGAAAAAATGGTCAATATTGATGAAATTTTTACATTTAATCTTTTGACTTTAAATGACGGTTGGATGTGAATTATTACTTTTTCAACTAAAATAAGTGTGTTTAAAGTCATTTCTGTGCCTGAAATTGGTCAAAATTGAAGATTTTGAGTAATCAAAACTCTGTAAAAATGGCAATTTTGGTCACTGTGAGGGTTTAAAAAGTGGTTTTTCAACATGAGGCCCGATCCAAATGACATTTTGAATCATTTTTGGTAGAGTCCAAAAAATCAATTTTCTGATGAAAAACGATGACCCCGGACCAGTCGAACGTTGAAAAAATGGTCAATATTGATGAAATTTTAACATTTACTCTTTTGACTTTAAATGATGGTTGGATGTGAATTATTACTTTTTCAACTAAAATAAGTGTGTTTAAAGTCATTTCTGTGCCTGAAATTGGTCAAAATTTAAGATTTTGAGTAAGCAAAACTCTGTAAAAATGGCAATTTTGGTCACTGTGAGGGTTTAAAAAGTGGTTATTCAACATGAGGCCCGATCCAAATGACATTTTGAATCATTTTTGGTAGAGTCCAAAAAATCAATTTTCTGATGAAAAACGATGACCCCGGACCAGTCGAACGTTGAAAAAATGGTCAATATTGATGAAATTTTTACATTTAATCTTTTGACTTTAAATGACGGTTGGATGTGAATTATTACTTTTTCAACTAAAATAAGTGTGTTTAAAGTCATTTCTGTGCCTGAAATTGGTCAAAATTGAAGATTTTGAGTAATCAAAACTCTGTAAAAATGGCAATTTTGGTCACTGTGAGGGTTTAAAAAGTGGTTTTTCAACATGAGGCCCGATCCAAATGACATTTTGAATCATTTTTGGTAGAGTCCAAAAAATCAATTTTCTGATGAAAAACGATGACCCCGGACCAGTCGAACGTTGAAAAAATGGTCAATATTGATGACATTTTTACATTTAATCTTTTGACTTTAAATGACGGTTGGATGTGAATTATTACTTTTTCAACTAAAATAAGTGTGTTTAAAGTCATTTCTGTGCCTGAAATTGGTCAAAATTGAAGATTTTGAGTAAGCAAAACTCTGTAAAAATGGCAATTTTGGACACTGTGAGGGTTTAAAAAGTGGTTATTCAACATGAGGCCCGATCCAAATGACATTTTGAATCATTTTTGGTAGAGTCCAAAAAATCAATTTTCTGATGAAAAACGATGACCCCGGACCAGTCGAACGTTGAAAAAATTGTCAATATTGATGAAATTTTAACATTTAATCTTTTGACTTCAAATGACGGTTGGATGTGAATTATTACTTTTTCAACTAAAATAAGTGTGTTTAAAGTCATTTCTGTGCCTGAAATTGGTCAAAATTTAAGATTTTGAGTAAGCAAAACTCTGTAAAAATGGCAATTTTGGTCACTGTGAGGGTTTAAAAAGTGGTTATTCAACATGAGGCCCGATCCAAATGACATTTTGAATCATTTTTGGTGAGTCCAAAAAATCAATTTTCTGATGAAAAACGATGACCCCGGACCAGTCGAACGTTGAAAAAATGGTCAATATTGATGAAATTTTAACATTTAATCTTTTGACTTTAAATGACGGTTGGATGTGAATTATTACTTTTTCAACTAAAATAAGTGTGTTTAAAGTCATTTCTGTGCCTGAAATTGGTCAAAATTGAAGATTTTGAGTAAGCAAAACTCTGTAAAAATGGCAATTTTGGTCACTGTGAGGGTTTAAAAAGTGGTTATTCAACATGAGGCCCGATCCAAAAGACATTTTGAATCTTTTTTGGTAGAGTCCAAAAAATCAATTTTCTGATGAAAAACGATGACCCCGGACCAGTCGAACGTTGAAAAAATGGTCAATATTGATGAAATTTTAACATTTAATCTTTTGACTTCAAATGACGGTTGGATGTGAATTATTACTTTTTCAACTAAAATAAGTGTGTTTAAAGTCATTTCTGTGCCTGAAATTGGTCAAAATTGAAGATTTTGAGTAAGCAAAACTCTGTAAAAATGGCAATTTTGGTCACTGTGAGGGTTTAAAAAGTGGTTATTCAACATGAGGCCCGATCCAAAAGACATTTTGAATCTTTTTTGGTAGAGTCCAAAAAATCCATTTTCTGATGAAAAACGATGACCCCGGACCAGTCGAACGTTGAAAAAATGGTCAATATTGATGAAATTTTAACATTTAATCTTTTGACTTTAAATGACGGTTGGATGTGAATTATTACTTTTTCAACTAAAATAAGTGTGTTTAAAGCCATTTCTGTGCCTGAAATTGGTCAAAATTGAAGATTTTGAGTAAGCAAAACTCTGTAAAAATGGCAATTTTGGTCACTGTGAGGGTTTAAAAAGTGGTTATTCAACATGAGGCCCGATCCAAATGACATTTTGAAACATTTTTGGTAGAGTCCAAAAAATCAATTTTCTGATGAAAAACGATGACCCCGGACCAGTCGAACGTTGAAAAAATGGTCAATATTGATGAAATTTTAACATTTAATCTTTTGACTTTAAATGACGGTTGGATGTGAATTATTACTTTTTCAACTAAAATAAGTGTGTTTAAAGTCATTTCTGTGCCTGAAATTGGTCAAAATTGAAGATTTTGAGTAAGCAAAACTCTGTAAAAATGGCAATTTTGGTCACTGTGAGGGTTTAAAAAGTGGTTATTCAACATGAGGCCCGATCCAAAAGACATTTTGAATCTTTTTTGGTAGAGTCCAAAAAATCCATTTTCTGATGAAAAACGATGACCCCGGACCAGTCGAACGTTGAAAAAATGGTCAATATTGATGAAATTTTAACATTTAATCTTTTGACTTTAAATGACGGTTGGATGTGAATTATTACTTTTTCAACTAAAATAAGTGTGTTTAAAGCCATTTCTGTGCCTGAAATTGGTCAAAATTTAAGATTTTGAGTAAGCAAAACTCTGTAAAAATGGCAATTTTGGTCACTGTGAGGGTTTAAAAGTGGTTATTCAACATGAGGCCTGATCCAAATGACATTTTGAAACATTTTTGGTAGAGTCCAAAAAATCAATTTTCTGATGAAAAACGATGACCCCGGACCAGTCGAACGTTGAAAAAATGGTCAATATTGATGAAATTTTAACATTTAATCTTTTGACTTTAAATGACGGTTGGATGTGAATTATTACTTTTTCAACTAAAATAAGTGTGTTTAAAGTCATTTCTGTGCCTGAAATTGGTCAAAATTTAAGATTTTGAGTAAGCAAAACTCTGTAAAAATGGCAATTTTGGTCACAGTGAGGGTTTAAAAAGTGGTTATTCAACATGAGGCCCGATCCAAATGACATTTTGAATCATTTTTGGTAGAGTCCAAAAAATCAATTTTCTGATGAAAAACGATGACCCCGGACCAGTCGAACGTTGAAAAAATGGTCAATATTGATGAAATTTTTACATTTAATCTTTTGACTTTAAATGACGGTTGGATGTGAATTATTACTTTTTCAACTAAAATAAGTGTGTTTAAAGTCATTTCTGTGCCTGAAATTGGTCAAAATTGAAGATTTTGAGTAATCAAAACTCTGTAAAAATGGCAATTTTGGTCACTGCGAGGATTTAAAAAGTGGTTATTCAACATGAGGCCCGATCCAAATGACATTTTGAATCATTTTTGGTAGAGTCCAAAAAATCAATTTTCTGATGAAAAACGATGACCCCGGACCAGTCGAACGTTGAAAAAATGGTCAATATTGATGAAATTTTAACATTTAATCTTTTGACTTCAAATGACGGTTGGATGTGAATTATTACTTTTTCAACTAAAATAAGTGTGTTTAAAGTTATTTCTGTGCCTGAAATTGGTCAAAATTGAAGATTTTGAGTAATCAAAACTCTGTAAAAATGGCAATTTTGGTCACTGTGAGGGTTTAAAAAGTGGTTATTCAACATGAGGCCCGATCCAAATGACATTTTGAATCATTTTTGGTAGAGTCCAAAAAATCAATTTTCTGATGAAAAACGATGACCCCGGACCAGTCGAACGTTGAAAAAATGGTCAATATTGATGAAATTTTAACATTTAATCTTTTGACTTTAAATGACGGTTGGATGTGAATTATTACTTTTTCAACTAAAATAAGTGTGTTTAAAGTCATTTCTGTGCCTGAAATTGGTCAAAATTGAAGATTTTGAGTAAGCAAAACTCTGTAAAAATGGCAATTTTGGTCACTGTGAGGGTTTAAAAAGTGGTTATTCAACATGAGGCCCGATCCAAATGACATTTTGAAACATTTTTGGTAGAGTCCAAAAAATCCATTATCTGATGAAAAACGATGACCCCGGACCAGTCGAACGTTGAAAAAATGGTCAATATTGATGAAATTTTAACATTTAATCTTTTGACTTTAAATGACGGTTGGATGTGAATTATTACTTTTTCAACTAAAATAAGTGTGTTTAAAGTCATTTCTGTGCCTGAAATTGGTCAAAATTTAAGATTTTGAGTAAGCAAAACTCTGTAAAAATGGCAATTTTGGTCACTGTGAGGGTTTAAAAAGTGGTTTTTCAACATGAGGCCCGATCCAAATGACATTTTGAATCATTTTTGGTAGAGTCCAAAAAATCAATTTTCTGATGAAAAACGATGACCCCGGACCAGTCGAACGTTGAAAAAATGGTCAATATTGATGACATTTTTACATTTAATCTTTTGACTTTAAATGACGGTTGGATGTGAATTATTACTTTTTCAACCAAAATAAGTGTGTTTAAAGTCATTTCTGTGCCTGAAATTGGTCAAAATTGAAGATTTTGAGTAAGCAAAACTCTGTAAAAATGGCAATTTTGGACACTGTGAGGGTTTAAAAAGTGGTTATTCAACATGAGGCCCGATCCAAATGACATTTTGAATCATTTTTGGTAGAGTCCAAAAAATCAATTTTCTGATGAAAAAAGATGACCCCGGACCAGTCGAACGTTGAAAAAATTGTCAATATTGATGAAATTTTAACATTTAATCTTTTGACTTCAAATGACGGTTGGATGTGAATTATTACTTTTTCAACTAAAATAAGTGTGTTTAAAGTCATTTCTGTGCCTGAAATTGGTCAAAATTTAAGATTTTGAGTAAGCAAAACTCTGTAAAAATGGCAATTTTGGTCACTGTGAGGGTTTAAAAAGTGGTTATTCAACATGAGGCCCGATCCAAATGACATTTTGAATCATTTTTGGTGAGTCCAAAAAATCAATTTTCTGATGAAAAACGATGACCCCGGACCAGTCGAACGTTGAAAAAATGGTCAATATTGATGAAATTTTTACATTTAATCTTTTGACTTTAAATGACGGTTGGATGTGAATTATTACTTTTTCAACTAAAATAAGTGTGTTTAAAGTCATTTCTGTGCCTGAAATTGGTCAAAATTGAAGATTTTGAGTAAGCAAAACTCTGTAAAAATGGCAATTTTGGTCACTGTGAGGGTTTAAAAAGTGGTTATTCAACATGAGGCCCGATCCAAATGACATTTTGAAACATTTTTGGTAGAGTCCAAAAAATCCATTATCTGATGAAAAACGATGACCCCGGACCAGTCGAACGTTGAAAAAATGGTCAATATTGATGAAATTTTAACATTTAATCTTTTGACTTTAAATGACGGTTGGATGTGAATTATTACTTTTTCAACTAAAATAAGTGTGTTTAAAGTCATTTCTGTGCCTGAAATTGGTCAAAATTTAAGATTTTGAGTAAGCAAAACTCTGTAAAAATGGCAATTTTGGTCACTGTGAGGGTTTAAAAAGTGGTTATTCAACATGAGGCCCGATCCAAATGACATTTTGAATCATTTTTGGTAGAGTCCAAAAAATCAATTTTCTGATGAAAAACGATGACCCCGGACCAGTCGAACGTTGAAAAAATGGTCAATATTGATGAAATTTTTACATTTAATCTTTTGACTTTAAATGACGGTTGGATGTGAATTATTACTTTTTCAACTAAAATAAGTGTGTTTAAAGTCATTTCTGTGCCTGAAATTGGTCAAAATTGAAGATTTTGAGTAATCAAAACTCTGTAAAAATGGCAATTTTGGTCACTGTGAGGATTTAAAAAGTGGTTATTCAACATGAGGCCCGATCCAAATGACATTTTGAATCATTTTTGGTAGAGTCCAAAAAATCAATTTTCTGATGAAAAACGATGACCCCGGACCAGTCGAACGTTGAAAAAATGGTCAATATTGATGAAATTTTTACATTTAATCTTTTGACTTTAAATGACGGTTGGATGTGAATTATTACTTTTTCAACTAAAATAAGTGTGTTTAAAGTTATTTCTGTGCCTGAAATTGGTCAAAATTGAAGATTTTGAGTAAGCAAAACTCTGTAAAAATGGCAATTTTGGTCACTGTGAGGGTTTAAAAAGTGGTTATTCAACATGAGGCCCGATCCAAATGACATTTTGAATCATTTTTGGTAGAGTCCAAAAAATCAATTTTCTGATGAAAAACGATGACCCCGGACCAGTCGAACGTTGAAAAAATGGTCAATATTGATGAAATTTTAACATTTAATCTTTTGACTTTAAATGACGGTTGGATGTGAATTATTACTTTTTCAACTAAAATAAGTGTGTTTAAAGTCATTTCTGTGCCTGAAATTGGTCAAAATTGAAGATTTTGAGTAAGCAAAACTCTGTAAAAATGGCAATTTTGGTCACTGTGAGGGTTTAAAAAGTGGTTATTCAACATGAGGCCCGATCCAAATGACATTTTGAATCATTTTTGGTAGAGTCCAAAAAATCCATTATCTGATGAAAAACGATGACCCCGGACCAGTCGAACGTTGAAAAAATGGTCAATATTGATGAAATTTTAACATTTAATCTTTTGACTTTAAATGACGGTTGGATGTGAATTATTACTTTTTCAACTAAAATAAGTGTGTTTAAAGTCATTTCTGTGCCTGAAATTGGTCAAAATTGAAGATTTTGAGTAAGCAAAACTCTGTAAAAATGGCAATTTTGGTCACTGTGAGGGTTTAAAAAGTGGTTTTTCAACATGAGGCCCGATCCAAATGACATTTTGAATCTTTTTTGGTAGAGTCCAAAAAATCCATTTTCTGATGAAAAACGATGACCCCGGACCAGTCGAACGTTGAAAAAATGGTCAATATTGATGAAATTTTAACATTTAATCTTTTGACTTTAAATGACGGTTGGATGTGAATTATTACTTTTTCAACTAAAATAAGTGTGTTTAAAGCCATTTCTGTGCCTGAAATTGGTCAAAATTTAAGATTTTGAGTAAGCAAAACTCTGTAAAAATGGCAATTTTGGTCACTGTGAGGGTTTAAAAGTGGTTATTCAACATGAGGCCTGATCCAAATGACATTTTGAAACATTTTTGGTAGAGTCCAAAAAATCAATTTTCTGATGAAAAACGATGACCCCGGACCAGTCGAACGTTGAAAAAATTGTCAATATTGATGAAATTTTAACATTATACTTTTGACTTCAAATGACGGTTGGATGTGAATTATTACTTTTTCAACTAAAATAAGTGTGTTTAAAGTCATTTCTGTGCCTGAAATTGGTCAAAATTTAAGATTTTGAGTAAGCAAAACTCTGTAAAAATGGCAATTTTGGTCACTGTGAGGGTTTAAAAAGTGGTTATTCAACATGAGGCCCGATCCAAATGACATTTTGAATCATTTTTGGTGAGTCCAAAAAATCAATTTTCTGATGAAAAACGATGACCCCGGACCAGTCGAACGTTGAAAAAATGGTCAATATTGATGAAATTTTAACATTTAATCTTTTGACTTTAAATGACGGTTGGATGTGAATTATTACTTTTTCAACTAAAATAAGTGTGTTTAAAGTCATTTCTGTGCCTGAAATTGGTCAAAATTGAAGATTTTGAGTAAGCAAAACTCTGTAAAAATGGCAATTTTGGTCACTGTGAGGGTTTAAAAAGTGGTTATTCAACATGAGGCCCGATCCAAATGACATTTTGAATCATTTTTGGTAGAGTCCAAAAAATCAATTTTCTGATGAAAAACGATGACCCCGGACCAGTCGAACGTTGAAAAAATGGTCAATATTGATGAAATTTTAACATTTAATCTTTTGACTTTAAATGACGGTTGGATGTGAATTATTACTTTTTCAACTAAAATAAGTGTGTTTAAAGTCATTTCTGTGCCTGAAATTGGTCAAAATTGAAGATTTTGAGTAAGCAAAACTCTGTAAAAATGGCAATTTTGGTCACTGTGAGGGTTTAAAAAGTGGTTATTCAACATGAGGCCCGATCCAAAAGACATTTTGAATCTTTTTTGGTAGAGTCCAAAAAATCCATTTTCTGATGAAAAACGATGACCCCGGACCAGTCGAACGTTGAAAAAATGGTCAATATTGATGAAATTTTAACATTTAATCTTTTGACTTTAAATGACGGTTGGATGTGAATTATTACTTTTTCAACTAAAATAAGTGTGTTTAAAGCCATTTCTGTGCCTGAAATTGGTCAAAATTTAAGATTTTGAGTAAGCAAAACTCTGTAAAAATGGCAATTTTGGTCACTGTGAGGGTTTAAAAGTGGTTATTCAACATGAGGCCTGATCCAAATGACATTTTGAAACATTTTTGGTAGAGTCCAAAAAATCAATTTTCTGATGAAAAACGATGACCCCGGACCAGTCGAACGTTGAAAAAATGGTCAATATTGATGAAATTTTAACATTTAATCTTTTGACTTTAAATGACGGTTGGATGTGAATTATTACTTTTTCAACTAAAATAAGTGTGTTTAAAGTCATTTCTGTGCCTGAAATTGGTCAAAATTTAAGATTTTGAGTAAGCAAAACTCTGTAAAAATGGCAATTTTGGTCACTGTGAGGGTTTAAAAAGTGGTTATTCAACATGAGGCCCGATCCAAATGACATTTTGAATCATTTTTGGTAGAGTCCAAAAAATCAATTTTCTGATGAAAAACGATGACCCCGGACCAGTCGAACGTTGAAAAAATGGTCAATATTGATGAAATTTTTACATTTAATCTTTTGACTTTAAATGACGGTTGGATGTGAATTATTACTTTTTCAACTAAAATAAGTGTGTTTAAAGTCATTTCTGTGCCTGAAATTGGTCAAAATTGAAGATTTTGAGTAATCAAAACTCTGTAAAAATGGCAATTTTGGTCACTGTGAGGGTTTAAAAAGTGGTTTTTCAACATGAGGCCCGATCCAAATGACATTTTGAATCATTTTTGGTAGAGTCCAAAAAATCAATTTTCTGATGAAAAACGATGACCCCGGACCAGTCGAACGTTGAAAAAATGGTCAATATTGATGACATTTTTACATTTAATCTTTTGACTTTAAATGACGGTTGGATGTGAATTATTACTTTTTCAACTAAAATAAGTGTGTTTAAAGTCATTTCTGTGCCTGAAATTGGTCAAAATTGAAGATTTTGAGTAAGCAAAACTCTGTAAAAATGGCAATTTTGGACACTGTGAGGGTTTAAAAAGTGGTTATTCAACATGAGGCCCGATCCAAATGACATTTTGAATCATTTTTGGTAGAGTCCAAAAAATCAATTTTCTGATGAAAAACGATGACCCCGGACCAGTCGAACGTTGAAAAAATTGTCAATATTGATGAAATTTTAACATTTAATCTTTTGACTTCAAATGACGGTTGGATGTGAATTATTACTTTTTCAACTAAAATAAGTGTGTTTAAAGTCATTTCTGTGCCTGAAATTGGTCAAAATTTAAGATTTTGAGTAAGCAAAACTCTGTAAAAATGGCAATTTTGGTCACTGTGAGGGTTTAAAAAGTGGTTATTCAACATGAGGCCCGATCCAAATGACATTTTGAATCATTTTTGGTGAGTCCAAAAAATCAATTTTCTGATGAAAAACGATGACCCCGGACCAGTCGAACGTTGAAAAAATGGTCAATATTGATGAAATTTTAACATTTAATCTTTTGACTTTAAATGACGGTTGGATGTGAATTATTACTTTTTCAACTAAAATAAGTGTGTTTAAAGTCATTTCTGTGCCTGAAATTGGTCAAAATTGAAGATTTTGAGTAAGCAAAACTCTGTAAAAATGGCAATTTTGGTCACTGTGAGGGTTTAAAAAGTGGTTATTCAACATGAGGCCCGATCCAAAAGACATTTTGAATCTTTTTTGGTAGAGTCCAAAAAATCAATTTTCTGATGAAAAACGATGACCCCGGACCAGTCGAACGTTGAAAAAATGGTCAATATTGATGAAATTTTAACATTTAATCTTTTGACTTCAAATGACGGTTGGATGTGAATTATTACTTTTTCAACTAAAATAAGTGTGTTTAAAGTCATTTCTGTGCCTGAAATTGGTCAAAATTGAAGATTTTGAGTAAGCAAAACTCTGTAAAAATGGCAATTTTGGTCACTGTGAGGGTTTAAAAAGTGGTTATTCAACATGAGGCCCGATCCAAAAGACATTTTGAATCTTTTTTGGTAGAGTCCAAAAAATCCATTTTCTGATGAAAAACGATGACCCCGGACCAGTCGAACGTTGAAAAAATGGTCAATATTGATGAAATTTTAACATTTAATCTTTTGACTTTAAATGACGGTTGGATGTGAATTATTACTTTTTCAACTAAAATAAGTGTGTTTAAAGCCATTTCTGTGCCTGAAATTGGTCAAAATTGAAGATTTTGAGTAAGCAAAACTCTGTAAAAATGGCAATTTTGGTCACTGTGAGGGTTTAAAAAGTGGTTATTCAACATGAGGCCCGATCCAAATGACATTTTGAAACATTTTTGGTAGAGTCCAAAAAATCAATTTTCTGATGAAAAACGATGACCCCGGACCAGTCGAACGTTGAAAAAATGGTCAATATTGATGAAATTTTAACATTTAATCTTTTGACTTTAAATGACGGTTGGATGTGAATTATTACTTTTTCAACTAAAATAAGTGTGTTTAAAGTCATTTCTGTGCCTGAAATTGGTCAAAATTTAAGATTTTGAGTAAGCAAAACTCTGTAAAAATGGCAATTTTGGTCACTGTGAGGGTTTAAAAAGTGGTTATTCAACATGAGGCCCGATCCAAAAGACATTTTGAATCTTTTTTGGTAGAGTCCAAAAAATCCATTTTCTGATGAAAAACGATGACCCCGGACCAGTCGAACGTTGAAAAAATGGTCAATATTGATGAAATTTTAACATTTAATCTTTTGACTTTAAATGACGGTTGGATGTGAATTATTACTTTTTCAACTAAAATAAGTGTGTTTAAAGCCATTTCTGTGCCTGAAATTGGTCAAAATTTAAGATTTTGAGTAAGCAAAACTCTGTAAAAATGGCAATTTTGGTCACTGTGAGGGTTTAAAAGTGGTTATTCAACATGAGGCCTGATCCAAATGACATTTTGAAACATTTTTGGTAGAGTCCAAAAAATCAATTTTCTGATGAAAAACGATGACCCCGGACCAGTCGAACGTTGAAAAAATGGTCAATATTGATGAAATTTTAACATTTAATCTTTTGACTTTAAATGACGGTTGGATGTGAATTATTACTTTTTCAACTAAAATAAGTGTGTTTAAAGTCATTTCTGTGCCTGAAATTGGTCAAAATTTAAGATTTTGAGTAAGCAAAACTCTGTAAAAATGGCAATTTTGGTCACTGTGAGGGTTTAAAAAGTGGTTATTCAACATGAGGCCCGATCCAAATGACATTTTGAATCATTTTTGGTAGAGTCCAAAAAATCAATTTTCTGATGAAAAACGATGACCCCGGACCAGTCGAACGTTGAAAAAATGGTCAATATTGATGAAATTTTTACATTTAATCTTTTGACTTTAAATGACGGTTGGATGTGAATTATTACTTTTTCAACTAAAATAAGTGTGTTTAAAGTCATTTCTGTGCCTGAAATTGGTCAAAATTGAAGATTTTGAGTAATCAAAACTCTGTAAAAATGGCAATTTTGGTCACTGTGAGGATTTAAAAAGTGGTTATTCAACATGAGGCCCGATCCAAATGACATTTTGAATCATTTTTGGTAGAGTCCAAAAAATCAATTTTCTGATGAAAAACGATGACCCCGGACCAGTCGAACGTTGAAAAAATGGTCAATATTGATGAAATTTTAACATTTAATCTTTTGACTTCAAATGACGGTTGGATGTGAATTATTACTTTTTCAACTAAAATAAGTGTGTTTAAAGTTATTTCTGTGCCTGAAATTGGTCAAAATTGAAGATTTTGAGTAAGCAAAACTCTGTAAAAATGGCAATTTTGGTCACTGTGAGGGTTTAAAAAGTGGTTATTCAACATGAGGCCCGATCCAAATGACATTCTGAATCATTTTTGGTAGAGTCCAAAAAATCAATTTTCTGATGAAAAACGATGACCCCGGACCAGTCGAACGTTGAAAAAATGGTCAATATTGATGAAATTTTAACATTTAATCTTTTGACTTTAAATGACGGTTGGATGTGAATTATTACTTTTTCAACTAAAATAAGTGTGTTTAAAGTCATTTCTGTGCCTGAAATTGGTCAAAATTGAAGATTTTGAGTAAGCAAAACTCTGTAAAAATGGCAATTTTGGTCACTGTGAGGGTTTAAAAAGTGGTTATTCAACATGAGGCCCGATCCAAATGACATTTTGAAACATTTTTGGTAGAGTCCAAAAAATCCATTATCTGATGAAAAACGATGACCCCGGACCAGTCGAACGTTGAAAAAATGGTCAATATTGATGAAATTTTAACATTTAATCTTTTGACTTTAAATGACGGTTGGATGTGAATTATTACTTTTTCAACTAAAATAAGTGTGTTTAAAGTCATTTCTGTGCCTGAAATTGGTCAAAATTTAAGATTTTGAGTAAGCAAAACTCTGTAAAAATGGCAATTTTGGTCACTGTGAGGGTTTAAAAAGTGGTTTTTCAACATGAGGCCCGATCCAAATGACATTTTGAATCATTTTTGGTAGAGTCCAAAAAATCAATTTTCTGATGAAAAACGATGACCCCGGACCAGTCGAACGTTGAAAAAATGGTCAATATTGATGACATTTTTACATTTAATCTTTTGACTTTAAATGACGGTTGGATGTGAATTATTACTTTTTCAACTAAAATAAGTGTGTTTAAAGTCATTTCTGTGCCTGAAATTGGTCAAAATTGAAGATTTTGAGTAAGCAAAACTCTGTAAAAATGGCAATTTTGGACACTGTGAGGGTTTAAAAAGTGGTTATTCAACATGAGGCCCGATCCAAATGACATTTTGAATCATTTTTGGTAGAGTCCAAAAAATCAATTTTCTGATGAAAAACGATGACCCCGGACCAGTCGAACGTTGAAAAAATTGTCAATATTGATGAAATTTTAACATTTAATCTTTTGACTTCAAATGACGGTTGGATGTGAATTATTACTTTTTCAACTAAAATAAGTGTGTTTAAAGTCATTTCTGTGCCTGAAATTGGTCAAAATTTAAGATTTTGAGTAAGCAAAACTCTGTAAAAATGGCAATTTTGGTCACTGTGAGGGTTTAAAAAGTGGTTATTCAACATGAGGCCCGATCCAAATGACATTTTGAATCATTTTTGGTGAGTCCAAAAAATCAATTTTCTGATGAAAAACGATGACCCCGGACCAGTCGAACGTTGAAAAAATGGTCAATATTGATGAAATTTTAACATTTAATCTTTTGACTTTAAATGACGGTTGGATGTGAATTATTACTTTTTCAACTAAAATAAGTGTGTTTAAAGTCATTTCTGTGCCTGAAATTGGTCAAAATTGAAGATTTTGAGTAAGCAAAACTCTGTAAAAATGGCAATTTTGGTCACTGTGAGGGTTTAAAAAGTGGTTATTCAACATGAGGCCCGATCCAAATGACATTTTGAATCATTTTTGGTAGAGTCCAAAAAATCAATTTTCTGATGAAAAACGATGACCCCGGACCAGTCGAACGTTGAAAAAATGGTCAATATTGATGAAATTTTAACATTTAATCTTTTGACTTTAAATGACGGTTGGATGTGAATTATTACTTTTTCAACTAAAATAAGTGTGTTTAAAGTCATTTCTGTGCCTGAAATTGGTCAAAATTGAAGATTTTGAGTAAGCAAAACTCTGTAAAAATGGCAATTTTGGTCACTGTGAGGGTTTAAAAAGTGGTTATTCAACATGAGGCCCGATCCAAAAGACATTTTGAATCTTTTTTGGTAGAGTCCAAAAAATCCATTTTCTGATGAAAAACGATGACCCCGGACCAGTCGAACGTTGAAAAAATGGTCAATATTGATGAAATTTTAACATTTAATCTTTTGACTTTAAATGACGGTTGGATGTGAATTATTACTTTTTCAACTAAAATAAGTGTGTTTAAAGCCATTTCTGTGCCTGAAATTGGTCAAAATTGAAGATTTTGAGTAAGCAAAACTCTGTAAAAATGGCAATTTTGGTCACTGTGAGGGTTTAAAAAGTGGTTATTCAACATGAGGCCCGATCCAAATGACATTTTGAAACATTTTTGGTAGAGTCCAAAAAATCAATTTTCTGATGAAAAACGATGACCCCGGACCAGTCGAACGTTGAAAAAATGGTCAATATTGATGAAATTTTAACATTTAATCTTTTGACTTTAAATGACGGTTGGATGTGAATTATTACTTTTTCAACTAAAATAAGTGTGTTTAAAGTCATTTCTGTGCCTGAAATTGGTCAAAATTTAAGATTTTGAGTAAGCAAAACTCTGTAAAAATGGCAATTTTGGTCACTGTGAGGGTTTAAAAAGTGGTTATTCAACATGAGGCCCGATCCAAAAGACATTTTGAATCTTTTTTGGTAGAGTCCAAAAAATCCATTTTCTGATGAAAAACGATGACCCCGGACCAGTCGAACGTTGAAAAAATGGTCAATATTGATGAAATTTTAACATTTAATCTTTTGACTTTAAATGAGGGTTGGATGTGAATTATTACTTTTTCAACTAAAATAAGTGTGTTTAAAGTCATTTCTGTGCCTGAAATTGGTCAAAATTGAAGATTTTGAGTAAGCAAAACTCTGTAAAAATGGCAATTTTGGTCACTGTGAGGGTTTAAAAAGTGGTTATTCAACATGAGGCCCGATCCAAATGACATTTTGAAACATTTTTGGTAGAGTCCAAAAAATCCATTATCTGATGAAAAACGATGACCCCGGACCAGTCGAACGTTGAAAAAATGGTCAATATTGATGAAATTTTAACATTTAATCTTTTGACTTTAAATGACGGTTGGATGTGAATTATTACTTTTTCAACTAAAATAAGTGTGTTTAAAGTCATTTCTGTGCCTGAAATTGGTCAAAATTTAAGATTTTGAGTAAGCAAAACTCTGTAAAAATGGCAATTTTGGTCACTGTGAGGGTTTAAAAAGTGGTTTTTCAACATGAGGCCCGATCCAAATGACATTTTGAATCATTTTTGGTAGAGTCCAAAAAATCAATTTTCTGATGAAAAACGATGACCCCGGACCAGTCGAACGTTGAAAAAATGGTCAATATTGATGACATTTTTACATTTAATCTTTTGACTTTAAATGACGGTTGGATGTGAATTATTACTTTTTCAACTAAAATAAGTGTGTTTAAAGTCATTTCTGTGCCTGAAATTGGTCAAAATTGAAGATTTTGAGTAAGCAAAACTCTGTAAAAATGGCTATTTTGGACACTGTGAGGGTTTAAAAAGTGGTTATTCAACATGAGGCCCGATCCAAATGACATTTTGAATCATTTTTGGTAGAGTCCAAAAAATCAATTTTCTGATGAAAAACGATGACCCCGGACCAGTCGAACGTTGAAAAAATTGTCAATATTGATGAAATTTTAACATTTAATCTTTTGACTTCAAATGACGGTTGGATGTGAATTATTACTTTTTCAACTAAAATAAGTGTGTTTAAAGTCATTTCTGTGCCTGAAATTGGTCAAAATTTAAGATTTTGAGTAAGCAAAACTCTGTAAAAATGGCAATTTTGGTCACTGTGAGGGTTTAAAAAGTGGTTATTCAACATGAGGCCCGATCCAAATGACATTTTGAATCATTTTTGGTGAGTCCAAAAAATCAATTTTCTGATGAAAAACGATGACCCCGGACCAGTCGAACGTTGAAAAAATGGTCAATATTGATGAAATTTTAACATTTAATCTTTTGACTTTAAATGACGGTTGGATGTGAATTATTACTTTTTCAACTAAAATAAGTGTGTTTAAAGTCATTTCTGTGCCTGAAATTGGTCAAAATTGAAGATTTTGAGTAAGCAAAACTCTGTAAAAATGGCAATTTTGGTCACTGTGAGGGTTTAAAAAGTGGTTATTCAACATGAGGCCCGATCCAAAAGACATTTTGAATCTTTTTTGGTAGAGTCCAAAAAATCAATTTTCTGATGAAAAACGATGACCCCGGACCAGTCGAACGTTGAAAAAATGGTCAATATTGATGAAATTTTAACATTTAATCTTTTGACTTTAAATGACGGTTGGATGTGAATTATTACTTTTTCAACTAAAATAAGTGTGTTTAAAGCCATTTCTGTGCCTGAAATTGGTCAAAATTTAAGATTTTGAGTAAGCAAAACTCTGTAAAAATGGCAATTTTGGTCACTGTGAGGGTTTAAAAGTGGTTATTCAACATGAGGCCTGATCCAAATGACATTTTGAAACATTTTTGGTAGAGTCCAAAAAATCAATTTTCTGATGAAAAACGATGACCCCGGACCAGTCGAACGTTGAAAAAATGGTCAATATTGATGAAATTTTAACATTTAATCTTTTGACTTTAAATGACGGTTGGATGTGAATTATTACTTTTTCAACTAAAATAAGTGTGTTTAAAGTCATTTCTGTGCCTGAAATTGGTCAAAATTTAAGATTTTGAGTAAGCAAAACTCTGTAAAAATGGCAATTTTGGTCACTGTGAGGGTTTAAAAAGTGGTTATTCAACATGAGGCCCGATCCAAATGACATTTTGAATCATTTTTGGTAGAGTCCAAAAAATCAATTTTCTGATGAAAAACGATGACCCCGGACCAGTCGAACGTTGAAAAAATGGTCAATATTGATGAAATTTTAACATTTAATCTTTTGACTTTAAATGACGGTTGGATGTGAATTATTACTTTTTCAACTAAAATAAGTGTGTTTAAAGTCATTTCTGTGCCTGAAATTGGTCAAAATTGAAGATTTTGAGTAAGCAAAACTCTGTAAAAATGGCAATTTTGGTCACTGTGAGGGTTTAAAAAGTGGTTATTCAACATGAGGCCCGATCCAAATGACATTTTGAATCATTTTTGGTAGAGTCCAAAAAATCAATTTTCTGATGAAAAACGATGACCCCGGACCAGTCGAACGTTGAAAAAATGGTCAATATTGATGAAATTTTAACATTTAATCTTTTGACTTTAAATGACGGTTGGATGTGAATTATTACTTTTTCAACTAAAATAAGTGTGTTTAAAGTCATTTCTGTGCCTGAAATTGGTCAAAATTGAAGATTTTGAGTAAGCAAAACTCTGTAAAAATGGCAATTTTGGTCACTGTGAGGGTTTAAAAAGTGGTTATTCAACATGAGGCCCGATCCAAATGACATTTTGAAACATTTTTGGTAGAGTCCAAAAAATCCATTATCTGATGAAAAACGATGACCCCGGACCAGTCGAACGTTGAAAAAATGGTCAATATTGATGAAATTTTAACATTTAATCTTTTGACTTTAAATGACGGTTGGATGTGAATTATTACTTTTTCAACTAAAATAAGTGTGTTTAAAGTCATTTCTGTGCCTGAAATTGGTCAAAATTTAAGATTTTGAGTAAGCAAAACTCTGTAAAAATGGCAATTTTGGTCACTGTGAGGGTTTAAAAAGTGGTTTTTCAACATGAGGCCCGATCCAAATGACATTTTGAATCATTTTTGGTAGAGTCCAAAAAATCAATTTTCTGATGAAAAACGATGACCCCGGACCAGTCGAACGTTGAAAAAATGGTCAATATTGATGACATTTTTACATTTAATCTTTTGACTTTAAATGACGGTTGGATGTGAATTATTACTTTTTCAACTAAAATAAGTGTGTTTAAAGTCATTTCTGTGCCTGAAATTGGTCAAAATTGAAGATTTTGAGTAAGCAAAACTCTGTAAAAATGGCTATTTTGGACACTGTGAGGGTTTAAAAAGTGGTTATTCAACATGAGGCCCGATCCAAATGACATTTTGAATCATTTTTGGTAGAGTCCAAAAAATCAATTTTCTGATGAAAAACGATGACCCCGGACCAGTCGAACGTTGAAAAAATTGTCAATATTGATGAAATTTTAACATTTAATCTTTTGACTTCAAATGACGGTTGGATGTGAATTATTACTTTTTCAACTAAAATAAGTGTGTTTAAAGTCATTTCTGTGCCTGAAATTGGTCAAAATTTAAGATTTTGAGTAAGCAAAACTCTGTAAAAATGGCAATTTTGGTCACTGTGAGGGTTTAAAAAGTGGTTATTCAACATGAGGCCCGATCCAAATGACATTTTGAATCATTTTTGGTGAGTCCAAAAAATCAATTTTCTGATGAAAAACGATGACCCCGGACCAGTCGAACGTTGAAAAAATGGTCAATATTGATGAAATTTTAACATTTAATCTTTTGACTTTAAATGACGGTTGGATGTGAATTATTACTTTTTCAACTAAAATAAGTGTGTTTAAAGTCATTTCTGTGCCTGAAATTGGTCAAAATTGAAGATTTTGAGTAAGCAAAACTCTGTAAAAATGGCAATTTTGGTCACTGTGAGGGTTTAAAAAGTGGTTATTCAACATGAGGCCCGATCCAAATGACATTTTGAATCATTTTTGGTAGAGTCCAAAAAATCAATTTTCTGATGAAAAACGATGACCCCGGACCAGTCGAACGTTGAAAAAATGGTCAATATTGATGAAATTTTAACATTTAATCTTTTGACTTTAAATGACGGTTGGATGTGAATTATTACTTTTTCAACTAAAATAAGTGTGTTTAAAGTCATTTCTGTGCCTGAAATTGGTCAAAATTGAAGATTTTGAGTAAGCAAAACTCTGTAAAAATGGCAATTTTGGTCACTGTGAGGGTTTAAAAAGTGGTTATTCAACATGAGGCCCGATCCAAATGACATTTTGAAACATTTTTGGTAGAGTCCAAAAAATCCATTATCTGATGAAAAACGATGACCCCGGACCAGTCGAACGTTGAAAAAATGGTCAATATTGATGAAATTTTAACATTTAATCTTTTGACTTTAAATGACGGTTGGATGTGAATTATTACTTTTTCAACTAAAATAAGTGTGTTTAAAGTCATTTCTGTGCCTGAAATTGGTCAAAATTTAAGATTTTGAGTAAGCAAAACTCTGTAAAAATGGCAATTTTGGTCACTGTGAGGGTTTAAAAAGTGGTTTTTCAACATGAGGCCCGATCCAAATGACATTTTGAATCATTTTTGGTAGAGTCCAAAAAATCAATTTTCTGATGAAAAACGATGACCCCGGACCAGTCGAACGTTGAAAAAATGGTCAATATTGATGACATTTTTACATTTAATCTTTTGACTTTAAATGACGGTTGGATGTGAATTATTACTTTTTCAACTAAAATAAGTGTGTTTAAAGTCATTTCTGTGCCTGAAATTGGTCAAAATTGAAGATTTTGAGTAAGCAAAACTCTGTAAAAATGGCTATTTTGGACACTGTGAGGGTTTAAAAAGTGGTTATTCAACATGAGGCCCGATCCAAATGACATTTTGAATCATTTTTGGTAGAGTCCAAAAAATCAATTTTCTGATGAAAAACGATGACCCCGGACCAGTCGAACGTTGAAAAAATTGTCAATATTGATGAAATTTTAACATTTAATCTTTTGACTTCAAATGACGGTTGGATGTGAATTATTACTTTTTCAACTAAAATAAGTGTGTTTAAAGTCATTTCTGTGCCTGAAATTGGTCAAAATTTAAGATTTTGAGTAAGCAAAACTCTGTAAAAATGGCAATTTTGGTCACTGTGAGGGTTTAAAAAGTGGTTATTCAACATGAGGCCCGATCCAAATGACATTTTGAATCATTTTTGGTGAGTCCAAAAAATCAATTTTCTGATGAAAAACGATGACCCCGGACCAGTCGAACGTTGAAAAAATGGTCAATATTGATGAAATTTTAACATTTAATCTTTTGACTTTAAATGACGGTTGGATGTGAATTATTACTTTTTCAACTAAAATAAGTGTGTTTAAAGTCATTTCTGTGCCTGAAATTGGTCAAAATTGAAGATTTTGAGTAAGCAAAACTCTGTAAAAATGGCAATTTTGGTCACTGTGAGGGTTTAAAAAGTGGTTATTCAACATGAGGCCCGATCCAAAAGACATTTTGAATCTTTTTTGGTAGAGTCCAAAAAATCCATTTTCTGATGAAAAACGATGACCCCGGACCAGTCGAACGTTGAAAAAATGGTCAATATTGATGAAATTTTAACATTTAATCTTTTGACTTTAAATGACGGTTGGATGTGAATTATTACTTTTTCAACTAAAATAAGTGTGTTTAAAGCCATTTCTGTGCCTGAAATTGGTCAAAATTTAAGATTTTGAGTAAGCAAAACTCTGTAAAAATGGCAATTTTGGTCACTGTGAGGGTTTAAAAGTGGTTATTCAACATGAGGCCTGATCCAAATGAAATTTTGAAACATTTTTGGTAGAGTCCAAAAAATCAATTTTCTGATGAAAAACGATGACCCCGGACCAGTCGAACGTTGAAAAAATGGTCAATATTGATGAAATTTTAACATTTAATCTTTTGACTTTAAATGACGGTTGGATGTGAATTATTACTTTTTCAACTAAAATAAGTGTGTTTAAAGTCATTTCTGTGCCTGAAATTGGTCAAAATTTAAGATTTTGAGTAAGCAAAACTCTGTAAAAATGGCAATTTTGGTCACTGTGAGGGTTTAAAAAGTGGTTATTCAACATGAGGCCCGATCCAAATGACATTTTGAATCATTTTTGGTAGAGTCCAAAAAATCAATTTTCTGATGAAAAACGATGACCCCGGACCAGTCGAACGTTGAAAAAATGGTCAATATTGATGAAATTTTAACATTTAATCTTTTGACTTTAAATGACGGTTGGATGTGAATTATTACTTTTTCAACTAAAATAAGTGTGTTTAAAGTCATTTCTGTGCCTGAAATTGGTCAAAATTGAAGATTTTGAGTAAGCAAAACTCTGTAAAAATGGCAATTTTGGTCACTGTGAGGGTTTAAAAAGTGGTTATTCAACATGAGGCCCGATCCAAATGACATTTTGAATCATTTTTGGTAGAGTCCAAAAAATCAATTTTCTGATGAAAAACGATGACCCCGGACCAGTCGAACGTTGAAAAAATGGTCAATATTGATGAAATTTTAACATTTAATCTTTTGACTTTAAATGACGGTTGGATGTGAATTATTACTTTTTCAACTAAAATAAGTGTGTTTAAAGTCATTTCTGTGCCTGAAATTGGTCAAAATTGAAGATTTTGAGTAAGCAAAACTCTGTAAAAATGGCAATTTTGGTCACTGTGAGGGTTTAAAAAGTGGTTATTCAACATGAGGCCCGATCCAAATGACATTTTGAAACATTTTTGGTAGAGTCCAAAAAATCCATTATCTGATGAAAAACGATGACCCCGGACCAGTCGAACGTTGAAAAAATGGTCAATATTGATGAAATTTTAACATTTAATCTTTTGACTTTAAATGACGGTTGGATGTGAATTATTACTTTTTCAACTAAAATAAGTGTGTTTAAAGTCATTTCTGTGCCTGAAATTGGTCAAAATTTAAGATTTTGAGTAAGCAAAACTCTGTAAAAATGGCAATTTTGGTCACTGTGAGGGTTTAAAAAGTGGTTTTTCAACATGAGGCCCGATCCAAATGACATTTTGAATCATTTTTGGTAGAGTCCAAAAAATCAATTTTCTGATGAAAAACGATGACCCCGGACCAGTCGAACGTTGAAAAAATGGTCAATATTGATGACATTTTTACATTTAATCTTTTGACTTTAAATGACGGTTGGATGTGAATTATTACTTTTTCAACTAAAATAAGTGTGTTTAAAGTCATTTCTGTGCCTGAAATTGGTCAAAATTGAAGATTTTGAGTAAGCAAAACTCTGTAAAAATGGCTATTTTGGACACTGTGAGGGTTTAAAAAGTGGTTATTCAACATGAGGCCCGATCCAAAAGACATTTTGAATCTTTTTTGGTAGAGTCCAAAAAATCCATTTTCTGATGAAAAACGATGACCCCGGACCAGTCGAACGTTGAAAAAATGGTCAATATTGATGAAATTTTAACATTTAATCTTTTGACTTTAAATGACGGTTGGATGTGAATTATTACTTTTTCAACTAAAATAAGTGTGTTTAAAGTCATTTCTGTGCCTGAAATTGGTCAAAATTGAAGATTTTGAGTAAGCAAAACTCTGTAAAAATGGCAATTTTGGTCACTGTGAGGGTTTAAAAAGTGGTTATTCAACATGAGGCCCGATCCAAATGACATTTTGAAACATTTTTGGTAGAGTCCAAAAAATCCATTATCTGATGAAAAACGATGACCCCGGACCAGTCGAACGTTGAAAAAATGGTCAATATTGATGAAATTTTAACATTTAATCTTTTGACTTTAAATGACGGTTGGATGTGAATTATTACTTTTTCAACTAAAATAAGTGTGTTTAAAGTCATTTCTGTGCCTGAAATTGGTCAAAATTTAAGATTTTGAGTAAGCAAAACTCTGTAAAAATGGCAATTTTGGTCACTGTGAGGGTTTAAAAAGTGGTTTTTCAACATGAGGCCCGATCCAAATGACATTTTGAATCATTTTTGGTAGAGTCCAAAAAATCAATTTTCTGATGAAAAACGATGACCCCGGACCAGTCGAACGTTGAAAAAATGGTCAATATTGATGACATTTTTACATTTAATCTTTTGACTTTAAATGACGGTTGGATGTGAATTATTACTTTTTCAACTAAAATAAGTGTGTTTAAAGTCATTTCTGTGCCTGAAATTGGTCAAAATTGAAGATTTTGAGTAAGCAAAACTCTGTAAAAATGGCTATTTTGGACACTGTGAGGGTTTAAAAAGTGGTTATTCAACATGAGGCCCGATCCAAATGACATTTTGAATCATTTTTGGTAGAGTCCAAAAAATCAATTTTCTGATGAAAAACGATGACCCCGGACCAGTCGAACGTTGAAAAAATTGTCAATATTGATGAAATTTTAACATTTAATCTTTTGACTTCAAATGACGGTTGGATGTGAATTATTACTTTTTCAACTAAAATAAGTGTGTTTAAAGTCATTTCTGTGCCTGAAATTGGTCAAAATTTAAGATTTTGAGTAAGCAAAACTCTGTAAAAATGGCAATTTTGGTCACTGTGAGGGTTTAAAAAGTGGTTATTCAACATGAGGCCCGATCCAAATGACATTTTGAATCATTTTTGGTGAGTCCAAAAAATCAATTTTCTGATGAAAAACGATGACCCCGGACCAGTCGAACGTTGAAAAAATGGTCAATATTGATGAAATTTTAACATTTAATCTTTTGACTTTAAATGACGGTTGGATGTGAATTATTACTTTTTCAACTAAAATAAGTGTGTTTAAAGTCATTTCTGTGCCTGAAATTGGTCAAAATTGAAGATTTTGAGTAAGCAAAACTCTGTAAAAATGGCAATTTTGGTCACTGTGAGGGTTTAAAAAGTGGTTATTCAACATGAGGCCCGATCCAAAAGACATTTTGAATCTTTTTTGGTAGAGTCCAAAAAATCCATTTTCTGATGAAAAACGATGACCCCGGACCAGTCGAACGTTGAAAAAATGGTCAATATTGATGAAATTTTAACATTTAATCTTTTGACTTTAAATGACGGTTGGATGTGAATTATTACTTTTTCAACTAAAATAAGTGTGTTTAAAGCCATTTCTGTGCCTGAAATTGGTCAAAATTTAAGATTTTGAGTAAGCAAAACTCTGTAAAAATGGCAATTTTGGTCACTGTGAGGGTTTAAAAGTGGTTATTCAACATGAGGCCTGATCCAAATGACATTTTGAAACATTTTTGGTAGAGTCCAAAAAATCAATTTTCTGATGAAAAACGATGACCCCGGACCAGTCGAACGTTGAAAAAATGGTCAATATTGATGAAATTTTAACATTTAATCTTTTGACTTTAAATGACGGTTGGATGTGAATTATTACTTTTTCAACTAAAATAAGTGTGTTTAAAGTCATTTCTGTGCCTGAAATTGGTCAAAATTTAAGATTTTGAGTAAGCAAAACTCTGTAAAAATGGCAATTTTGGTCACTGTGAGGGTTTAAAAAGTGGTTATTCAACATGAGGCCCGATCCAAATGACATTTTGAATCATTTTTGGTAGAGTCCAAAAAATCAATTTTCTGATGAAAAACGATGACCCCGGACCAGTCGAACGTTGAAAAAATGGTCAATATTGATGAAATTTTAACATTTAATCTTTTGACTTTAAATGACGGTTGGATGTGAATTATTACTTTTTCAACTAAAATAAGTGTGTTTAAAGTCATTTCTGTGCCTGAAATTGGTCAAAATTGAAGATTTTGAGTAAGCAAAACTCTGTAAAAATGGCAATTTTGGTCACTGTGAGGGTTTAAAAAGTGGTTATTCAACATGAGGCCCGATCCAAATGACATTTTGAATCATTTTTGGTAGAGTCCAAAAAATCAATTTTCTGATGAAAAACGATGACCCCGGACCAGTCGAACGTTGAAAAAATGGTCAATATTGATGAAATTTTAACATTTAATCTTTTGACTTTAAATGACGGTTGGATGTGAATTATTACTTTTTCAACTAAAATAAGTGTGTTTAAAGTCATTTCTGTGCCTGAAATTGGTCAAAATTGAAGATTTTGAGTAAGCAAAACTCTGTAAAAATGGCAATTTTGGTCACTGTGAGGGTTTAAAAAGTGGTTATTCAACATGAGGCCCGATCCAAATGACATTTTGAAACATTTTTGGTAGAGTCCAAAAAATCCATTATCTGATGAAAAACGATGACCCCGGACCAGTCGAACGTTGAAAAAATGGTCAATATTGATGAAATTTTAACATTTAATCTTTTGACTTTAAATGACGGTTGGATGTGAATTATTACTTTTTCAACTAAAATAAGTGTGTTTAAAGTCATTTCTGTGCCTGAAATTGGTCAAAATTTAAGATTTTGAGTAAGCAAAACTCTGTAAAAATGGCAATTTTGGTCACTGTGAGGGTTTAAAAAGTGGTTTTTCAACATGAGGCCCGATCCAAATGACATTTTGAATCATTTTTGGTAGAGTCCAAAAAATCAATTTTCTGATGAAAAACGATGACCCCGGACCAGTCGAACGTTGAAAAAATGGTCAATATTGATGACATTTTTACATTTAATCTTTTGACTTTAAATGACGGTTGGATGTGAATTATTACTTTTTCAACTAAAATAAGTGTGTTTAAAGTCATTTCTGTGCCTGAAATTGGTCAAAATTGAAGATTTTGAGTAAGCAAAACTCTGTAAAAATGGCTATTTTGGACACTGTGAGGGTTTAAAAAGTGGTTATTCAACATGAGGCCCGATCCAAATGACATTTTGAATCATTTTTGGTAGAGTCCAAAAAATCAATTTTCTGATGAAAAACGATGACCCCGGACCAGTCGAACGTTGAAAAAATTGTCAATATTGATGAAATTTTAACATTTAATCTTTTGACTTCAAATGACGGTTGGATGTGAATTATTACTTTTTCAACTAAAATAAGTGTGTTTAAAGTCATTTCTGTGCCTGAAATTGGTCAAAATTTAAGATTTTGAGTAAGCAAAACTCTGTAAAAATGGCAATTTTGGTCACTGTGAGGGTTTAAAAAGTGGTTATTCAACATGAGGCCCGATCCAAATGACATTTTGAATCATTTTTGGTGAGTCCAAAAAATCAATTTTCTGATGAAAAACGATGACCCCGGACCAGTCGAACGTTGAAAAAATGGTCAATATTGATGAAATTTTAACATTTAATCTTTTGACTTTAAATGACGGTTGGATGTGAATTATTACTTTTTCAACTAAAATAAGTGTGTTTAAAGTCATTTCTGTGCCTGAAATTGGTCAAAATTGAAGATTTTGAGTAAGCAAAACTCTGTAAAAATGGCAATTTTGGTCACTGTGAGGGTTTAAAAAGTGGTTATTCAACATGAGGCCCGATCCAAATGACATTTTGAATCATTTTTGGTAGAGTCCAAAAAATCAATTTTCTGATGAAAAACGATGACCCCGGACCAGTCGAACGTTGAAAAAATGGTCAATATTGATGAAATTTTAACATTTAATCTTTTGACTTTAAATGACGGTTGGATGTGAATTATTACTTTTTCAACTAAAATAAGTGTGTTTAAAGTCATTTCTGTGCCTGAAATTGGTCAAAATTGAAGATTTTGAGTAAGCAAAACTCTGTAAAAATGGCAATTTTGGTCACTGTGAGGGTTTAAAAAGTGGTTATTCAACATGAGGCCCGATCCAAATGACATTTTGAAACATTTTTGGTAGAGTCCAAAAAATCCATTATCTGATGAAAAACGATGACCCCGGACCAGTCGAACGTTGAAAAAATGGTCAATATTGATGAAATTTTAACATTTAATCTTTTGACTTTAAATGACGGTTGGATGTGAATTATTACTTTTTCAACTAAAATAAGTGTGTTTAAAGTCATTTCTGTGCCTGAAATTGGTCAAAATTTAAGATTTTGAGTAAGCAAAACTCTGTAAAAATGGCAATTTTGGTCACTGTGCGGGTTTAAAAAGTGGTTTTTCAACATGAGGCCCGATCCAAATGACATTTTGAATCATTTTTGGTAGAGTCCAAAAAATCAATTTTCTGATGAAAAACGATGACCCCGGACCAGTCGAACGTTGAAAAAATGGTCAATATTGATGACATTTTTACATTTAATCTTTTGACTTTAAATGACGGTTGGATGTGAATTATTACTTTTTCAACTAAAATAAGTGTGTTTAAAGTCATTTCTGTGCCTGAAATTGGTCAAAATTGAAGATTTTGAGTAAGCAAAACTCTGTAAAAATGGCTATTTTGGACACTGTGAGGGTTTAAAAAGTGGTTATTCAACATGAGGCCCGATCCAAATGACATTTTGAATCATTTTTGGTAGAGTCCAAAAAATCAATTTTCTGATGAAAAACGATGACCCCGGACCAGTCGAACGTTGAAAAAATTGTCAATATTGATGAAATTTTAACATTTAATCTTTTGACTTCAAATGACGGTTGGATGTGAATTATTACTTTTTCAACTAAAATAAGTGTGTTTAAAGTCATTTCTGTGCCTGAAATTGGTCAAAATTTAAGATTTTGAGTAAGCAAAACTCTGTAAAAATGGCAATTTTGGTCACTGTGAGGGTTTAAAAAGTGGTTATTCAACATGAGGCCCGATCCAAATGACATTTTGAATCATTTTTGGTGAGTCCAAAAAATCAATTTTCTGATGAAAAACGATGACCCCGGACCAGTCGAACGTTGAAAAAATGGTCAATATTGATGAAATTTTAACATTTAATCTTTTGACTTTAAATGACGGTTGGATGTGAATTATTACTTTTTCAACTAAAATAAGTGTGTTTAAAGTCATTTCTGTGCCTGAAATTGGTCAAAATTGAAGATTTTGAGTAAGCAAAACTCTGTAAAAATGGCAATTTTGGTCACTGTGAGGGTTTAAAAAGTGGTTATTCAACATGAGGCCCGATCCAAAAGACATTTTGAATCTTTTTTGGTAGAGTCCAAAAAATCCATTTTCTGATGAAAAACGATGACCCCGGACCAGTCGAACGTTGAAAAAATGGTCAATATTGATGAAATTTTAACATTTAATCTTTTGACTTTAAATGACGGTTGGATGTGAATTATTACTTTTTCAACTAAAATAAGTGTGTTTAAAGCCATTTCTGTGCCTGAAATTGGTCAAAATTTAAGATTTTGAGTAAGCAAAACTCTGTAAAAATGGCAATTTTGGTCACTGTGAGGGTTTAAAAGTGGTTATTCAACATGAGGCCTGATCCAAATGAAATTTTGAAACATTTTTGGTAGAGTCCAAAAAATCAATTTTCTGATGAAAAACGATGACCCCGGACCAGTCGAACGTTGAAAAAATGGTCAATATTGATGAAATTTTAACATTTAATCTTTTGACTTTAAATGACGGTTGGATGTGAATTATTACTTTTTCAACTAAAATAAGTGTGTTTAAAGTCATTTCTGTGCCTGAAATTGGTCAAAATTTAAGATTTTGAGTAAGCAAAACTCTGTAAAAATGGCAATTTTGGTCACTGTGAGGGTTTAAAAAGTGGTTATTCAACATGAGGCCCGATCCAAATGACATTTTGAATCATTTTTGGTAGAGTCCAAAAAATCAATTTTCTGATGAAAAACGATGACCCCGGACCAGTCGAACGTTGAAAAAATGGTCAATATTGATGAAATTTTAACATTTAATCTTTTGACTTTAAATGACGGTTGGATGTGAATTATTACTTTTTCAACTAAAATAAGTGTGTTTAAAGTCATTTCTGTGCCTGAAATTGGTCAAAATTGAAGATTTTGAGTAAGCAAAACTCTGTAAAAATGGCAATTTTGGTCACTGTGAGGGTTTAAAAAGTGGTTATTCAACATGAGGCCCGATCCAAATGACATTTTGAATCATTTTTGGTAGAGTCCAAAAAATCAATTTTCTGATGAAAAACGATGACCCCGGACCAGTCGAACGTTGAAAAAATGGTCAATATTGATGAAATTTTAACATTTAATCTTTTGACTTTAAATGACGGTTGGATGTGAATTATTACTTTTTCAACTAAAATAAGTGTGTTTAAAGTCATTTCTGTGCCTGAAATTGGTCAAAATTGAAGATTTTGAGTAAGCAAAACTCTGTAAAAATGGCAATTTTGGTCACTGTGAGGGTTTAAAAAGTGGTTATTCAACATGAGGCCCGATCCAAATGACATTTTGAAACATTTTTGGTAGAGTCCAAAAAATCCATTATCTGATGAAAAACGATGACCCCGGACCAGTCGAACGTTGAAAAAATGGTCAATATTGATGAAATTTTAACATTTAATCTTTTGACTTTAAATGACGGTTGGATGTGAATTATTACTTTTTCAACTAAAATAAGTGTGTTTAAAGTCATTTCTGTGCCTGAAATTGGTCAAAATTTAAGATTTTGAGTAAGCAAAACTCTGTAAAAATGGCAATTTTGGTCACTGTGAGGGTTTAAAAAGTGGTTTTTCAACATGAGGCCCGATCCAAATGACATTTTGAATCATTTTTGGTAGAGTCCAAAAAATCAATTTTCTGATGAAAAACGATGACCCCGGACCAGTCGAACGTTGAAAAAATGGTCAATATTGATGACATTTTTACATTTAATCTTTTGACTTTAAATGACGGTTGGATGTGAATTATTACTTTTTCAACTAAAATAAGTGTGTTTAAAGTCATTTCTGTGCCTGAAATTGGTCAAAATTGAAGATTTTGAGTAAGCAAAACTCTGTAAAAATGGCTATTTTGGACACTGTGAGGGTTTAAAAAGTGGTTATTCAACATGAGGCCCGATCCAAATGACATTTTGAATCATTTTTGGTAGAGTCCAAAAAATCAATTTTCTGATGAAAAACGATGACCCCGGACCAGTCGAACGTTGAAAAAATTGTCAATATTGATGAAATTTTAACATTTAATCTTTTGACTTCAAATGACGGTTGGATGTGAATTATTACTTTTTCAACTAAAATAAGTGTGTTTAAAGTCATTTCTGTGCCTGAAATTGGTCAAAATTTAAGATTTTGAGTAAGCAAAACTCTGTAAAAATGGCAATTTTGGTCACTGTGAGGGTTTAAAAAGTGGTTATTCAACATGAGGCCCGATCCAAATGACATTTTGAATCATTTTTGGTGAGTCCAAAAAATCAATTTTCTGATGAAAAACGATGACCCCGGACCAGTCGAACGTTGAAAAAATGGTCAATATTGATGAAATTTTAACATTTAATCTTTTGACTTTAAATGACGGTTGGATGTGAATTATTACTTTTTCAACTAAAATAAGTGTGTTTAAAGTCATTTCTGTGCCTGAAATTGGTCAAAATTGAAGATTTTGAGTAAGCAAAACTCTGTAAAAATGGCAATTTTGGTCACTGTGAGGGTTTAAAAAGTGGTTATTCAACATGAGGCCCGATCCAAATGACATTTTGAATCATTTTTGGTAGAGTCCAAAAAATCAATTTTCTGATGAAAAACGATGACCCCGGACCAGTCGAACGTTGAAAAAATGGTCAATATTGATGAAATTTTAACATTTAATCTTTTGACTTTAAATGACGGTTGGATGTGAATTATTACTTTTTCAACTAAAATAAGTGTGTTTAAAGTCATTTCTGTGCCTGAAATTGGTCAAAATTGAAGATTTTGAGTAAGCAAAACTCTGTAAAAATGGCAATTTTGGTCACTGTGAGGGTTTAAAAAGTGGTTATTCAACATGAGGCCCGATCCAAAAGACATTTTGAATCTTTTTTGGTAGAGTCCAAAAAATCCATTTTCTGATGAAAAACGATGACCCCGGACCAGTCGAACGTTGAAAAAATGGTCAATATTGATGAAATTTTAACATTTAATCTTTTGACTTTAAATGACGGTTGGATGTGAATTATTACTTTTTCAACTAAAATAAGTGTGTTTAAAGCCATTTTTGTGCCTGAAATTGGTCAAAATTTAAGATTTTGAGTAAGCAAAACTCTGTAAAAATGGCAATTTTGGTCACTGTGAGGGTTTAAAAGTGGTTATTCAACATGAGGCCTGATCCAAATGACATTTTGAAACATTTTTGGTAGAGTCCAAAAAATCAATTTTCTGATGAAAAATGATGACCCCGGACCAGTCGAACGTTGAAAAAATGGTCAATATTGATGAAATTTTAACATTTAATCTTTTGACTTTAAATGACGGTTGGATGTGAATTATTACTTTTTCAACTAAAATAAGTGTGTTTAAAGTCATTTCTGTGCCTGAAATTGGTCAAAATTTAAGATTTTGAGTAAGCAAAACTCTGTAAAAATGGCAATTTTGGTCACTGTGAGGGTTTAAAAAGTGGTTATTCAACATGAGGCCCGATCCAAATGACATTTTGAATCATTTTTGGTAGAGTCCAAAAAATCAATTTTCTGATGAAAAACGATGACCCCGGACCAGTCGAACGTTGAAAAAATGGTCAATATTGATGAAATTTTTACATTTAATCTTTTGACTTTAAATGACGGTTGGATGTGAATTATTACTTTTTCAACTAAAATAAGTGTGTTTAAAGTCATTTCTGTGCCTGAAATTGGTCAAAATTGAAGATTTTGAGTAATCAAAACTCTGTAAAAATGGCAATTTTGGTCACTGTGAGGGTTTAAAAAGTGGTTTTTCAACATGAGGCCCGATCCAAATGACATTTTGAATCATTTTTGGTAGAGTCCAAAAAATCAATTTTCTGATGAAAAACGATGACCCCGGACCAGTCGAACGTTGAAAAAATGGTCAATATTGATGACATTTTTACATTTAATCTTTTGACTTTAAATGACGGTTGGATGTGAATTGTTACTTTTTCAACTAAAATAAGTGTGTTTAAAGTCATTTCTGTGCCTGAAATTGGTCAAAATTGAAGATTTTGAGTAAGCAAAACTCTGTAAAAATGGCAATTTTGGACACTGTGAGGGTTTAAAAAGTGGTTATTCAACATGAGGCCCGATCCAAATGAGATTTTGAATCATTTTTGGTAGAGTCCAAAAAATCAATTTTCTGATGAAAAACGATGACCCCGGACCAGTCGAACGTTGAAAAAATTGTCAATATTGATGAAATTTTAACATTTAATCTTTTGACTTCAAATGACGGTTGGATGTGAATTATTACTTTTTCAACTAAAATAAGTGTGTTTAAAGTCATTTCTGTGCCTGAAATTGGTCAAAATTTAAGATTTTGAGTAAGCAAAACTCTGTAAAAATGGCAATTTTGGTCACTGTGAGGGTTTAAAAAGTGGTTATTCAACATGAGGCCCGATCCAAATGACATTTTGAATCATTTTTGGTGAGTCCAAAAAATCAATTTTCTGATGAAAAACGATGACCCCGGACCAGTCGAACGTTGAAAAAATGGTCAATATTGATGAAATTTTAACATTTAATCTTTTGACTTTAAATGACGGTTGGATGTGAATTATTACTTTTTCAACTAAAATAAGTGTGTTTAAAGTCATTTCTGTGCCTGAAATTGGTCAAAATGTAAGATTTTGAGTAAGCAAAACTCTGTAAAAATGGCAATTTTGGTCACTGTGAGGGTTTAAAAAGTGGTTTTTCAACATGAGGCCCGATCCAAATGACATTTTGAATCATTTTTGGTAGAGTCCAAAAAATCAATTTTCTGATGAAAAACGATGACCCCGGACCAGTCGAACGTTGAAAAAATGGTCAATATTGATGACATTTTTACATTTAATCTTTTGACTTTAAATGACGGTTGGATGTGAATTATTACTTTTTCAACTAAAATAAGTGTGTTTAAAGTCATTTCTGTGCTTGAAATTGGTCAAAATTGAAGATTTTGAGTAAGCAAAACTCTGTAAAAATGGCTATTTTGGACACTGTGAGGGTTTAAAAAGTGGTTATTCAACATGAGGCCCGATCCAAATGACATTTTGAATCATTTTTGGTAGAGTCCAAAAAATCAATTTTCTGATGAAAAACGATGACCCCGGACCAGTCCAACGTTGAAAAAATTGTCAATATTGATGAAATTTTAACATTTAATCTTTTGACTTCAAATGACGGTTGGATGTGAATTATTACTTTTTCAACTAAAATAAGTGTGTTTAAAGTCATTTCTGTGCCTGAAATTGGTCAAAATTTAAGATTTTGAGTAAGCAAAACTCTGTAAAAATGGCAATTTTGGTCACTGTGAGGGTTTAAAAAGTGGTTATTCAACATGAGGCCCGATCCAAATGACATTTTGAATCATTTTTGGTGAGTCCAAAAAATCAATTTTCTGATGAAAAACGATGACCCCGGACCAGTCGAACGTTGAAAAAATGGTCAATATTGATGAAATTTTAACATTTAATCTTTTGACTTTAAATGACGGTTGGATGTGAATTATTACTTTTTCAACTAAAATAAGTGTGTTTAAAGTCATTTCTGTGCCTGAAATTGGTCAAAATTGAAGATTTTGAGTAAGCAAAACTCTGTAAAAATGGCAATTTTGGTCACTGTGAGGGTTTAAAAAGTGGTTATTCAACATGAGGCCCGATCCAAATGACATTTTGAATCATTTTTGGTAGAGTCCAAAAAATCAATTTTCTGATGAAAAACGATGACCCCGGACCAGTCGAACGTTGAAAAAATGGTCAATATTGATGAAATTTTAACATTTAATCTTTTGACTTTAAATGACGGTTGGATGTGAATTATTACTTTTTCAACTAAAATAAGTGTGTTTAAAGTCATTTCTGTGCCTGAAATTGGTCAAAATTGAAGATTTTGAGTAAGCAAAACTCTGTAAAAATGGCAATTTTGGTCACTGTGAGGGTTTAAAAAGTGGTTATTCAACATGAGGCCCGATCCAAAAGACATTTTGAATCTTTTTTGGTAGAGTCCAAAAAATCCATTTTCTGATGAAAAACGATGACCCCGGACCAGTCGAACGTTGAAAAAATGGTCAATATTGATGAAATTTTAACATTTAATCTTTTGACTTTAAATGACGGTTGGATGTGAATTATTACTTTTTCAACTAAAATAAGTGTGTTTAAAGCCATTTCTGTGCCTGAAATTGGTCAAAATTTAAGATTTTGAGTAAGCAAAACTCTGTAAAAATGGCAATTTTGGTCACTGTGAGGGTTTAAAAGTGGTTATTCAACATGAGGCCTGATCCAAATGACATTTTGAAACATTTTTGGTAGAGTCCAAAAAATCAATTTTCTGATGAAAAACGATGACCCCGGACCAGTCGAACGTTGAAAAAATGGTCAATATTGATGAAATTTTAACATTTAATCTTTTGACTTTAAATGACGGTTGGATGTGAATTATTACTTTTTCAACTAAAATAAGTGTGTTTAAAGTCATTTCTGTGCCTGAAATTGGTCAAAATTTAAGATTTTGAGTAAGCAAAACTCTGTAAAAATGGCAATTTTGGTCACTGTGAGGGTTTAAAAAGTGGTTATTCAACATGAGGCCCGATCCAAATGACATTTTGAATCATTTTTGGTAGAGTCCAAAAAATCAATTTTCTGATGAAAAACGATGACCCCGGACCAGTCGAACGTTGAAAAAATGGTCAATATTGATGAAATTTTTACATTTAATCTTTTGACTTTAAATGACGGTTGGATGTGAATTATTACTTTTTCAACTAAAATAAGTGTGTTTAAAGTCATTTCTGTGCCTGAAATTGGTCAAAATTGAAGATTTTGAGTAATCAAAACTCTGTAAAAATGGCAATTTTGGTCACTGTGAGGGTTTAAAAAGTGGTTTTTCAACATGAGGCCCGATCCAAATGACATTTTGAATCATTTTTGGTAGAGTCCAAAAAATCAATTTTCTGATGAAAAACGATGACCCCGGACCAGTCGAACGTTGAAAAAATGGTCAATATTGATGACATTTTTACATTTAATCTTTTGACTTTAAATGACGGTTGGATGTGAATTGTTACTTTTTCAACTAAAATAAGTGTGTTTAAAGTCATTTCTGTGCCTGAAATTGGTCAAAATTGAAGATTTTGAGTAAGCAAAACTCTGTAAAAATGGCAATTTTGGACACTGTGAGGGTTTAAAAAGTGGTTATTCAACATGAGGCCCGATCCAAATGAGATTTTGAATCATTTTTGGTAGAGTCCAAAAAATCAATTTTCTGATGAAAAACGATGACCCCGGACCAGTCGAACGTTGAAAAAATTGTCAATATTGATGAAATTTTAACATTTAATCTTTTGACTTCAAATGACGGTTGGATGTGAATTATTACTTTTTCAACTAAAATAAGTGTGTTTAAAGTCATTTCTGTGCCTGAAATTGGTCAAAATTTAAGATTTTGAGTAAGCAAAACTCTGTAAAAATGGCAATTTTGGTCACTGTGAGGGTTTAAAAAGTGGTTATTCAACATGAGGCCCGATCCAAATGACATTTTGAATCATTTTTGGTGAGTCCAAAAAATCAATTTTCTGATGAAAAACGATGACCCCGGACCAGTCGAACGTTGAAAAAATGGTCAATATTGATGAAATTTTAACATTTAATCTTTTGACTTTAAATGACGGTTGGATGTGAATTATTACTTTTTCAACTAAAATAAGTGTGTTTAAAGTCATTTCTGTGCCTGAAATTGGTCAAAATGTAAGATTTTGAGTAAGCAAAACTCTGTAAAAATGGCAATTTTGGTCACTGTGAGGGTTTAAAAAGTGGTTTTTCAACATGAGGCCCGATCCAAATGACATTTTGAATCATTTTTGGTAGAGTCCAAAAAATCAATTTTCTGATGAAAAACGATGACCCCGGACCAGTCGAACGTTGAAAAAATGGTCAATATTGATGACATTTTTACATTTAATCTTTTGACTTTAAATGACGGTTGGATGTGAATTATTACTTTTTCAACTAAAATAAGTGTGTTTAAAGTCATTTCTGTGCTTGAAATTGGTCAAAATTGAAGATTTTGAGTAAGCAAAACTCTGTAAAAATGGCTATTTTGGACACTGTGAGGGTTTAAAAAGTGGTTATTCAACATGAGGCCCGATCCAAATGACATTTTGAATCATTTTTGGTAGAGTCCAAAAAATCAATTTTCTGATGAAAAACGATGACCCCGGACCAGTCCAACGTTGAAAAAATTGTCAATATTGATGAAATTTTAACATTTAATCTTTTGACTTCAAATGACGGTTGGATGTGAATTATTACTTTTTCAACTAAAATAAGTGTGTTTAAAGTCATTTCTGTGCCTGAAATTGGTCAAAATTTAAGATTTTGAGTAAGCAAAACTCTGTAAAAATGGCAATTTTGGTCACTGTGAGGGTTTAAAAAGTGGTTATTCAACATGAGGCCCGATCCAAATGACATTTTGAATCATTTTTGGTGAGTCCAAAAAATCAATTTTCTGATGAAAAACGATGACCCCGGACCAGTCGAACGTTGAAAAAATGGTCAATATTGATGAAATTTTAACATTTAATCTTTTGACTTTAAATGACGGTTGGATGTGAATTATTACTTTTTCAACTAAAATAAGTGTGTTTAAAGTCATTTCTGTGCCTGAAATTGGTCAAAATTGAAGATTTTGAGTAAGCAAAACTCTGTAAAAATGGCAATTTTGGTCACTGTGAGGGTTTAAAAAGTGGTTATTCAACATGAGGCCCGATCCAAATGACATTTTGAATCATTTTTGGTAGAGTCCAAAAAATCAATTTTCTGATGAAAAACGATGACCCCGGACCAGTCGAACGTTGAAAAAATGGTCAATATTGATGAAATTTTAACATTTAATCTTTTGACTTTAAATGACGGTTGGATGTGAATTATTACTTTTTCAACTAAAATAAGTGTGTTTAAAGTCATTTCTGTGCCTGAAATTGGTCAAAATTGAAGATTTTGAGTGAGCAAAACTCTGTAAAAATGGCAATTTTGGTCACTGTGAGGGTTTAAAAAGTGGTTATTCAACATGAGGCCCGATCCAAAAGACATTTTGAATCTTTTTTGGTAGAGTCCAAAAAATCCATTTTCTGATGAAAAACGATGACCCCGGACCAGTCGAACGTTGAAAAAATGGTCAATATTGATGAAATTTTAACATTTAATCTTTTGACTTTAAATGACGGTTGGATGTGAATTATTACTTTTTCAACTAAAATAAGTGTGTTTAAAGCCATTTCTGTGCCTGAAATTGGTCAAAATTGAAGATTTTGAGTAAGCAAAACTCTGTAAAAATGGCAATTTTGGTCACTGTGAGGGTTTAAAAGTGGTTATTCAACATGAGGCCTGATCCAAATGACATTTTGAAACATTTTTGGTAGAGTCCAAAAAATCAATTTTCTGATGAAAAACGATGACCCCGGACCAGTCGAACGTTGAAAAAATGGTCAATATTGATGAAATTTTAACATTTAATCTTTTGACTTTAAATGACGGTTGGATGTGAATTATTACTTTTTCAACTAAAATAAGTGTGTTTAAAGTCATTTCTGTGCCTGAAATTGGTCAAAATTTAAGATTTTGAGTAAGCAAAACTCTGTAAAAATGGCAATTTTGGTCACTGTGAGGGTTTAAAAAGTGGTTATTCAACATGAGGCCCGATCCAAATGACATTTTGAATCATTTTTGGTAGAGTCCAAAAAATCAATTTTCTGATGAAAAACGATGACCCCGGACCAGTCGAACGTTGAAAAAATGGTCAATATTGATGAAATTTTTACATTTAATCTTTTGACTTTAAATGACGGTTGGATGTGAATTATTACTTTTTCAACTAAAATAAGTGTGTTTAAAGTCATTTCTGTGCCTGAAATTGGTCAAAATTGAAGATTTTGAGTAATCAAAACTCTGTAAAAATGGCAATTTTGGTCACTGTGAGGGTTTAAAAAGTGGTTTTTCAACATGAGGCCCGATCCAAATGACATTTTGAATCATTTTTGGTAGAGTCCAAAAAATCAATTTTCTGATGAAAAACGATGACCCCGGACCAGTCGAATGTTGAAAAAATGGTCAATATTGATGACATTTTTACATTTAATCTTTTGACTTTAAATGACGGTTGGATGTGAATTGTTACTTTTTCAACTAAAATAAGTGTGTTTAAAGTCATTTCTGTGCCTGAAATTGGTCAAAATTGAAGATTTTGAGTAAGCAAAACTCTGTAAAAATGGCAATTTTGGACACTGTGAGGGTTTAAAAAGTGGTTATTCAACATGAGGCCCGATCCAAATGACATTTTGAATCATTTTTGGTAGAGTCCAAAAAATCAATTTTCTGATGAAAAACGATGACCCCGGACCAGTCGAACGTTGAAAAAATTGTCAATATTGATGAAATTTTAACATTTAATCTTTTGACTTCAAATGACGGTTGGATGTGAATTATTACTTTTTCAACTAAAATAAGTGTGTTTAAAGTCATTTCTGTGCCTGAAATTGGTCAAAATTTAAGATTTTGAGTAAGCAAAACTCTGTAAAAATGGCAATTTTGGTCACTGTGAGGGTTTAAAAAGTGGTTATTCAACATGAGGCCCGATCCAAATGACATTTTGAATCATTTTTGGTGAGTCCAAAAAATCAATTTTCTGATGAAAAACGATGACCCCGGACCAGTCGAACGTTGAAAAAATGGTCAATATTGATGAAATTTTAACATTTAATCTTTTGACTTTAAATGACGGTTGGATGTGAATTATTACTTTTTCAACTAAAATAAGTGTGTTTAAAGTCATTTCTGTGCCTGAAATTGGTCAAAATGTAAGATTTTGAGTAAGCAAAACTCTGTAAAAATGGCAATTTTGGTCACTGTGAGGGTTTAAAAAGTGGTTTTTCAACATGAGGCCCGATCCAAATGACATTTTGAATCATTTTTGGTAGAGTCCAAAAAATCAATTTTCTGATGAAAAACGATGACCCCGGACCAGTCGAACGTTGAAAAAATGGTCAATATTGATGACATTTTTACATTTAATCTTTTGACTTTAAATGACGGTTGGATGTGAATTATTACTTTTTCAACTAAAATAAGTGTGTTTAAAGTCATTTCTGTGCTTGAAATTGGTCAAAATTGAAGATTTTGAGTAAGCAAAACTCTGTAAAAATGGCTATTTTGGACACTGTGAGGGTTTAAAAAGTGGTTATTCAACATGAGGCCCGATCCAAATGACATTTTGAATCATTTTTGGTAGAGTCCAAAAAATCAATTTTCTGATGAAAAACGATGACCCCGGACCAGTCCAACGTTGAAAAAATTGTCAATATTGATGAAATTTTAACATTTAATCTTTTGACTTCAAATGACGGTTGGATGTGAATTATTACTTTTTCAACTAAAATAAGTGTGTTTAAAGTCATTTCTGTGCCTGAAATTGGTCAAAATTTAAGATTTTGAGTAAGCAAAACTCTGTAAAAATGGCAATTTTGGTCACTGTGAGGGTTTAAAAAGTGGTTATTCAACATGAGGCCCGATCCAAATGACATTTTGAATCATTTTTGGTGAGTCCAAAAAATCAATTTTCTGATGAAAAACGATGACCCCGGACCAGTCGAACGTTGAAAAAATGGTCAATATTGATGAAATTTTAACATTTAATCTTTTGACTTTAAATGACGGTTGGATGTGAATTATTACTTTTTCAACTAAAATAAGTGTGTTTAAAGTCATTTCTGTGCCTGAAATTGGTCAAAATTGAAGATTTTGAGTAAGCAAAACTCTGTAAAAATGGCAATTTTGGTCACTGTGAGGGTTTAAAAAGTGGTTATTCAACATGAGGCCCGATCCAAATGACATTTTGAATCATTTTTGGTAGAGTCCAAAAAATCAATTTTCTGATGAAAAACGATGACCCCGGACCAGTCGAACGTTGAAAAAATGGTCAATATTGATGAAATTTTAACATTTAATCTTTTGACTTTAAATGACGGTTGGATGTGAATTATTACTTTTTCAACTAAAATAAGTGTGTTTAAAGTCATTTCTGTGCCTGAAATTGGTCAAAATTGAAGATTTTGAGTGAGCAAAACTCTGTAAAAATGGCAATTTTGGTCACTGTGAGGGTTTAAAAAGTGGTTATTCAACATGAGGCCCGATCCAAAAGACATTTTGAATCTTTTTTGGTAGAGTCCAAAAAATCCATTTTCTGATGAAAAACGATGACCCCGGACCAGTCGAACGTTGAAAAAATGGTCAATATTGATGAAATTTTAACATTTAATCTTTTGACTTTAAATGACGGTTGGATGTGAATTATTACTTTTTCAACTAAAATAAGTGTGTTTAAAGCCATTTCTGTGCCTGAAATTGGTCAAAATTGAAGATTTTGAGTAAGCAAAACTCTGTAAAAATGGCAATTTTGGTCACTGTGAGGGTTTAAAAGTGGTTATTCAACATGAGGCCTGATCCAAATGACATTTTGAAACATTTTTGGTAGAGTCCAAAAAATCAATTTTCTGATGAAAAACGATGACCCCGGACCAGTCGAACGTTGAAAAAATGGTCAATATTGATGAAATTTTAACATTTAATCTTTTGACTTTAAATGACGGTTGGATGTGAATTATTACTTTTTCAACTAAAATAAGTGTGTTTAAAGTCATTTCTGTGCCTGAAATTGGTCAAAATTTAAGATTTTGAGTAAGCAAAACTCTGTAAAAATGGCAATTTTGGTCACTGTGAGGGTTTAAAAAGTGGTTATTCAACATGAGGCCCGATCCAAATGACATTTTGAATCATTTTTGGTAGAGTCCAAAAAATCAATTTTCTGATGAAAAACGATGACCCCGGACCAGTCGAACGTTGAAAAAATGGTCAATATTGATGAAATTTTTACATTTAATCTTTTGACTTTAAATGACGGTTGGATGTGAATTATTACTTTTTCAACTAAAATAAGTGTGTTTAAAGTCATTTCTGTGCCTGAAATTGGTCAAAATTGAAGATTTTGAGTAATCAAAACTCTGTAAAAATGGCAATTTTGGTCACTGTGAGGGTTTAAAAAGTGGTTTTTCAACATGAGGCCCGATCCAAATGACATTTTGAATCATTTTTGGTAGAGTCCAAAAAATCAATTTTCTGATGAAAAACGATGACCCCGGACCAGTCGAATGTTGAAAAAATGGTCAATATTGATGACATTTTTACATTTAATCTTTTGACTTTAAATGACGGTTGGATGTGAATTGTTACTTTTTCAACTAAAATAAGTGTGTTTAAAGTCATTTCTGTGCCTGAAATTGGTCAAAATTGAAGATTTTGAGTAAGCAAAACTCTGTAAAAATGGCAATTTTGGACACTGTGAGGGTTTAAAAAGTGGTTATTCAACATGAGGCCCGATCCAAATGACATTTTGAATCATTTTTGGTAGAGTCCAAAAAATCAATTTTCTGATGAAAAACGATGACCCCGGACCAGTCGAACGTTGAAAAAATTGTCAATATTGATGAAATTTTAACATTTAATCTTTTGACTTCAAATGACGGTTGGATGTGAATTATTACTTTTTCAACTAAAATAAGTGTGTTTAAAGTCATTTCTGTGCCTGAAATTGGTCAAAATTTAAGATTTTGAGTAAGCAAAACTCTGTAAAAATGGCAATTTTGGTCACTGTGAGGGTTTAAAAAGTGGTTATTCAACATGAGGCCCGATCCAAATGACATTTTGAATCATTTTTGGTGAGTCCAAAAAATCAATTTTCTGATGAAAAACGATGACCCCGGACCAGTCGAACGTTGAAAAAATGGTCAATATTGATGAAATTTTAACATTTAATCTTTTGACTTTAAATGACGGTTGGATGTGAATTATTACTTTTTCAACTAAAATAAGTGTGTTTAAAGTCATTTCTGTGCCTGAAATTGGTCAAAATTGAAGATTTTGAGTAAGCAAAACTCTGTAAAAATGGCAATTTTGGTCACTGTGAGGGTTTAAAAAGTGGTTATTCAACATGAGGCCCGATCCAAAAGACATTTTGAATCTTTTTTGGTAGAGTCCAAAAAATCAATTTTCTGATGAAAAACGATGACCCCGGACCAGTCGAACGTTGAAAAAATGGTCAATATTGATGAAATTTTAACATTTAATCTTTTGACTTCAAATGACGGTTGGATGTGAATTATTACTTTTTCAACTAAAATAAGTGTGTTTAAAGTCATTTCTGTGCCTGAAATTGGTCAAAATTGAAGATTTTGAGTAAGCAAAACTCTGTAAAAATGGCAATTTTGGTCACTGTGAGGGTTTAAAAAGTGGTTATTCAACATGAGGCCCGATCCAAAAGACATTTTGAATCTTTTTTGGTAGAGTCCAAAAAATCCATTTTCTGATGAAAAACGATGACCCCGGACCAGTTGAACGTTGAAAAAATGGTCAATATTGATGAAATTTTAACATTTAATCTTTTGACTTTAAATGACGGTTGGATGTGAATTATTACTTTTTCAACTAAAATAAGTGTGTTTAAAGCCATTTCTGTGCCTGAAATTGGTCAAAATTGAAGATTTTGAGTAAGCAAAACTCTGTAAAAATGGCAATTTTGGTCACTGTGAGGGTTTAAAAAGTGGTTATTCAACATGAGGCCCGATCCAAATGACATTTTGAAACATTTTTGGTAGAGTCCAAAAAATCAATTTTCTGATGAAAAACGATGACCCCGGACCAGTCGAACGTTGAAAAAATGGTCAATATTGATGAAATTTTAACATTTAATCTTTTGACTTTAAATGACGGTTGGATGTGAATTATTACTTTTTCAACTAAAATAAGTGTGTTTAAAGTCATTTCTGTGCCTGAAATTGGTCAAAATTTAAGATTTTGAGTAAGCAAAACTCTGTAAAAATGGCAATTTTGGTCACTGTGAGGGTTTAAAAAGTGGTTATTCAACATGAGGCCCGATCCAAAAGACATTTTGAATCTTTTTTGGTAGAGTCCAAAAAATCCATTTTCTGATGAAAAACGATGACCCCGGACCAGTCGAACGTTGAAAAAATGGTCAATATTGATGAAATTTTAACATTTAATCTTTTGACTTTAAATGACGGTTGGATGTGAATTATTACTTTTTCAACTAAAATAAGTGTGTTTAAAGCCATTTCTGTGCCTGAAATTGGTCAAAATTTAAGATTTTGAGTAAGCAAAACTCTGTAAAAATGGCAATTTTGGTCACTGTGAGGGTTTAAAAGTGGTTATTCAACATGAGGCCTGATCCAAATGACATTTTGAAACATTTTTGGTAGAGTCCAAAAAATCAATTTTCTGATGAAAAACGATGACCCCGGACCAGTCGAACGTTGAAAAAATGGTCAATATTGATGAAATTTTAACATTTAATCTTTTGACTTTAAATGACGGTTGGATGTGAATTATTACTTTTTCAACTAAAATAAGTGTGTTTAAAGTCATTTCTGTGCCTGAAATTGGTCAAAATTTAAGATTTTGAGTAAGCAAAACTCTGTAAAAATGGCAATTTTGGTCACTGTGAGGGTTTAAAAAGTGGTTATTCAACATGAGGCCCGATCCAAATGACATTTTGAATCATTTTTGGTAGAGTCCAAAAAATCAATTTTCTGATGAAAAACGATGACCCCGGACCAGTCGAACGTTGAAAAAATGGTCAATATTGATGAAATTTTTACATTTAATCTTTTGACTTTAAATGACGGTTGGATGTGAATTATTACTTTTTCAACTAAAATAAGTGTGTTTAAAGTCATTTCTGTGCCTGAAATTGGTCAAAATTGAAGATTTTGAGTAATCAAAACTCTGTAAAAATGGCAATTTTGGTCACTGTGAGGATTTAAAAAGTGGTTATTCAACATGAGGCCCGATCCAAATGACATTTTGAATCATTTTTGGTAGAGTCCAAAAAATCAATTTTCTGATGAAAAACGATGACCCCGGACCAGTCGAACGTTGAAAAAATGGTCAATATTGATGAAATTTTAACATTTAATCTTTTGACTTCAAATGACGGTTGGATGTGAATTATTACTTTTTCAACTAAAATAAGTGTGTTTAAAGTTATTTCTGTGCCTGAAATTGGTCAAAATTGAAGATTTTGAGTAAGCAAAACTCTGTAAAAATGGCAATTTTGGTCACTGTGAGGGTTTAAAAAGTGGTTATTCAACATGAGGCCCGATCCAAATGACATTTTGAATCATTTTTGGTAGAGTCCAAAAAATCAATTTTCTGATGAAAAACGATGACCCCGGACCAGTCGAACGTTGAAAAAATGGTCAATATTGATGAAATTTTAACATTTAATCTTTTGACTTTAAATGACGGTTGGATGTGAATTATTACTTTTTCAACTAAAATAAGTGTGTTTAAAGTCATTTCTGTGCCTGAAATTGGTCAAAATTGAAGATTTTGAGTAAGCAAAACTCTGTAAAAATGGCAATTTTGGTCACTGTGAGGGTTTAAAAAGTGGTTATTCAACATGAGGCCCGATCCAAATGACATTTTGAAACATTTTTGGTAGAGTCCAAAAAATCCATTATCTGATGAAAAACGATGACCCCGGACCAGTCGAACGTTGAAAAAATGGTCAATATTGATGAAATTTTAACATTTAATCTTTTGACTTTAAATGACGGTTGGATGTGAATTATTACTTTTTCAACTAAAATAAGTGTGTTTAAAGTCATTTCTGTGCCTGAAATTGGTCAAAATTTAAGATTTTGAGTAAGCAAAACTCTGTAAAAATGGCAATTTTGGTCACTGTGAGGGTTTAAAAAGTGGTTTTTCAACATGAGGCCCGATCCAAATGACATTTTGAATCATTTTTGGTAGAGTCCAAAAAATCAATTTTCTGATGAAAAACGATGACCCCGGACCAGTCGAACGTTGAAAAAATGGTCAATATTGATGACATTTTTACATTTAATCTTTTGACTTTAAATGACGGTTGGATGTGAATTATTACTTTTTCAACTAAAATAAGTGTGTTTAAAGTCATTTCTGTGCCTGAAATTGGTCAAAATTGAAGATTTTGAGTAAGCAAAACTCTGTAAAAATGGCAATTTTGGACACTGTGAGGGTTTAAAAAGTGGTTATTCAACATGAGGCCCGATCCAAATGACATTTTGAATCATTTTTGGTAGAGTCCAAAAAATCAATTTTCTGATGAAAAACGATGACCCCGGACCAGTCGAACGTTGAAAAAATTGTCAATATTGATGAAATTTTAACATTTAATCTTTTGACTTCAAATGACGGTTGGATGTGAATTATTACTTTTTCAACTAAAATAAGTGTGTTTAAAGTCATTTCTGTGCCTGAAATTGGTCAAAATTTAAGATTTTGAGTAAGCAAAACTCTGTAAAAATGGCAATTTTGGTCACTGTGAGGGTTTAAAAAGTGGTTATTCAACATGAGGCCCGATCCAAATGACATTTTGAATCATTTTTGGTGAGTCCAAAAAATCAATTTTCTGATGAAAAACGATGACCCCGGACCAGTCGAACGTTGAAAAAATGGTCAATATTGATGAAATTTTAACATTTAATCTTTTGACTTTAAATGACGGTTGGATGTGAATTATTACTTTTTCAACTAAAATAAGTGTGTTTAAAGTCATTTCTGTGCCTGAAATTGGTCAAAATTGAAGATTTTGAGTAAGCAAAACTCTGTAAAAATGGCAATTTTGGTCACTGTGAGGGTTTAAAAAGTGGTTATTCAACATGAGGCCCGATCCAAATGACATTTTGAATCATTTTTGGTAGAGTCCAAAAAATCAATTTTCTGATGAAAAACGATGACCCCGGACCAGTCGAACGTTGAAAAAATGGTCAATATTGATGAAATTTTAACATTTAATCTTTTGACTTTAAATGACGGTTGGATGTGAATTATTACTTTTTCAACTAAAATAAGTGTGTTTAAAGTCATTTCTGTGCCTGAAATTGGTCAAAATTGAAGATTTTGAGTAAGCAAAACTCTGTAAAAATGGCAATTTTGGTCACTGTGAGGGTTTAAAAAGTGGTTATTCAACATGAGGCCCGATCCAAAAGACATTTTGAATCTTTTTTGGTAGAGTCCAAAAAATCCATTTTCTGATGAAAAACGATGACCCCGGACCAGTCGAACGTTGAAAAAATGGTCAATATTGATGAAATTTTTACATTTAATCTTTTGACTTTAAATGACGGTTGGATGTGAATTATTACTTTTTCAACTAAAATAAGTGTGTTTAAAGTCATTTCTGTGCCTGAAATTGGTCAAAATTGAAGATTTTGAGTAATCAAAACTCTGTAAAAATGGCAATTTTGGTCACTGTGAGGGTTTAAAAAGTGGTTTTTCAACATGAGGCCCGATCCAAATGACATTTTGAATCATTTTTGGTAGAGTCCAAAAAATCAATTTTCTGATGAAAAACGATGACCCCGGACCAGTCGAACGTTGAAAAAATGGTCAATATTGATGACATTTTTACATTTAATCTTTTGACTTTAAATGACGGTTGGATGTGAATTATTACTTTTTCAACTAAAATAAGTGTGTTTAAAGTCATTTCTGTGCCTGAAATTGGTCAAAATTGAAGATTTTGAGTAAGCAAAACTCTGTAAAAATGGCAATTTTGGACACTGTGAGGGTTTAAAAAGTGGTTATTCAACATGAGGCCCGATCCAAATGACATTTTGAATCATTTTTGGTAGAGTCCAAAAAATCAATTTTCTGATGAAAAACGATGACCCCGGACCAGTCGAACGTTGAAAAAATTGTCAATATTGATGAAATTTTAACATTTAATCTTTTGACTTCAAATGACGGTTGGATGTGAATTATTACTTTTTCAACTAAAATAAGTGTGTTTAAAGTCATTTCTGTGCCTGAAATTGGTCAAAATTTAAGATTTTGAGTAAGCAAAACTCTGTAAAAATGGCAATTTTGGTCACTGTGAGGGTTTAAAAAGTGGTTATTCAACATGAGGCCCGATCCAAATGACATTTTGAATCATTTTTGGTGAGTCCAAAAAATCAATTTTCTGATGAAAAACGATGACCCCGGACCAGTCGAACGTTGAAAAAATGGTCAATATTGATGAAATTTTAACATTTAATCTTTTGACTTTAAATGACGGTTGGATGTGAATTATTACTTTTTCAACTAAAATAAGTGTGTTTAAAGTCATTTCTGTGCCTGAAATTGGTCAAAATTGAAGATTTTGAGTAAGCAAAACTCTGTAAAAATGGCAATTTTGGTCACTGTGAGGGTTTAAAAAGTGGTTATTCAACATGAGGCCCGATCCAAAAGACATTTTGAATCTTTTTTGGTAGAGTCCAAAAAATCAATTTTCTGATGAAAAACGATGACCCCGGACCAGTCGAACGTTGAAAAAATGGTCAATATTGATGAAATTTTAACATTTAATCTTTTGACTTCAAATGACGGTTGGATGTGAATTATTACTTTTTCAACTAAAATAAGTGTGTTTAAAGTCATTTCTGTGCCTGAAATTGGTCAAAATTGAAGATTTTGAGTAAGCAAAACTCTGTAAAAATGGCAATTTTGGTCACTGTGAGGGTTTAAAAAGTGGTTATTCAACATGAGGCCCGATCCAAAAGACATTTTGAATCTTTTTTGGTAGAGTCCAAAAAATCCATTTTCTGATGAAAAACGATGACCCCGGACCAGTCGAACGTTGAAAAAATGGTCAATATTGATGAAATTTTAACATTTAATCTTTTGACTTTAAATGACGGTTGGATGTGAATTATTACTTTTTCAACTAAAATAAGTGTGTTTAAAGCCATTTCTGTGCCTGAAATTGGTCAAAATTGAAGATTTTGAGTAAGCAAAACTCTGTAAAAATGGCAATTTTGGTCACTGTGAGGGTTTAAAAAGTGGTTATTCAACATGAGGCCCGATCCAAATGACATTTTGAAACATTTTTGGTAGAGTCCAAAAAATCAATTTTCTGATGAAAAACGATGACCCCGGACCAGTCGAACGTTGAAAAAATGGTCAATATTGATGAAATTTTAACATTTAATCTTTTGACTTTAAATGACGGTTGGATGTGAATTATTACTTTTTCAACTAAAATAAGTGTGTTTAAAGTCATTTCTGTGCCTGAAATTGGTCAAAATTTAAGATTTTGAGTAAGCAAAACTCTGTAAAAATGGCAATTTTGGTCACTGTGAGGGTTTAAAAAGTGGTTATTCAACATGAGGCCCGATCCAAAAGACATTTTGAATCTTTTTTGGTAGAGTCCAAAAAATCCATTTTCTGATGAAAAACGATGACCCCGGACCAGTCGAACGTTGAAAAAATGGTCAATATTGATGAAATTTTAACATTTAATCTTTTGACTTTAAATGACGGTTGGATGTGAATTATTACTTTTTCAACTAAAATAAGTGTGTTTAAAGCCATTTCTGTGCCTGAAATTGGTCAAAATTTAAGATTTTGAGTAAGCAAAACTCTGTAAAAATGGCAATTTTGGTCACTGTGAGGGTTTAAAAGTGGTTATTCAACATGAGGCCTGATCCAAATGACATTTTGAAACATTTTTGGTAGAGTCCAAAAAATCAATTTTCTGATGAAAAACGATGACCCCGGACCAGTCGAACGTTGAAAAAATGGTCAATATTGATGAAATTTTAACATTTAATCTTTTGACTTTAAATGACGGTTGGATGTGAATTATTACTTTTTCAACTAAAATAAGTGTGTTTAAAGTCATTTCTGTGCCTGAAATTGGTCAAAATTGAAGATTTTGAGTAATCAAAACTCTGTAAAAATGGCAATTTTGGTCACTGTGAGGATTTAAAAAGTGGTTATTCAACATGAGGCCCGATCCAAATGACATTTTGAATCATTTTTGGTAGAGCCCAAAAAATCAATTTTCTGATGAAAAACGATGACCCCGGACCAGTCGAACGTTGAAAAAATGGTCAATATTGATGAAATTTTAACATTTAATCTTTTGACTTCAAATGACGGTTGGATGTGAATTATTACTTTTTCAACTAAAATAAGTGTGTTTAAAGTTATTTCTGTGCCTGAAATTGGTCAAAATTGAAGATTTTGAGTAAGCAAAACTCTGTAAAAATGGCAATTTTGGTCACTGTGAGGGTTTAAAAAGTGGTTATTCAACATGAGGCCCGATCCAAATGACATTTTGAATCATTTTTGGTAGAGTCCAAAAAATCAATTTTCTGATGAAAAACGATGACCCCGGACCAGTCGAACGTTGAAAAAATGGTCAATATTGATGAAATTTTAACATTTAATCTTTTGACTTTAAATGACGGTTGGATGTGAATTATTACTTTTTCAACTAAAATAAGTGTGTTTAAAGTCATTTCTGTGCCTGAAATTGGTCAAAATTGAAGATTTTGAGTAAGCAAAACTCTGTAAAAATGGCAATTTTGGTCACTGTGAGGGTTTAAAAAGTGGTTATTCAACATGAGGCCCGATCCAAATGACATTTTGAAACATTTTTGGTAGAGTCCAAAAAATCCATTATCTGATGAAAAACGATGACCCCGGACCAGTCGAACGTTGAAAAAATGGTCAATATTGATGAAATTTTAACATTTAATCTTTTGACTTTAAATGACGGTTGGATGTGAATTATTACTTTTTCAACTAAAATAAGTGTGTTTAAAGTCATTTCTGTGCCTGAAATTGGTCAAAATTTAAGATTTTGAGTAAGCAAAACTCTGTAAAAATGGCAATTTTGGTCACTGTGAGGGTTTAAAAAGTGGTTTTTCAACATGAGGCCCGATCCAAATGACATTTTGAATCATTTTTGGTAGAGTCCAAAAAATCAATTTTCTGATGAAAAACGATGACCCCGGACCAGTCGAACGTTGAAAAAATGGTCAATATTGATGACATTTTTACATTTAATCTTTTGACTTTAAATGACGGTTGGATGTGAATTATTACTTTTTCAACTAAAATAAGTGTGTTTAAAGTCATTTCTGTGCCTGAAATTGGTCAAAATTGAAGATTTTGAGTAAGCAAAACTCTGTAAAAATGGCTATTTTGGACACTGTGAGGGTTTAAAAAGTGGTTATTCAACATGAGGCCCGATCCAAATGACATTTTGAATCATTTTTGGTAGAGTCCAAAAAATCAATTTTCTGATGAAAAACGATGACCCCGGACCAGTCGAACGTTGAAAAAATTGTCAATATTGATGAAATTTTAACATTTAATCTTTTGACTTCAAATGACGGTTGGATGTGAATTATTACTTTTTCAACTAAAATAAGTGTGTTTAAAGTCATTTCTGTGCCTGAAATTGGTCAAAATTTAAGATTTTGAGTAAGCAAAACTCTGTAAAAATGGCAATTTTGGTCACTGTGAGGGTTTAAAAAGTGGTTATTCAACATGAGGCCCGATCCAAATGACATTTTGAATCATTTTTGGTGAGTCCAAAAAATCAATTTTCTGATGAAAAACGATGACCCCGGACCAGTCGAACGTTGAAAAAATGGTCAATATTGATGAAATTTTAACATTTAATCTTTTGACTTTAAATGACGGTTGGATGTGAATTATTACTTTTTCAACTAAAATAAGTGTGTTTAAAGTCATTTCTGTGCCTGAAATTGGTCAAAATTGAAGATTTTGAGTAAGCAAAACTCTGTAAAAATGGCAATTTTGGTCACTGTGAGGGTTTAAAAAGTGGTTATTCAACATGAGGCCCGATCCAAATGACATTTTGAATCATTTTTGGTAGAGTCCAAAAAATCAATTTTCTGATGAAAAACGATGACCCCGGACCAGTCGAACGTTGAAAAAATGGTCAATATTGATGAAATTTTAACATTTAATCTTTTGACTTTAAATGACGGTTGGATGTGAATTATTACTTTTTCAACTAAAATAAGTGTGTTTAAAGTCATTTCTGTGCCTGAAATTGGTCAAAATTGAAGATTTTGAGTAAGCAAAACTCTGTAAAAATGGCAATTTTGGTCACTGTGAGGGTTTAAAAAGTGGTTATTCAACATGAGGCCCGATCCAAAAGACATTTTGAATCTTTTTTGGTAGAGTCCAAAAAATCCATTTTCTGATGAAAAACGATGACCCCGGACCAGTCGAACGTTGAAAAAATGGTCAATATTGATGAAATTTTAACATTTAATCTTTTGACTTTAAATGACGGTTGGATGTGAATTATTACTTTTTCAACTAAAATAAGTGTGTTTAAAGCCATTTCTGTGCCTGAAATTGGTCAAAATTTAAGATTTTGAGTAAGCAAAACTCTGTAAAAATGGCAATTTTGGTCACTGTGAGGGTTTAAAAGTGGTTATTCAACATGAGGCCTGATCCAAATGACATTTTGAAACATTTTTGGTAGAGTCCAAAAAATCAATTTTCTGATGAAAAACGATGACCCCGGACCAGTCGAACGTTGAAAAAATGGTCAATATTGATGAAATTTTAACATTTAATCTTTTGACTTTAAATGACGGTTGGATGTGAATTATTACTTTTTCAACTAAAATAAGTGTGTTTAAAGTCATTTCTGTGCCTGAAATTGGTCAAAATTTAAGATTTTGAGTAAGCAAAACTCTGTAAAAATGGCAATTTTGGTCACTGTGAGGGTTTAAAAAGTGGTTATTCAACATGAGGCCCGATCCAAATGACATTTTGAATCATTTTTGGTAGAGTCCAAAAAATCAATTTTCTGATGAAAAACGATGACCCCGGACCAGTCGAACGTTGAAAAAATGGTCAATATTGATGAAATTTTTACATTTAATCTTTTGACTTTAAATGACGGTTGGATGTGAATTATTACTTTTTCAACTAAAATAAGTGTGTTTAAAGTCATTTCTGTGCCTGAAATTGGTCAAAATTGAAGATTTTGAGTAATCAAAACTCTGTAAAAATGGCAATTTTGGTCACTGTGAGGGTTTAAAAAGTGGTTTTTCAACATGAGGCCCGATCCAAATGACATTTTGAATCATTTTTGGTAGAGTCCAAAAAATCAATTTTCTGATGAAAAACGATGACCCCGGACCAGTCGAACGTTGAAAAAATGGTCAATATTGATGACATTTTTACATTTAATCTTTTGACTTTAAATGACGGTTGGATGTGAATTGTTACTTTTTCAACTAAAATAAGTGTGTTTAAAGTCATTTCTGTGCCTGAAATTGGTCAAAATTGAAGATTTTGAGTAAGCAAAACTCTGTAAAAATGGCAATTTTGGACACTGTGAGGGTTTAAAAAGTGGTTATTCAACATGAGGCCCGATCCAAATGAGATTTTGAATCATTTTTGGTAGAGTCCAAAAAATCAATTTTCTGATGAAAAACGATGACCCCGGACCAGTCGAACGTTGAAAAAATTGTCAATATTGATGAAATTTTAACATTTAATCTTTTGACTTCAAATGACGGTTGGATGTGAATTATTACTTTTTCAACTAAAATAAGTGTGTTTAAAGTCATTTCTGTGCCTGAAATTGGTCAAAATTTAAGATTTTGAGTAAGCAAAACTCTGTAAAAATGGCAATTTTGGTCACTGTGAGGGTTTAAAAAGTGGTTATTCAACATGAGGCCCGATCCAAATGACATTTTGAATCATTTTTGGTGAGTCCAAAAAATCAATTTTCTGATGAAAAACGATGACCCCGGACCAGTCGAACGTTGAAAAAATGGTCAATATTGATGAAATTTTAACATTTAATCTTTTGACTTTAAATGACGGTTGGATGTGAATTATTACTTTTTCAACTAAAATAAGTGTGTTTAAAGTCATTTCTGTGCCTGAAATTGGTCAAAATGTAAGATTTTGAGTAAGCAAAACTCTGTAAAAATGGCAATTTTGGTCACTGTGAGGGTTTAAAAAGTGGTTTTTCAACATGAGGCCCGATCCAAATGACATTTTGAATCATTTTTGGTAGAGTCCAAAAAATCAATTTTCTGATGAAAAACGATGACCCCGGACCAGTCGAACGTTGAAAAAATGGTCAATATTGATGACATTTTTACATTTAATCTTTTGACTTTAAATGACGGTTGGATGTGAATTATTACTTTTTCAACTAAAATAAGTGTGTTTAAAGTCATTTCTGTGCCTGAAATTGGTCAAAATTGAAGATTTTGAGTAAGCAAAACTCTGTAAAAATGGCTATTTTGGACACTGTGAGGGTTTAAAAAGTGGTTATTCAACATGAGGCCCGATCCAAATGACATTTTGAATCATTTTTGGTAGAGTCCAAAAAATCAATTTTCTGATGAAAAACGATGACCCCGGACCAGTCCAACGTTGAAAAAATTGTCAATATTGATGAAATTTTAACATTTAATCTTTTGACTTCAAATGACGGTTGGATGTGAATTATTACTTTTTCAACTAAAATAAGTGTGTTTAAAGTCATTTCTGTGCCTGAAATTGGTCAAAATTTAAGATTTTGAGTAAGCAAAACTCTGTAAAAATGGCAATTTTGGTCACTGTGAGGGTTTAAAAAGTGGTTATTCAACATGAGGCCCGATCCAAATGACATTTTGAATCATTTTTGGTGAGTCCAAAAAATCAATTTTCTGATGAAAAACGATGACCCCGGACCAGTCGAACGTTGAAAAAATGGTCAATATTGATGAAATTTTAACATTTAATCTTTTGACTTTAAATGACGGTTGGATGTGAATTATTACTTTTTCAACTAAAATAAGTGTGTTTAAAGTCATTTCTGTGCCTGAAATTGGTCAAAATTGAAGATTTTGAGTAAGCAAAACTCTGTAAAAATGGCAATTTTGGTCACTGTGAGGGTTTAAAAAGTGGTTATTCAACATGAGGCCCGATCCAAATGACATTTTGAATCATTTTTGGTAGAGTCCAAAAAATCAATTTTCTGATGAAAAACGATGACCCCGGACCAGTCGAACGTTGAAAAAATGGTCAATATTGATGAAATTTTAACATTTAATCTTTTGACTTTAAATGACGGTTGGATGTGAATTATTACTTTTTCAACTAAAATAAGTGTGTTTAAAGTCATTTCTGTGCCTGAAATTGGTCAAAATTGAAGATTTTGAGTAAGCAAAACTCTGTAAAAATGGCAATTTTGGTCACTGTGAGGGTTTAAAAAGTGGTTATTCAACATGAGGCCCGATCCAAAAGACATTTTGAATCTTTTTTGGTAGAGTCCAAAAAATCCATTTTCTGATGAAAAACGATGACCCCGGACCAGTCGAACGTTGAAAAAATGGTCAATATTGATGAAATTTTAACATTTAATCTTTTGACTTTAAATGACGGTTGGATGTGAATTATTACTTTTTCAACTAAAATAAGTGTGTTTAAAGCCATTGCTGTGCCTGAAATTGGTCAAAATTGAAGATTTTGAGTAAGCAAAACTCTGTAAAAATGGCAATTTTGGTCACTGTGAGGGTTTAAAAGTGGTTATTCAACATGAGGCCTGATCCAAATGACATTTTGAAACATTTTTGGTAGAGTCCAAAAAATCAATTTTCTGATGAAAAACGATGACCCCGGACCAGTCGAACGTTGAAAAAATGGTCAATATTGATGAAATTTTAACATTTAATCTTTTGACTTTAAATGACGGTTGGATGTGAATTATTACTTTTTCAACTAAAATAAGTGTGTTTAAAGTCATTTCTGTGCCTGAAATTGGTCAAAATTTAAGATTTTGAGTAAGCAAAACTCTGTAAAAATGGCAATTTTGGTCACTGTGAGGGTTTAAAAAGTGGTTATTCAACATGAGGCCCGATCCAAAAGACATTTTGAATCTTTTTTGGTAGAGTCCAAAAAATCAATTTTCTGATGAAAAACGATGACCCCGGACCAGTCGAACGTTGAAAAAATGGTCAATATTGATGAAATTTTAACATTTAATCTTTTGACTTCAAATGACGGTTGGATGTGAATTATTACTTTTTCAACTAAAATAAGTGTGTTTAAAGTCATTTCTGTGCCTGAAATTGGTCAAAATTGAAGATTTTGAGTAAGCAAAACTCTGTAAAAATGGCAATTTTGGTCACTGTGAGGGTTTAAAAAGTGGTTATTCAACATGAGGCCCGATCCAAAAGACATTTTGAATCTTTTTTGGTAGAGTCCAAAAAATCCATTTTCTGATGAAAAACGATGACCCCGGACCAGTCGAACGTTGAAAAAATGGTCAATATTGATGAAATTTTAACATTTAATCTTTTGACTTTAAATGACGGTTGGATGTGAATTATTACTTTTTCAACTAAAATAAGTGTGTTTAAAGCCATTTCTGTGCCTGAAATTGGTCAAAATTGAAGATTTTGAGTAAGCAAAACTCTGTAAAAATGGCAATTTTGGTCACTGTGAGGGTTTAAAAAGTGGTTATTCAACATGAGGCCCGATCCAAATGACATTTTGAAACATTTTTGGTAGAGTCCAAAAAATCAATTTTCTGATGAAAAACGATGACCCCGGACCAGTCGAACGTTGAAAAAATGGTCAATATTGATGAAATTTTAACATTTAATCTTTTGACTTTAAATGACGGTTGGATGTGAATTATTACTTTTTCAACTAAAATAAGTGTGTTTAAAGTCATTTCTGTGCCTGAAATTGGTCAAAATTTAAGATTTTGAGTAAGCAAAACTCTGTAAAAATGGCAATTTTGGTCACTGTGAGGGTTTAAAAAGTGGTTATTCAACATGAGGCCCGATCCAAAAGACATTTTGAATCTTTTTTGGTAGAGTCCAAAAAATCCATTTTCTGATGAAAAACGATGACCCCGGACCAGTCGAACGTTGAAAAAATGGTCAATATTGATGAAATTTTAACATTTAATCTTTTGACTTTAAATGACGGTTGGATGTGAATTATTACTTTTTCAACTAAAATAAGTGTGTTTAAAGCCATTTCTGTGCCTGAAATTGGTCAAAATTTAAGATTTTGAGTAAGCAAAACTCTGTAAAAATGGCAATTTTGGTCACTGTGAGGGTTTAAAAGTGGTTATTCAACATGAGGCCTGATCCAAATGACATTTTGAAACATTTTTGGTAGAGTCCAAAAAATCAATTTTCTGATGAAAAACGATGACCCCGGACCAGTCGAACGTTGAAAAAATGGTCAATATTGATGAAATTTTAACATTTAATCTTTTGACTTTAAATGACGGTTGGATGTGAATTATTACTTTTTCAACTAAAATAAGTGTGTTTAAAGTCATTTCTGTGCCTGAAATTGGTCAAAATTTAAGATTTTGAGTAAGCAAAACTCTGTAAAAATGGCAATTTTGGTCACTGTGAGGGTTTAAAAAGTGGTTATTCAACATGAGGCCCGATCCAAATGACATTTTGAATCATTTTTGGTAGAGTCCAAAAAATCAATTTTCTGATGAAAAACGATGACCCCGGACCAGTCGAACGTTGAAAAAATGGTCAATATTGATGAAATGTTTACATTTAATCTTTTGACTTTAAATGACGGTTGGATGTGAATTATTACTTTTTCAACTAAAATAAGTGTGTTTAAAGTCATTTCTGTGCCTGAAATTGGTCAAAATTGAAGATTTTGAGTAATCAAAACTCTGTAAAAATGGCAATTTTGGTCACTGTGAGGATTTAAAAAGTGGTTATTCAACATGAGGCCCGATCCAAATGACATTTTGAATCATTTTTGGTAGAGTCCAAAAAATCAATTTTCTGATGAAAAACGATGACCCCGGACCAGTCGAACGTTGAAAAAATGGTCAATATTGATGAAATTTTAACATTTAATCTTTTGACTTCAAATGACGGTTGGATGTGAATTATTACTTTTTCAACTAAAATAAGTGTGTTTAAAGTTATTTCTGTGCCTGAAATTGGTCAAAATTGAAGATTTTGAGTAAGCAAAACTCTGTAAAAATGGCAATTTTGGTCACTGTGAGGGTTTAAAAAGTGGTTATTCAACATGAGGCCCGATCCAAATGACATTTTGAATCATTTTTGGTAGAGTCCAAAAAATCAATTTTCTGATGAAAAACGATGACCCCGGACCAGTCGAACGTTGAAAAAATGGTCAATATTGATGAAATTTTAACATTTAATCTTTTGACTTTAAATGACGGTTGGATGTGAATTATTACTTTTTCAACTAAAATAAGTGTGTTTAAAGTCATTTCTGTGCCTGAAATTGGTCAAAATTGAAGATTTTGAGTAAGCAAAACTCTGTAAAAATGGCAATTTTGGTCACTGTGAGGGTTTAAAAAGTGGTTATTCAACATGAGGCCCGGTCCAAATGACATTTTGAAACATTTTTGGTAGAGTCCAAAAAATCCATTATCTGATGAAAAACGATGACCCCGGACCAGTCGAACGTTGAAAAAATGGTCAATATTGATGAAATTTTAACATTTAATCTTTTGACTTTAAATGACGGTTGGATGTGAATTATTACTTTTTCAACTAAAATAAGTGTGTTTAAAGTCATTTCTGTGCCTGAAATTGGTCAAAATTTAAGATTTTGAGTAAGCAAAACTCTGTAAAAATGGCAATTTTGGTCACTGTGAGGGTTTAAAAAGTGGTTTTTCAACATGAGGCCCGATCCAAATGACATTTTGAATCATTTTTGGTAGAGTCCAAAAAATCAATTTTCTGATGAAAAACGATGACCCCGGACCAGTCGAACGTTGAAAAAATGGTCAATATTGATGACATTTTTACATTTAATCTTTTGACTTTAAATGACGGTTGGATGTGAATTATTACTTTTTCAACTAAAATAAGTGTGTTTAAAGTCATTTCTGTGCCTGAAATTGGTCAAAATTGAAGATTTTGAGTAAGCAAAACTCTGTAAAAATGGCAATTTTGGACACTGTGAGGGTTTAAAAAGTGGTTATTCAACATGAGGCCCGATCCAAATGACATTTTGAATCATTTTTGGTAGAGTCCAAAAAATCAATTTTCTGATGAAAAACGATGACCCCGGACCAGTCGAACGTTGAAAAAATTGTCAATATTGATGAAATTTTAACATTTAATCTTTTGACTTCAAATGACGGTTGGATGTGAATTATTACTTTTTCAACTAAAATAAGTGTGTTTAAAGTCATTTCTGTGCCTGAAATTGGTCAAAATTTAAGATTTTGAGTAAGCAAAACTCTGTAAAAATGGCAATTTTGGTCACTGTGAGGGTTTAAAAAGTGGTTATTCAACATGAGGCCCGATCCAAATGACATTTTGAATCATTTTTGGTGAGTCCAAAAAATCAATTTTCTGATGAAAAACGATGACCCCGGACCAGTCGAACGTTGAAAAAATGGTCAATATTGATGAAATTTTAACATTTAATCTTTTGACTTTAAATGACGGTTGGATGTGAATTATTACTTTTTCAACTAAAATAAGTGTGTTTAAAGTCATTTCTGTGCCTGAAATTGGTCAAAATTGAAGATTTTGAGTAAGCAAAACTCTGTAAAAATGGCAATTTTGGTCACTGTGAGGGTTTAAAAAGTGGTTATTCAACATGAGGCCCGATCCAAATGACATTTTGAATCATTTTTGGTAGAGTCCAAAAAATCAATTTTCTGATGAAAAACGATGACCCCGGACCAGTCGAACGTTGAAAAAATGGTCAATATTGATGAAATTTTAACATTTAATCTTTTGACTTTAAATGACGGTTGGATGTGAATTATTACTTTTTCAACTAAAATAAGTGTGTTTAAAGTCATTTCTGTGCCTGAAATTGGTCAAAATTGAAGATTTTGAGTAAGCAAAACTCTGTAAAAATGGCAATTTTGGTCACTGTGAGGGTTTAAAAAGTGGTTATTCAACATGAGGCCCGATCCAAAAGACATTTTGAATCTTTTTTGGTAGAGTCCAAAAAATCCATTTTCTGATGAAAAACGATGACCCCGGACCAGTCGAACGTTGAAAAAATGGTCAATATTGATGAAATTTTAACATTTAATCTTTTGACTTTAAATGACGGTTGGATGTGAATTATTACTTTTTCAACTAAAATAAGTGTGTTTAAAGCCATTTCTGTGCCTGAAATTGGTCAAAATTTAAGATTTTGAGTAAGCAAAACTCTGTAAAAATGGCAATTTTGGTCACTGTGAGGGTTTAAAAGTGGTTATTCAACATGAGGCCTGATCCAAATGACATTTTGAAACATTTTTGGTAGAGTCCAAAAAATCCATTTTCTGATGAAAAACGATGACCCCGGACCAGTCGAACGTTGAAAAAATGGTCAATATTGATGAAATTTTAACATTTAATCTTTTGACTTTAAATGACGGTTGGATGTGAATTATTACTTTTTCAACTAAAATAAGTGTGTTTAAAGTCATTTCTGTGCCTGAAATTGGTCAAAATTTAAGATTTTGAGTAAGCAAAACTCTGTAAAAATGGCAATTTTGGTCACTGTGAGGGTTTAAAAAGTGGTTATTCAACATGAGGCCCGATCCAAAAGACATTTTGAATCTTTTTTGGTAGAGTCCAAAAAATCCATTTTCTGATGAAAAACGATGACCCCGGACCAGTCGAACGTTGAAAAAATGGTCAATATTGATGAAATTTTAACATTTAATCTTTTGACTTTAAATGACGGTTGGATGTGAATTATTACTTTTTCAACTAAAATAAGTGTGTTTAAAGTCATTTCTGTGCCTGAAATTGGTCAAAATTTAAGATTTTGAGTAAGCAAAACTCTGTAAAAATGGCAATTTTGGTCACTGTGAGGGTTTAAAAAGTGGTTATTCAACATGAGGCCCGATCCAAATGACATTTTGAATCATTTTTGGTAGAGTCCAAAAAATCAATTTTCTGATGAAAAACGATGACCCCGGACCAGTCGAACGTTGAAAAAATGGTCAATATTGATGAAATTTTTACATTTAATCTTTTGACTTTAAATGACGGTTGGATGTGAATTATTACTTTTTCAACTAAAATAAGTGTGTTTAAAGTCATTTCTGTGCCTGAAATTGGTCAAAATTGAAGATTTTGAGTAATCAAAACTCTGTAAAAATGGCAATTTTGGTCACTGTGAGGATTTAAAAAGTGGTTATTCAACATGAGGCCCGATCCAAATGACATTTTGAATCATTTTTGGTAGAGTCCAAAAAATCAATTTTCTGATGAAAAACGATGACCCCGGACCAGTCGAACGTTGAAAAAATGGTCAATATTGATGAAATTTTAACATTTAATCTTTTGACTTCAAATGACGGTTGGATGTGAATTATTACTTTTTCAACTAAAATAAGTGTGTTTAAAGTTATTTCTGTGCCTGAAATTGGTCAAAATTGAAGATTTTGAGTAAGCAAAACTCTGTAAAAATGGCAATTTTGGTCACTGTGAGGGTTTAAAAAGTGGTTATTCAACATGAGGCCCGATCCAAATGACATTTTGAATCATTTTTGGTAGAGTCCAAAAAATCAATTTTCTGATGAAAAACGATGACCCCGGACCAGTCGAACGTTGAAAAAATGGTCAATATTGATGAAATTTTAACATTTAATCTTTTGACTTTAAATGACGGTTGGATGTGAATTATTACTTTTTCAACTAAAATAAGTGTGTTTAAAGTCATTTCTGTGCCTGAAATTGGTCAAAATTGAAGATTTTGAGTAAGCAAAACTCTGTAAAAATGGCAATTTTGGTCACTGTGAGGGTTTAAAAAGTGGTTATTCAACATGAGGCCCGATCCAAATGACATTTTGAAACATTTTTGGTAGAGTCCAAAAAATCCATTATCTGATGAAAAACGATGACCCCGGACCAGTCGAATGTTGAAAAAATGGTCAATATTGATGAAATTTTAACATTTAATCTTTTGACTTTAAATGACGGTTGGATGTGAATTATTACTTTTTCAACTAAAATAAGTGTGTTTAAAGTCATTTCTGTGCCTGAAATTGGTCAAAATTTAAGATTTTGAGTAAGCAAAACTCTGTAAAAATGGCAATTTTGGTCACTGTGAGGGTTTAAAAAGTGGTTTTTCAACATGAGGCCCGATCCAAATGACATTTTGAATCATTTTTGGTAGAGTCCAAAAAATCAATTTTCTGATGAAAAACGATGACCCCGGACCAGTCGAACGTTGAAAAAATGGTCAATATTGATGACATTTTTACATTTAATCTTTTGACTTTAAATGACGGTTGGATGTGAATTATTACTTTTTCAACTAAAATAAGTGTGTTTAAAGTCATTTCTGTGCCTGAAATTGGTCAAAATTGAAGATTTTGAGTAAGCAAAACTCTGTAAAAATGGCAATTTTGGTCACTGTGAGGGTTTAAAAAGTGGTTATTCAACATGAGGCCCGATCCAAAAGACATTTTGAATCTTTTTTGGTAGAGTCCAAAAAATCCATTTTCTGATGAAAAACGATGACCCCGGACCAGTCGAACGTTGAAAAAATGGTCAATATTGATGAAATTTTAACATTTAATCTTTTGACTTTAAATGACGGTTGGATGTGAATTATTACTTTTTCAACTAAAATAAGTGTGTTTAAAGCCATTTCTGTGCCTGAAATTGGTCAAAATTTAAGATTTTGAGTAAGCAAAACTCTGTAAAAATGGCAATTTTGGTCACTGTGAGGGTTTAAAAGTGGTTATTCAACATGAGGCCTGATCCAAATGACATTTTGAAACATTTTTGGTAGAGTCCAAAAAATCAATTTTCTGATGAAAAACGATGACCCCGGACCAGTCGAACGTTGAAAAAATGGTCAATATTGATGAAATTTTAACATTTAATCTTTTGACTTTAAATGACGGTTGGATGTGAATTATTACTTTTTCAACTAAAATAAGTGTGTTTAAAGTCATTTCTGTGCCTGAAATTGGTCAAAATTTAAGATTTTGAGTAAGCAAAACTCTGTAAAAATGGCAATTTTGGTCACTGTGAGGGTTTAAAAAGTGGTTATTCAACATGAGGCCCGATCCAAATGACATTTTGAATCATTTTTGGTAGAGTCCAAAAAATCAATTTTCTGATGAAAAACGATGACCCCGGACCAGTCGAACGTTGAAAAAATGGTCAATATTGATGAAATTTTTACATTTAATCTTTTGACTTTAAATGACGGTTGGATGTGAATTATTACTTTTTCAACTAAAATAAGTGTGTTTAAAGTCATTTCTGTGCCTGAAATTGGTCAAAATTGAAGATTTTGAGTAATCAAAACTCTGTAAAAATGGCAATTTTGGTCACTGTGAGGGTTTAAAAAGTGGTTTTTCAACATGAGGCCGATCCAAATGACATTTTGAATCATTTTTGGTAGAGTCCAAAAAATCAATTTTCTGATGAAAAACGATGACCCCGGACCAGTCGAACGTTGAAAAAATGGTCAATATTGATGACATTTTTACATTTAATCTTTTGACTTTAAATGACGGTTGGATGTGAATTATTACTTTTTCAACTAAAATAAGTGTGTTTAAAGTCATTTCTGTGCCTGAAATTGGTCAAAATTGAAGATTTTGAGTAAGCAAAACTCTGTAAAAATGGCAATTTTGGACACTGTGAGGGTTTAAAAAGTGGTTATTCAACATGAGGCCCGATCCAAATGACATTTTGAATCATTTTTGGTAGAGTCCAAAAAATCAATTTTCTGATGAAAAACGATGACCCCGGACCAGTCGAACGTTGAAAAAATTGTCAATATTGATGAAATTTTAACATTTAATCTTTTGACTTCAAATGACGGTTGGATGTGAATTATTACTTTTTCAACTAAAATAAGTGTGTTTAAAGTCATTTCTGTGCCTGAAATTGTTCAAAATCTAAGATTTTGAGTAAGCAAAACTCTGTAAAAATGGCAATTTTGGTCACTGTGAGGGTTTAAAAAGTGGTTATTCAACATGAGGCCCGATCCAAATGACATTTTGAATCATTTTTGGTGAGTCCAAAAAATCAATTTTCTGATGAAAAACGATGACCCCGGACCAGTCGAACGTTGAAAAAATGGTCAATATTGATGAAATTTTAACATTTAATCTTTTGACTTTAAATGACGGTTGGATGTGAATTATTACTTTTTCAACTAAAATAAGTGTGTTTAAAGCCATTTCTGTGCCTGAAATTGGTCAAAATTTAAGATTTTGAGTAAGCAAAACTCTGTAAAAATGGCAATTTTGGTCACTGTGAGGGTTTAAAAGTGGTTATTCAACATGAGGCCTGATCCAAATGACATTTTGAAACATTTTTGGTAGAGTCCAAAAAATCAATTTTCTGATGAAAAACGATGACCCCGGACCAGTCGAACGTTGAAAAAATGGTCAATATTGATGAAATTTTAACATTTAATCTTTTGACTTTAAATGACGGTTGGATGTGAATTATTACTTTTTCAACTAAAATAAGTGTGTTTAAAGTCATTTCTGTGCCTGAAATTGGTCAAAATTGAAGATTTTGAGTAAGCAAAACTCTGTAAAAATGGCAATTTTGGTCACTGTGAGGGTTTAAAAAGTGGTTATTCAACATGAGGCCCGATCCAAAAGACATTTTGAATCTTTTTTGGTAGAGTCCAAAAAATCCATTTTCTGATGAAAAACGATGACCCCGGACCAGTCGAACGTTGAAAAAATGGTCAATATTGATGAAATTTTAACATTTAATCTTTTGACTTTAAATGACGGTTGGATGTGAATTATTACTTTTTCAACTAAAATAAGTGTGTTTAAAGCCATTTCTGTGCCTGAAATTGGTCAAAATTGAAGATTTTGAGTAAGCAAAACTCTGTAAAAATGGCAATTTTGGTCACTGTGAGGGTTTAAAAAGTGGTTATTCAACATGAGGCCCGATCCAAATGACATTTTGAAACATTTTTGGTAGAGTCCAAAAAATCAATTTTCTGATGAAAAACGATGACCCCGGACCAGTCGAACGTTGAAAAAATGGTCAATATTGATGAAATTTTAACATTTAATCTTTTGACTTTAAATGACGGTTGGATGTGAATTATTACTTTTTCAACTAAAATAAGTGTGTTTAAAGTCATTTCTGTGCCTGAAATTGGTCAAAATTTAAGATTTTGAGTAAGCAAAACTCTGTAAAAATGGCAATTTTGGTCACTGTGAGGGTTTAAAAAGTGGTTATTCAACATGAGGCCCGATCCAAAAGACATTTTGAATCTTTTTTGGTAGAGTCCAAAAAATCCATTTTCTGATGAAAAACGATGACCCCGGACCAGTCGAACGTTGAAAAAATGGTCAATATTGATGAAATTTTAACATTTAATCTTTTGACTTTAAATGACGGTTGGATGTGAATTATTACTTTTTCAACTAAAATAAGTGTGTTTAAAGCCATTTCTGTGCCTGAAATTGGTCAAAATTTAAGATTTTGAGTAAGCAAAACTCTGTAAAAATGGCAATTTTGGTCACTGTGAGGGTTTAAAAGTGGTTATTCAACATGAGGCCTGATCCAAATGACATTTTGAAACATTTTTGGTAGAGTCCAAAAAATCAATTTTCTGATGAAAAACGATGACCCCGGACCAGTCGAACGTTGAAAAAATGGTCAATATTGATGAAATTTTAACATTTAATCTTTTGACTTTAAATGACGGTTGGATGTGAATTATTACTTTTTCAACTAAAATAAGTGTGTTTAAAGTCATTTCTGTGCCTGAAATTGGTCAAAATTTAAGATTTTGAGTAAGCAAAACTCTGTAAAAATGGCAATTTTGGTCACTGTGAGGGTTTAAAAAGTGGTTATTCAACATGAGGCCCGATCCAAATGACATTTTGAATCATTTTTGGTAGAGTCCAAAAAATCAATTTTCTGATGAAAAACGATGACCCCGGACCAGTCGAACGTTGAAAAAATGGTCAATATTGATGAAATTTTTACATTTAATCTTTTGACTTTAAATGACGGTTGGATGTGAATTATTACTTTTTCAACTAAAATAAGTGTGTTTAAAGTCATTTCTGTGCCTGAAATTGGTCAAAATTGAAGATTTTGAGTAATCAAAACTCTGTAAAAATGGCAATTTTGGTCACTGTGAGGATTTAAAAAGTGGTTATTCAACATGAGGCCCGATCCAAATGACATTTTGAATCATTTTTGGTAGAGTCCAAAAAATCAATTTTCTGATGAAAAACGATGACCCCGGACCAGTCGAACGTTGAAAAAATGGTCAATATTGATGAAATTTTAACATTTAATCTTTTGACTTCAAATGACGGTTGGATGTGAATTATTACTTTTTCAACTAAAATAAGTGTGTTTAAAGTTATTTCTGTGCCTGAAATTGGTCAAAATTGAAGATTTTGAGTAAGCAAAACTCTGTAAAAATGGCAATTTTGGTCACTGTGAGGGTTTAAAAAGTGGTTATTCAACATGAGGCCCGATCCAAATGACATTTTGAATCATTTTTGGTAGAGTCCAAAAAATCAATTTTCTGATGAAAAACGATGACCCCGGACCAGTCGAACGTTGAAAAAATGGTCAATATTGATGAAATTTTAACATTTAATCTTTTGACTTTAAATGACGGTTGGATGTGAATTATTACTTTTTCAACTAAAATAAGTGTGTTTAAAGTCATTTCTGTGCCTGAAATTGGTCAAAATTGAAGATTTTGAGTAAGCAAAACTCTGTAAAAATGGCAATTTTGGTCACTGTGAGGGTTTAAAAAGTGGTTATTCAACATGAGGCCCGATCCAAATGACATTTTGAAACATTTTTGGTAGAGTCCAAAAAATCCATTATCTGATGAAAAACGATGACCCCGGACCAGTCGAACGTTGAAAAAATGGTCAATATTGATGAAATTTTAACATTTAATCTTTTGACTTTAAATGACGGTTGGATGTGAATTATTACTTTTTCAACTAAAATAAGTGTGTTTAAAGTCATTTCTGTGCCTGAAATTGGTCAAAATTGAAGATTTTGAGTAAGCAAAACTCTGTAAAAATGGCAATTTTGGTCACTGTGAGGGTTTAAAAAGTGGTTTTTCAACATGAGGCCCGATCCAAATGACATTTTGAATCATTTTTGGTAGAGTCCAAAAAATCAATTTTCTGATGAAAAACGATGACCCCGGACCAGTCGAACGTTGAAAAAATGGTCAATATTGATGACATTTTTACATTTAATCTTTTGACTTTAAATGACGGTTGGATGTGAATTATTACTTTTTCAACTAAAATAAGTGTGTTTAAAGTCATTTCTGTGCCTGAAATTGGTCAAAATTGAAGATTTTGAGTAAGCAAAACTCTGTAAAAATGGCAATTTTGGACACTGTGAGGGTTTAAAAAGTGGTTATTCAACATGAGGCCCGATCCAAATGACATTTTGAATCATTTTTGGTAGAGTCCAAAAAATCAATTTTCTGATGAAAAACGATGACCCCGGACCAGTCGAACGTTGAAAAAATTGTCAATATTGATGAAATTTTAACATTTAATCTTTTGACTTCAAATGACGGTTGGATGTGAATTATTACTTTTTCAACTAAAATAAGTGTGTTTAAAGTCATTTCTGTGCCTGAAATTGGTCAAAATTTAAGATTTTGAGTAAGCAAAACTCTGTAAAAATGGCAATTTTGGTCACTGTGAGGGTTTAAAAAGTGGTTATTCAACATGAGGCCCGATCCAAATGACATTTTGAATCATTTTTGGTGAGTCCAAAAAATCAATTTTCTGATGAAAAACGATGACCCCGGACCAGTCGAACGTTGAAAAAATGGTCAATATTGATGAAATTTTAACATTTAATCTTTTGACTTTAAATGACGGTTGGATGTGAATTATTACTTTTTCAACTAAAATAAGTGTGTTTAAAGTCATTTCTGTGCCTGAAATTGGTCAAAATTGAAGATTTTGAGTAAGCAAAACTCTGTAAAAATGGCAATTTTGGTCACTGTGAGGGTTTAAAAAGTGGTTATTCAACATGAGGCCCGATCCAAATGACATTTTGAATCATTTTTGGTAGAGTCCAAAAAATCAATTTTCTGATGAAAAACGATGACCCCGGACCAGTCGAACGTTGAAAAAATGGTCAATATTGATGAAATTTTAACATTTAATCTTTTGACTTTAAATGACGGTTGGATGTGAATTATTACTTTTTCAACTAAAATAAGTGTGTTTAAAGTCATTTCTGTGCCTGAAATTGGTCAAAATTGAAGATTTTGAGTAAGCAAAACTCTGTAAAAATGGCAATTTTGGTCACTGTGAGGGTTTAAAAAGTGGTTATTCAACATGAGGCCCGATCCAAAAGACATTTTGAATCTTTTTTGGTAGAGTCCAAAAAATCCATTTTCTGATGAAAAACGATGACCCCGGACCAGTCGAACGTTGAAAAAATGGTCAATATTGATGAAATTTTAACATTTAATCTTTTGACTTTAAATGACGGTTGGATGTGAATTATTACTTTTTCAACTAAAATAAGTGTGTTTAAAGCCATTTCTGTGCCTGAAATTGGTCAAAATTTAAGATTTTGAGTAAGCAAAACTCTGTAAAAATGGCAATTTTGGTCACTGTGAGGGTTTAAAAGTGGTTATTCAACATGAGGCCTGATCCAAATGACATTTTGAAACATTTTTGGTAGAGTCCAAAAAATCAATTTTCTGATGAAAAACGATGACCCCGGACCAGTCGAACGTTGAAAAAATGGTCAATATTGATGAAATTTTAACATTTAATCTTTTGACTTTAAATGACGGTTGGATGTGAATTATTACTTTTTCAACTAAAATAAGTGTGTTTAAAGTCATTTCTGTGCCTGAAATTGGTCAAAATTTAAGATTTTGAGTAAGCAAAACTCTGTAAAAATGGCAATTTTGGTCACTGTGAGGGTTTAAAAAGTGGTTATTCAACATGAGGCCCGATCCAAATGACATTTTGAATCATTTTTGGTAGAGTCCAAAAAATCAATTTTCTGATGAAAAACGATGACCCCGGACCAGTCGAACGTTGAAAAAATGGTCAATATTGATGAAATTTTTACATTTAATCTTTTGACTTTAAATGACGGTTGGATGTGAATTATTACTTTTTCAACTAAAATAAGTGTGTTTAAAGTCATTTCTGTGCCTGAAATTGGTCAAAATTGAAGATTTTGAGTAATCAAAACTCTGTAAAAATGGCAATTTTGGTCACTGTGAGGGTTTAAAAAGTGGTTTTTCAACATGAGGCCCGATCCAAATGACATTTTGAATCATTTTTGGTAGAGTCCAAAAAATCAATTTTCTGATGAAAAACGATGACCCCGGACCAGTCGAACGTTGAAAAAATGGTCAATATTGATGACATTTTTACATTTAATCTTTTGACTTTAAATGACGGTTGGATGTGAATTATTACTTTTTCAACTAAAATAAGTGTGTTTAAAGTCATTTCTGTGCCTGAAATTGGTCAAAATTGAAGATTTTGAGTAAGCAAAACTCTGTAAAAATGGCAATTTTGGACACTGTGAGGGTTTAAAAAGTGGTTATTCAACATGAGGCCCGATCCAAATGACATTTTGAATCATTTTTGGTAGAGTCCAAAAAATCAATTTTCTGATGAAAAACGATGACCCCGGACCAGTCGAACGTTGAAAAAATTGTCAATATTGATGAAATTTTAACATTTAATCTTTTGACTTCAAATGACGGTTGGATGTGAATTATTACTTTTTCAACTAAAATAAGTGTGTTTAAAGTCATTTCTGTGCCTAAAATTGGTCAAAATTTAAGATTTTGAGTAAGCAAAACTCTGTAAAAATGGCAATTTTGGTCACTGTGAGGGTTTAAAAAGTGGTTATTCAACATGAGGCCCGATCCAAATGACATTTTGAATCATTTTTGGTGAGTCCAAAAAATCAATTTTCTGATGAAAAACGATGACCCCGGACCAGTCGAACGTTGAAAAAATGGTCAACATTGATGAAATTTTAACATTTAATCTTTTGACTTTAAATGACGGTTGGATGTGAATTATTACTTTTTCAACTAAAATAAGTGTGTTTAAAGTCATTTCTGTGCCTGAAATTGGTCAAAATTGAAGATTTTGAGTAAGCAAAACTCTGTAAAAATGGCAATTTTGGTCACTGTGAGGGTTTAAAAAGTGGTTATTCAACATGAGGCCCGATCCAAAAGACATTTTGAATCTTTTTTGGTAGAGTCCAAAAAATCAATTTTCTGATGAAAAACGATGACCCCGGACCAGTCGAACGTTGAAAAAATGGTCAATATTGATGAAATTTTAACATTTAATCTTTTGACTTCAAATGACGGTTGGTTGTGAATTATTACTTTTTCAACTAAAATAAGTGTGTTTAAAGTCATTTCTGTGCCTGAAATTGGTCAAAATTGAAGATTTTGAGTAAGCAAAACTCTGTAAAAATGGCAATTTTGGTCACTGTGAGGGTTTAAAAAGTGGTTATTCAACATGAGGCCCGATCCAAAAGACATTTTGAATCTTTTTTGGTAGAGTCCAAAAAATCCATTTTCTGATGAAAAACGATGACCCCGGACCAGTCGAACGTTGAAAAAATGGTCAATATTGATGAAATTTTAACATTTAATCTTTTGACTTTAAATGACGGTTGGATGTGAATTATTACTTTTTCAACTAAAATAAGTGTGTTTAAAGCCATTTCTGTGCCTGAAATTGGTCAAAATTGAAGATTTTGAGTAAGCAAAACTCTGTAAAAATGGCAATTTTGGTCACTGTGAGGGTTTAAAAAGTGGTTATTCAACATTAGGCCCGATCCAAATGACATTTTGAAACATTTTTGGTAGAGTCCAAAAAATCAATTTTCTGATGAAAAACGATGACCCCGGACCAGTCGAACGTTGAAAAAATGGTCAATATTGATGAAATTTTAACATTTAATCTTTTGACTTTAAATGACGGTTGGATGTGAATTATTACTTTTTCAACTAAAATAAGTGTGTTTAAAGTCATTTCTGTGCCTGAAATTGGTCAAAATTTAAGATTTTGAGTAAGCAAAACTCTGTAAAAATGGCAATTTTGGTCACTGTGAGGGTTTAAAAAGTGGTTATTCAACATGAGGCCCGATCCAAAAGACATTTTGAATCTTTTTTGGTAGAGTCCAAAAAATCCATTTTCTGATGAAAAACGATGACCCCGGACCAGTCGAACGTTGAAAAAATGGTCAATATTGATGAAATTTTAACATTTAATCTTTTGACTTTAAATGACGGTTGGATGTGAATTATTACTTTTTCAACTAAAATAAGTGTGTTTAAAGCCATTTCTGTGCCTGAAATTGGTCAAAATTTAAGATTTTGAGTAAGCAAAACTCTGTAAAAATGGCAATTTTGGTCACTGTGAGGGTTTAAAAGTGGTTATTCAACATGAGGCCTGATCCAAATGACATTTTGAAACATTTTTGGTAGAGTCCAAAAAATCAATTTTCTGATGAAAAACGATGACCCCGGACCAGTCGAACGTTGAAAAAATGGTCAATATTGATGAAATTTTAACATTTAATCTTTTGACTTCAAATGACGGTTGGATGTGAATTATTACTTTTTCAACTAAAATAAGTGTGTTTAAAGTCATTTCTGTGCCTGAAATTGGTCAAAATTTAAGATTTTGAGTAAGCAAAACTCTGTAAAAATGGCAATTTTGGTCACTGTGAGGGTTTAAAAAGTGGTTATTCAACATGAGGCCCGATCCAAATGACATTTTGAATCATTTTTGGTGAGTCCAAAAAATCAATTTTCTGATGAAAAACGATGACCCCGGACCAGTCGAACGTTGAAAAAATGGTCAATATTGATGAAATTTTAACATTTAATCTTTTGACTTTAAATGACGGTTGGATGTGAATTATTACTTTTTCAACTAAAATAAGTGTGTTTAAAGTCATTTCTGTGCCTGAAATTGGTCAAAATTGAAGATTTTGAGTAAGCAAAACTCTGTAAAAATGGCAATTTTGGTCACTGTGAGGGTTTAAAAAGTGGTTATTCAACATGAGGCCCGATCCAAATGACATTTTGAATCATTTTTGGTAGAGTCCAAAAAATCAATTTTCTGATGAAAAACGATGACCCCGGACCAGTCGAACGTTGAAAAAATGGTCAATATTGATGAAATTTTAACATTTAATCTTTTGACTTTAAATGACGGTTGGATGTGAATTATTACTTTTTCAACTAAAATAAGTGTGTTTAAAGTCATTTCTGTGCCTGAAATTGGTCAAAATTGAAGATTTTGAGTAAGCAAAACTCTGTAAAAATGGCAATTTTGGTCACTGTGAGGGTTTAAAAAGTGGTTATTCAACATGAGGCCCGATCCAAAAGACATTTTGAATCTTTTTTGGTAGAGTCCAAAAAATCCATTTTCTGATGAAAAACGATGACCCCGGACCAGTCGAACGTTGAAAAAATGGTCAATATTGATGAAATTTTAACATTTAATCTTTTGACTTTAAATGACGGTTGGATGTGAATTATTACTTTTTCAACTAAAATAAGTGTGTTTAAAGCCATTTCTGTGCCTGAAATTGGTCAAAATTTAAGATTTTGAGTAAGCAAAACTCTGTAAAAATGGCAATTTTGGTCACTGTGAGGGTTTAAAAGTGGTTATTCAACATGAGGCCTGATCCAAATGACATTTTGAAACATTTTTGGTAGAGTCCAAAAAATCAATTTTCTGATGAAAAACGATGACCCCGGACCAGTCGAACGTTGAAAAAATGGTCAATATTGATGAAATTTTAACATTTAATCTTTTGACTTTAAATGACGGTTGGATGTGAATTATTACTTTTTCAACTAAAATAAGTGTGTTTAAAGTCATTTCTGTGCCTGAAATTGGTCAAAATTTAAGATTTTGAGTAAGCAAAACTCTGTAAAAATGGCAATTTTGGTCACTGTGAGGGTTTAAAAAGTGGTTATTCAACATGAGGCCCGATCCAAATGACATTTTGAATCATTTTTGGTAGAGTCCAAAAAATCAATTTTCTGATGAAAAACGATGACCCCGGACCAGTCGAACGTTGAAAAAATGGTCAATATTGATGAAATTTTTACATTTAATCTTTTGACTTTAAATGACGGTTGGATGTGAATTATTACTTTTTCAACTAAAATAAGTGTGTTTAAAGTCATTTCTGTGCCTGAAATTGGTCAAAATTGAAGATTTTGAGTAATCAAAACTCTGTAAAAATGGCAATTTTGGTCACTGTGAGGGTTTAAAAAGTGGTTTTTCAACATGAGGCCCGATCCAAATGACATTTTGAATCATTTTTGGTAGAGTCCAAAAAATCAATTTTCTGATGAAAAACGATGACCCCGGACCAGTCGAACGTTGAAAAAATGGTCAATATTGATGACATTTTTACATTTAATCTTTTGACTTTAAATGACGGTTGGATGTGAATTATTACTTTTTCAACTAAAATAAGTGTGTTTAAAGTCATTTCTGTGCCTGAAATTGGTCAAAATTGAAGATTTTGAGTAAGCAAAACTCTGTAAAAATGGCAATTTTGGACACTGTGAGGGTTTAAAAAGTGGTTATTCAACATGAGGCCCGATCCAAATGACATTTTGAATCATTTTTGGTAGAGTCCAAAAAATCAATTTTCTGATGAAAAACGATGACCCCGGACCAGTCGAACGTTGAAAAAATTGTCAATATTGATGAAATTTTAACATTTAATCTTTTGACTTCAAATGACGGTTGGATGTGAATTATTACTTTTTCAACTAAAATAAGTGTGTTTAAAGTCATTTCTGTGCCTAAAATTGGTCAAAATTTAAGATTTTGAGTAAGCAAAACTCTGTAAAAATGGCAATTTTGGTCACTGTGAGGGTTTAAAAAGTGGTTATTCAACATGAGGCCCGATCCAAATGACATTTTGAATCATTTTTGGTGAGTCCAAAAAATCAATTTTCTGATGAAAAACGATGACCCCGGACCAGTCGAACGTTGAAAAAATGGTCAACATTGATGAAATTTTAACATTTAATCTTTTGACTTTAAATGACGGTTGGATGTGAATTATTACTTTTTCAACTAAAATAAGTGTGTTTAAAGTCATTTCTGTGCCTGAAATTGGTCAAAATTGAAGATTTTGAGTAAGCAAAACTCTGTAAAAATGGCAATTTTGGTCACTGTGAGGGTTTAAAAAGTGGTTATTCAACATGAGGCCCGATCCAAAAGACATTTTGAATCTTTTTTGGTAGAGTCCAAAAAATCAATTTTCTGATGAAAAACGATGACCCCGGACCAGTCGAACGTTGAAAAAATGGTCAATATTGATGAAATTTTAACATTTAATCTTTTGACTTCAAATGACGGTTGGATGTGAATTATTACTTTTTCAACTAAAATAAGTGTGTTTAAAGTCATTTCTGTGCCTGAAATTGGTCAAAATTGAAGATTTTGAGTAAGCAAAACTCTGTAAAAATGGCAATTTTGGTCACTGTGAGGGTTTAAAAAGTGGTTATTCAACATGAGGCCCGATCCAAAAGACATTTTGAATCTTTTTTGGTAGAGTCCAAAAAATCCATTTTCTGATGAAAAACGATGACCCCGGACCAGTCGAACGTTGAAAAAATGGTCAATATTGATGAAATTTTAACATTTAATCTTTTGACTTTAAATGACGGTTGGATGTGAATTATTACTTTTTCAACTAAAATAAGTGTGTTTAAAGCCATTTCTGTGCCTGAAATTGGTCAAAATTGAAGATTTTGAGTAAGCAAAACTCTGTAAAAATGGCAATTTTGGTCACTGTGAGGGTTTAAAAAGTGGTTATTCAACATTAGGCCCGATCCAAATGACATTTTGAAACATTTTTGGTAGAGTCCAAAAAATCAATTTTCTGATGAAAAACGATGACCCCGGACCAGTCGAACGTTGAAAAAATGGTCAATATTGATGAAATTTTAACATTTAATCTTTTGACTTTAAATGACGGTTGGATGTGAATTATTACTTTTTCAACTAAAATAAGTGTGTTTAAAGTCATTTCTGTGCCTGAAATTGGTCAAAATTTAAGATTTTGAGTAAGCAAAACTCTGTAAAAATGGCAATTTTGGTCACTGTGAGGGTTTAAAAAGTGGTTATTCAACATGAGGCCCGATCCAAAAGACATTTTGAATCTTTTTTGGTAGAGTCCAAAAAATCCATTTTCTGATGAAAAACGATGACCCCGGACCAGTCGAACGTTGAAAAAATGGTCAATATTGATGAAATTTTAACATTTAATCTTTTGACTTTAAATGACGGTTGGATGTGAATTATTACTTTTTCAACTAAAATAAGTGTGTTTAAAGCCATTTCTGTGCCTGAAATTGGTCAAAATTTAAGATTTTGAGTAAGCAAAACTCTGTAAAAATGGCAATTTTGGTCACTGTGAGGGTTTAAAAGTGGTTATTCAACATGAGGCCTGATCCAAATGACATTTTGAAACATTTTTGGTAGAGTCCAAAAAATCAATTTTCTGATGAAAAACGATGACCCCGGACCAGTCGAACGTTGAAAAAATGGTCAATATTGATGAAATTTTAACATTTAATCTTTTGACTTTAAATGACGGTTGGATGTGAATTATTACTTTTTCAACTAAAATAAGTGTGTTTAAAGTCATTTCTGTGCCTGAAATTGGTCAAAATTTAAGATTTTGAGTAAGCAAAACTCTGTAAAAATGGCAATTTTGGTCACTGTGAGGGTTTAAAAAGTGGTTATTCAACATGAGGCCCGATCCAAATGACATTTTGAATCATTTTTGGTAGAGTCCAAAAAATCAATTTTCTGATGAAAAACGATGACCCCGGACCAGTCGAACGTTGAAAAAATTGTCAATATTGATGAAATTTTAACATTTAATCTTTTGACTTCAAATGACGGTTGGATGTGAATTATTACTTTTTCAACTAAAATAAGTGTGTTTAAAGTCATTTCTGTGCCTGAAATTGGTCAAAATTTAAGATTTTGAGTAAGCAAAACTCTGTAAAAATGGCAATTTTGGTCACTGTGAGGGTTTAAAAAGTGGTTATTCAACATGAGGCCCGATCCAAATGACATTTTGAATCATTTTTGGTGAGTCCAAAAAATCAATTTTCTGATGAAAAACGATGACCCCGGACCAGTCGAACGTTGAAAAAATGGTCAATATTGATGAAATTTTAACATTTAATCTTTTGACTTTAAATGACGGTTGGATGTGAATTATTACTTTTTCAACTAAAATAAGTGTGTTTAAAGTCATTTCTGTGCCTGAAATTGGTCAAAATTGAAGATTTTGAGTAAGCAAAACTCTGTAAAAATGGCAATTTTGGTCACTGTGAGGGTTTAAAAAGTGGTTATTCAACATGAGGCCCGATCCAAATGACATTTTGAATCATTTTTGGTAGAGTCCAAAAAATCAATTTTCTGATGAAAAACGATGACCCCGGACCAGTCGAACGTTGAAAAAATGGTCAATATTGATGAAATTTTAACATTTAATCTTTTGACTTTAAATGACGGTTGGATGTGAATTATTACTTTTTCAACTAAAATAAGTGTGTTTAAAGTCATTTCTGTGCCTGAAATTGGTCAAAATTGAAGATTTTGAGTAAGCAAAACTCTGTAAAAATGGCAATTTTGGTCACTGTGAGGGTTTAAAAAGTGGTTATTCAACATGAGGCCCGATCCAAAAGACATTTTGAATCTTTTTTGGTAGAGTCCAAAAAATCCATTTTCTGATGAAAAACGATGACCCCGGACCAGTCGAACGTTGAAAAAATGGTCAATATTGATGAAATTTTTACATTTAATCTTTTGACTTTAAATGACGGTTGGATGTGAATTATTACTTTTTCAACTAAAATAAGTGTGTTTAAAGTCATTTCTGTGCCTGAAATTGGTCAAAATTGAAGATTTTGAGTAATCAAAACTCTGTAAAAATGGCAATTTTGGTCACTGTGAGGGTTTAAAAAGTGGTTTTTCAACATGAGGCCCGATCCAAATGACATTTTGAATCATTTTTGGTAGAGTCCAAAAAATCAATTTTCTGATGAAAAACGATGACCCCGGACCAGTCGAACGTTGAAAAAATGGTCAATATTGATGACATTTTTACATTTAATCTTTTGACTTTAAATGACGGTTGGATGTGAATTATTACTTTTTCAACTAAAATAAGTGTGTTTAAAGTCATTTCTGTGCCTGAAATTGGTCAAAATTGAAGATTTTGAGTAAGCAAAACTCTGTAAAAATGGCAATTTTGGACACTGTGAGGGTTTAAAAAGTGGTTATTCAACATGAGGCCCGATCCAAATGACATTTTGAATCATTTTTGGTAGAGTCCAAAAAATCAATTTTCTGATGAAAAACGATGACCCCGGACCAGTCGAACGTTGAAAAAATTGTCAATATTGATGAAATTTTAACATTTAATCTTTTGACTTCAAATGACGGTTGGATGTGAATTATTACTTTTTCAACTAAAATAAGTGTGTTTAAAGTCATTTCTGTGCCTGAAATTGGTCAAAATTTAAGATTTTGAGTAAGCAAAACTCTGTAAAAATGGCAATTTTGGTCACTGTGAGGGTTTAAAAAGTGGTTATTCAACATGAGGCCCGATCCAAATGACATTTTGAATCATTTTTGGTGAGTCCAAAAAATCAATTTTCTGATGAAAAACGATGACCCCGGACCAGTCGAACGTTGAAAAAATGGTCAATATTGATGAAATTTTAACATTTAATCTTTTGACTTTAAATGACGGTTGGATGTGAATTATTACTTTTTCAACTAAAATAAGTGTGTTTAAAGTCATTTCTGTGCCTGAAATTGGTCAAAATTGAAGATTTTGAGTAAGCAAAACTCTGTAAAAATGGCAATTTTGGTCACTGTGAGGGTTTAAAAAGTGGTTATTCAACATGAGGCCCGATCCAAAAGACATTTTGAATCTTTTTTGGTAGAGTCCAAAAAATCAATTTTCTGATGAAAAACGATGACCCCGGACCAGTCGAACGTTGAAAAAATGGTCAATATTGATGAAATTTTAACATTTAATCTTTTGACTTCAAATGACGGTTGGATGTGAATTATTACTTTTTCAACTAAAATAAGTGTGTTTAAAGTCATTTCTGTGCCTGAAATTGGTCAAAATTGAAGATTTTGAGTAAGCAAAACTCTGTAAAAATGGCAATTTTGGTCACTGTGAGGGTTTAAAAAGTGGTTATTCAACATGAGGCCCGATCCAAAAGACATTTTGAATCTTTTTTGGTAGAGTCCAAAAAATCCATTTTCTGATGAAAAACGATGACCCCGGACCAGTCGAACGTTGAAAAAATGGTCAATATTGATGAAATTTTAACATTTAATCTTTTGACTTTAAATGACGGTTGGATGTGAATTATTACTTTTTCAACTAAAATAAGTGTGTTTAAAGCCATTTCTGTGCCTGAAATTGGTCAAAATTGAAGATTTTGAGTAAGCAAAACTCTGTAAAAATGGCAATTTTGGTCACTGTGAGGGTTTAAAAAGTGGTTATTCAACATGAGGCCCGATCCAAATGACATTTTGAAACATTTTTGGTAGAGTCCAAAAAATCAATTTTCTGATGAAAAACGATGACCCCGGACCAGTCGAACGTTGAAAAAATGGTCAATATTGATGAAATTTTAACATTTAATCTTTTGACTTTAAATGACGGTTGGATGTGAATTATTACTTTTTCAACTAAAATAAGTGTGTTTAAAGTCATTTCTGTGCCTGAAATTGGTCAAAATTTAAGATTTTGAGTAAGCAAAACTCTGTAAAAATGGCAATTTTGGTCACTGTGAGGGTTTAAAAAGTGGTTATTCAACATGAGGCCCGATCCAAAAGACATTTTGAATCTTTTTTGGTAGAGTCCAAAAAATCCATTTTCTGATGAAAAACGATGACCCCGGACCAGTCGAACGTTGAAAAAATGGTCAATATTGATGAAATTTTAACATTTAATCTTTTGACTTTAAATGACGGTTGGATGTGAATTATTACTTTTTCAACTAAAATAAGTGTGTTTAAAGCCATTTCTGTGCCTGAAATTGGTCAAAATTTAAGATTTTGAGTAAGCAAAACTCTGTAAAAATGGCAATTTTGGTCACTGTGAGGGTTTAAAAGTGGTTATTCAACATGAGGCCTGATCCAAATGACATTTTGAAACATTTTTGGTAGAGTCCAAAAAATCAATTTTCTGATGAAAAACGATGACCCCGGACCAGTCGAACGTTGAAAAAATGGTCAATATTGATGAAATTTTAACATTTAATCTTTTGACTTTAAATGACGGTTGGATGTGAATTATTACTTTTTCAACTAAAATAAGTGTGTTTAAAGTCATTTCTGTGCCTGAAATTGGTCAAAATTGAAGATTTTGAGTAATCAAAACTCTGTAAAAATGGCAATTTTGGTCACTGTGAGGATTTAAAAAGTGGTTATTCAACATGAGGCCCGATCCAAATGACATTTTGAATCATTTTTGGTAGAGCCCAAAAAATCAATTTTCTGATGAAAAACGATGACCCCGGACCAGTCGAACGTTGAAAAAATGGTCAATATTGATGAAATTTTAACATTTAATCTTTTGACTTCAAATGACGGTTGGATGTGAATTATTACTTTTTCAACTAAAATAAGTGTGTTTAAAGTTATTTCTGTGCCTGAAATTGGTCAAAATTGAAGATTTTGAGTAAGCAAAACTCTGTAAAAATGGCAATTTTGGTCACTGTGAGGGTTTAAAAAGTGGTTATTCAACATGAGGCCCGATCCAAATGACATTTTGAATCATTTTTGGTAGAGTCCAAAAAATCAATTTTCTGATGAAAAACGATGACCCCGGACCAGTCGAACGTTGAAAAAATGGTCAATATTGATGAAATTTTAACATTTAATCTTTTGACTTTAAATGACGGTTGGATGTGAATTATTACTTTTTCAACTAAAATAAGTGTGTTTAAAGTCATTTCTGTGCCTGAAATTGGTCAAAATTGAAGATTTTGAGTAAGCAAAACTCTGTAAAAATGGCAATTTTGGTCACTGTGAGGGTTTAAAAAGTGGTTATTCAACATGAGGCCCGATCCAAATGACATTTTGAAACATTTTTGGTAGAGTCCAAAAAATCCATTATCTGATGAAAAACGATGACCCCGGACCAGTCGAACGTTGAAAAAATGGTCAATATTGATGAAATTTTAACATTTAATCTTTTGACTTTAAATGACGGTTGGATGTGAATTATTACTTTTTCAACTAAAATAAGTGTGTTTAAAGTCATTTCTGTGCCTGAAATTGGTCAAAATTTAAGATTTTGAGTAAGCAAAACTCTGTAAAAATGGCAATTTTGGTCACTGTGAGGGTTTAAAAAGTGGTTTTTCAACATGAGGCCCGATCCAAATGACATTTTGAATCATTTTTGGTAGAGTCCAAAAAATCAATTTTCTGATGAAAAACGATGACCCCGGACCAGTCGAACGTTGAAAAAATGGTCAATATTGATGACATTTTTACATTTAATCTTTTGACTTTAAATGACGGTTGGATGTGAATTATTACTTTTTCAACTAAAATAAGTGTGTTTAAAGTCATTTCTGTGCCTGAAATTGGTCAAAATTGAAGATTTTGAGTAAGCAAAACTCTGTAAAAATGGCTATTTTGGACACTGTGAGGGTTTAAAAAGTGGTTATTCAACATGAGGCCCGATCCAAATGACATTTTGAATCATTTTTGGTAGAGTCCAAAAAATCAATTTTCTGATGAAAAACGATGACCCCGGACCAGTCGAACGTTGAAAAAATTGTCAATATTGATGAAATTTTAACATTTAATCTTTTGACTTCAAATGACGGTTGGATGTGAATTATTACTTTTTCAACTAAAATAAGTGTGTTTAAAGTCATTTCTGTGCCTGAAATTGGTCAAAATTTAAGATTTTGAGTAAGCAAAACTCTGTAAAAATGGCAATTTTGGTCACTGTGAGGGTTTAAAAAGTGGTTATTCAACATGAGGCCCGATCCAAATGACATTTTGAATCATTTTTGGTGAGTCCAAAAAATCAATTTTCTGATGAAAAACGATGACCCCGGACCAGTCGAACGTTGAAAAAATGGTCAATATTGATGAAATTTTAACATTTAATCTTTTGACTTTAAATGACGGTTGGATGTGAATTATTACTTTTTCAACTAAAATAAGTGTGTTTAAAGTCATTTCTGTGCCTGAAATTGGTCAAAATTGAAGATTTTGAGTAAGCAAAACTCTGTAAAAATGGCAATTTTGGTCACTGTGAGGGTTTAAAAAGTGGTTATTCAACATGAGGCCCGATCCAAATGACATTTTGAATCATTTTTGGTAGAGTCCAAAAAATCAATTTTCTGATGAAAAACGATGACCCCGGACCAGTCGAACGTTGAAAAAATGGTCAATATTGATGAAATTTTAACATTTAATCTTTTGACTTTAAATGACGGTTGGATGTGAATTATTACTTTTTCAACTAAAATAAGTGTGTTTAAAGTCATTTCTGTGCCTGAAATTGGTCAAAATTGAAGATTTTGAGTAAGCAAAACTCTGTAAAAATGGCAATTTTGGTCACTGTGAGGGTTTAAAAAGTGGTTATTCAACATGAGGCCCGATCCAAAAGACATTTTGAATCTTTTTTGGTAGAGTCCAAAAAATCCATTTTCTGATGAAAAACGATGACCCCGGACCAGTCGAACGTTGAAAAAATGGTCAATATTGATGAAATTTTAACATTTAATCTTTTGACTTTAAATGACGGTTGGATGTGAATTATTACTTTTTCAACTAAAATAAGTGTGTTTAAAGCCATTTCTGTGCCTGAAATTGGTCAAAATTTAAGATTTTGAGTAAGCAAAACTCTGTAAAAATGGCAATTTTGGTCACTGTGAGGGTTTAAAAGTGGTTATTCAACATGAGGCCTGATCCAAATGACATTTTGAAACATTTTTGGTAGAGTCCAAAAAATCAATTTTCTGATGAAAAACGATGACCCCGGACCAGTCGAACGTTGAAAAAATGGTCAATATTGATGAAATTTTAACATTTAATCTTTTGACTTTAAATGACGGTTGGATGTGAATTATTACTTTTTCAACTAAAATAAGTGTGTTTAAAGTCATTTCTGTGCCTGAAATTGGTCAAAATTTAAGATTTTGAGTAAGCAAAACTCTGTAAAAATGGCAATTTTGGTCACTGTGAGGGTTTAAAAAGTGGTTATTCAACATGAGGCCCGATCCAAATGACATTTTGAATCATTTTTGGTAGAGTCCAAAAAATCAATTTTCTGATGAAAAACGATGACCCCGGACCAGTCGAACGTTGAAAAAATGGTCAATATTGATGAAATTTTTACATTTAATCTTTTGACTTTAAATGACGGTTGGATGTGAATTATTACTTTTTCAACTAAAATAAGTGTGTTTAAAGTCATTTCTGTGCCTGAAATTGGTCAAAATTGAAGATTTTGAGTAATCAAAACTCTGTAAAAATGGCAATTTTGGTCACTGTGAGGGTTTAAAAAGTGGTTTTTCAACATGAGGCCCGATCCAAATGACATTTTGAATCATTTTTGGTAGAGTCCAAAAAATCAATTTTCTGATGAAAAACGATGACCCCGGACCAGTCGAACGTTGAAAAAATGGTCAATATTGATGACATTTTTACATTTAATCTTTTGACTTTAAATGACGGTTGGATGTGAATTGTTACTTTTTCAACTAAAATAAGTGTGTTTAAAGTCATTTCTGTGCCTGAAATTGGTCAAAATTGAAGATTTTGAGTAAGCAAAACTCTGTAAAAATGGCAATTTTGGACACTGTGAGGGTTTAAAAAGTGGTTATTCAACATGAGGCCCGATCCAAATGAGATTTTGAATCATTTTTGGTAGAGTCCAAAAAATCAATTTTCTGATGAAAAACGATGACCCCGGACCAGTCGAACGTTGAAAAAATTGTCAATATTGATGAAATTTTAACATTTAATCTTTTGACTTCAAATGACGGTTGGATGTGAATTATTACTTTTTCAACTAAAATAAGTGTGTTTAAAGTCATTTCTGTGCCTGAAATTGGTCAAAATTTAAGATTTTGAGTAAGCAAAACTCTGTAAAAATGGCAATTTTGGTCACTGTGAGGGTTTAAAAAGTGGTTATTCAACATGAGGCCCGATCCAAATGACATTTTGAATCATTTTTGGTGAGTCCAAAAAATCAATTTTCTGATGAAAAACGATGACCCCGGACCAGTCGAACGTTGAAAAAATGGTCAATATTGATGAAATTTTAACATTTAATCTTTTGACTTTAAATGACGGTTGGATGTGAATTATTACTTTTTCAACTAAAATAAGTGTGTTTAAAGTCATTTCTGTGCCTGAAATTGGTCAAAATGTAAGATTTTGAGTAAGCAAAACTCTGTAAAAATGGCAATTTTGGTCACTGTGAGGGTTTAAAAAGTGGTTTTTCAACATGAGGCCCGATCCAAATGACATTTTGAATCATTTTTGGTAGAGTCCAAAAAATCAATTTTCTGATGAAAAACGATGACCCCGGACCAGTCGAACGTTGAAAAAATGGTCAATATTGATGACATTTTTACATTTAATCTTTTGACTTTAAATGACGGTTGGATGTGAATTATTACTTTTTCAACTAAAATAAGTGTGTTTAAAGTCATTTCTGTGCCTGAAATTGGTCAAAATTGAAGATTTTGAGTAAGCAAAACTCTGTAAAAATGGCTATTTTGGACACTGTGAGGGTTTAAAAAGTGGTTATTCAACATGAGGCCCGATCCAAATGACATTTTGAATCATTTTTGGTAGAGTCCAAAAAATCAATTTTCTGATGAAAAACGATGACCCCGGACCAGTCCAACGTTGAAAAAATTGTCAATATTGATGAAATTTTAACATTTAATCTTTTGACTTCAAATGACGGTTGGATGTGAATTATTACTTTTTCAACTAAAATAAGTGTGTTTAAAGTCATTTCTGTGCCTGAAATTGGTCAAAATTTAAGATTTTGAGTAAGCAAAACTCTGTAAAAATGGCAATTTTGGTCACTGTGAGGGTTTAAAAAGTGGTTATTCAACATGAGGCCCGATCCAAATGACATTTTGAATCATTTTTGGTGAGTCCAAAAAATCAATTTTCTGATGAAAAACGATGACCCCGGACCAGTCGAACGTTGAAAAAATGGTCAATATTGATGAAATTTTAACATTTAATCTTTTGACTTTAAATGACGGTTGGATGTGAATTATTACTTTTTCAACTAAAATAAGTGTGTTTAAAGTCATTTCTGTGCCTGAAATTGGTCAAAATTGAAGATTTTGAGTAAGCAAAACTCTGTAAAAATGGCAATTTTGGTCACTGTGAGGGTTTAAAAAGTGGTTATTCAACATGAGGCCCGATCCAAATGACATTTTGAATCATTTTTGGTAGAGTCCAAAAAATCAATTTTCTGATGAAAAACGATGACCCCGGACCAGTCGAACGTTGAAAAAATGGTCAATATTGATGAAATTTTAACATTTAATCTTTTGACTTTAAATGACGGTTGGATGTGAATTATTACTTTTTCAACTAAAATAAGTGTGTTTAAAGTCATTTCTGTGCCTGAAATTGGTCAAAATTGAAGATTTTGAGTAAGCAAAACTCTGTAAAAATGGCAATTTTGGTCACTGTGAGGGTTTAAAAAGTGGTTATTCAACATGAGGCCCGATCCAAAAGACATTTTGAATCTTTTTTGGTAGAGTCCAAAAAATCCATTTTCTGATGAAAAACGATGACCCCGGACCAGTCGAACGTTGAAAAAATGGTCAATATTGATGAAATTTTAACATTTAATCTTTTGACTTTAAATGACGGTTGGATGTGAATTATTACTTTTTCAACTAAAATAAGTGTGTTTAAAGCCATTGCTGTGCCTGAAATTGGTCAAAATTGAAGATTTTGAGTAAGCAAAACTCTGTAAAAATGGCAATTTTGGTCACTGTGAGGGTTTAAAAGTGGTTATTCAACATGAGGCCTGATCCAAATGACATTTTGAAACATTTTTGGTAGAGTCCAAAAAATCAATTTTCTGATGAAAAACGATGACCCCGGACCAGTCGAACGTTGAAAAAATGGTCAATATTGATGAAATTTTAACATTTAATCTTTTGACTTTAAATGACGGTTGGATGTGAATTATTACTTTTTCAACTAAAATAAGTGTGTTTAAAGTCATTTCTGTGCCTGAAATTGGTCAAAATTTAAGATTTTGAGTAAGCAAAACTCTGTAAAAATGGCAATTTTGGTCACTGTGAGGGTTTAAAAAGTGGTTATTCAACATGAGGCCCGATCCAAAAGACATTTTGAATCTTTTTTGGTAGAGTCCAAAAAATCAATTTTCTGATGAAAAACGATGACCCCGGACCAGTCGAACGTTGAAAAAATGGTCAATATTGATGAAATTTTAACATTTAATCTTTTGACTTCAAATGACGGTTGGATGTGAATTATTACTTTTTCAACTAAAATAAGTGTGTTTAAAGTCATTTCTGTGCCTGAAATTGGTCAAAATTGAAGATTTTGAGTAAGCAAAACTCTGTAAAAATGGCAATTTTGGTCACTGTGAGGGTTTAAAAAGTGGTTATTCAACATGAGGCCCGATCCAAAAGACATTTTGAATCTTTTTTGGTAGAGTCCAAAAAATCCATTTTCTGATGAAAAACGATGACCCCGGACCAGTCGAACGTTGAAAAAATGGTCAATATTGATGAAATTTTAACATTTAATCTTTTGACTTTAAATGACGGTTGGATGTGAATTATTACTTTTTCAACTAAAATAAGTGTGTTTAAAGCCATTTCTGTGCCTGAAATTGGTCAAAATTGAAGATTTTGAGTAAGCAAAACTCTGTAAAAATGGCAATTTTGGTCACTGTGAGGGTTTAAAAAGTGGTTATTCAACATGAGGCCCGATCCAAATGACATTTTGAAACATTTTTGGTAGAGTCCAAAAAATCAATTTTCTGATGAAAAACGATGACCCCGGACCAGTCGAACGTTGAAAAAATGGTCAATATTGATGAAATTTTAACATTTAATCTTTTGACTTTAAATGACGGTTGGATGTGAATTATTACTTTTTCAACTAAAATAAGTGTGTTTAAAGTCATTTCTGTGCCTGAAATTGGTCAAAATTTAAGATTTTGAGTAAGCAAAACTCTGTAAAAATGGCAATTTTGGTCACTGTGAGGGTTTAAAAAGTGGTTATTCAACATGAGGCCCGATCCAAAAGACATTTTGAATCTTTTTTGGTAGAGTCCAAAAAATCCATTTTCTGATGAAAAACGATGACCCCGGACCAGTCGAACGTTGAAAAAATGGTCAATATTGATGAAATTTTAACATTTAATCTTTTGACTTTAAATGACGGTTGGATGTGAATTATTACTTTTTCAACTAAAATAAGTGTGTTTAAAGCCATTTCTGTGCCTGAAATTGGTCAAAATTTAAGATTTTGAGTAAGCAAAACTCTGTAAAAATGGCAATTTTGGTCACTGTGAGGGTTTAAAAGTGGTTATTCAACATGAGGCCTGATCCAAATGACATTTTGAAACATTTTTGGTAGAGTCCAAAAAATCAATTTTCTGATGAAAAACGATGACCCCGGACCAGTCGAACGTTGAAAAAATGGTCAATATTGATGAAATTTTAACATTTAATCTTTTGACTTTAAATGACGGTTGGATGTGAATTATTACTTTTTCAACTAAAATAAGTGTGTTTAAAGTCATTTCTGTGCCTGAAATTGGTCAAAATTTAAGATTTTGAGTAAGCAAAACTCTGTAAAAATGGCAATTTTGGTCACTGTGAGGGTTTAAAAAGTGGTTATTCAACATGAGGCCCGATCCAAATGACATTTTGAATCATTTTTGGTAGAGTCCAAAAAATCAATTTTCTGATGAAAAACGATGACCCCGGACCAGTCGAACGTTGAAAAAATGGTCAATATTGATGAAATGTTTACATTTAATCTTTTGACTTTAAATGACGGTTGGATGTGAATTATTACTTTTTCAACTAAAATAAGTGTGTTTAAAGTCATTTCTGTGCCTGAAATTGGTCAAAATTGAAGATTTTGAGTAATCAAAACTCTGTAAAAATGGCAATTTTGGTCACTGTGAGGATTTAAAAAGTGGTTATTCAACATGAGGCCCGATCCAAATGACATTTTGAATCATTTTTGGTAGAGTCCAAAAAATCAATTTTCTGATGAAAAACGATGACCCCGGACCAGTCGAACGTTGAAAAAATGGTCAATATTGATGAAATTTTAACATTTAATCTTTTGACTTCAAATGACGGTTGGATGTGAATTATTACTTTTTCAACTAAAATAAGTGTGTTTAAAGTTATTTCTGTGCCTGAAATTGGTCAAAATTGAAGATTTTGAGTAAGCAAAACTCTGTAAAAATGGCAATTTTGGTCACTGTGAGGGTTTAAAAAGTGGTTATTCAACATGAGGCCCGATCCAAATGACATTTTGAATCATTTTTGGTAGAGTCCAAAAAATCAATTTTCTGATGAAAAACGATGACCCCGGACCAGTCGAACGTTGAAAAAATGGTCAATATTGATGAAATTTTAACATTTAATCTTTTGACTTTAAATGACGGTTGGATGTGAATTATTACTTTTTCAACTAAAATAAGTGTGTTTAAAGTCATTTCTGTGCCTGAAATTGGTCAAAATTGAAGATTTTGAGTAAGCAAAACTCTGTAAAAATGGCAATTTTGGTCACTGTGAGGGTTTAAAAAGTGGTTATTCAACATGAGGCCCGGTCCAAATGACATTTTGAAACATTTTTGGTAGAGTCCAAAAAATCCATTATCTGATGAAAAACGATGACCCCGGACCAGTCGAACGTTGAAAAAATGGTCAATATTGATGAAATTTTAACATTTAATCTTTTGACTTTAAATGACGGTTGGATGTGAATTATTACTTTTTCAACTAAAATAAGTGTGTTTAAAGTCATTTCTGTGCCTGAAATTGGTCAAAATTTAAGATTTTGAGTAAGCAAAACTCTGTAAAAATGGCAATTTTGGTCACTGTGAGGGTTTAAAAAGTGGTTTTTCAACATGAGGCCCGATCCAAATGACATTTTGAATCATTTTTGGTAGAGTCCAAAAAATCAATTTTCTGATGAAAAACGATGACCCCGGACCAGTCGAACGTTGAAAAAATGGTCAATATTGATGACATTTTTACATTTAATCTTTTGACTTTAAATGACGGTTGGATGTGAATTATTACTTTTTCAACTAAAATAAGTGTGTTTAAAGTCATTTCTGTGCCTGAAATTGGTCAAAATTGAAGATTTTGAGTAAGCAAAACTCTGTAAAAATGGCAATTTTGGACACTGTGAGGGTTTAAAAAGTGGTTATTCAACATGAGGCCCGATCCAAATGACATTTTGAATCATTTTTGGTAGAGTCCAAAAAATCAATTTTCTGATGAAAAACGATGACCCCGGACCAGTCGAACGTTGAAAAAATTGTCAATATTGATGAAATTTTAACATTTAATCTTTTGACTTCAAATGACGGTTGGATGTGAATTATTACTTTTTCAACTAAAATAAGTGTGTTTAAAGTCATTTCTGTGCCTGAAATTGGTCAAAATTTAAGATTTTGAGTAAGCAAAACTCTGTAAAAATGGCAATTTTGGTCACTGTGAGGGTTTAAAAAGTGGTTATTCAACATGAGGCCCGATCCAAATGACATTTTGAATCATTTTTGGTGAGTCCAAAAAATCAATTTTCTGATGAAAAACGATGACCCCGGACCAGTCGAACGTTGAAAAAATGGTCAATATTGATGAAATTTTAACATTTAATCTTTTGACTTTAAATGACGGTTGGATGTGAATTATTACTTTTTCAACTAAAATAAGTGTGTTTAAAGTCATTTCTGTGCCTGAAATTGGTCAAAATTGAAGATTTTGAGTAAGCAAAACTCTGTAAAAATGGCAATTTTGGTCACTGTGAGGGTTTAAAAAGTGGTTATTCAACATGAGGCCCGATCCAAATGACATTTTGAATCATTTTTGGTAGAGTCCAAAAAATCAATTTTCTGATGAAAAACGATGACCCCGGACCAGTCGAACGTTGAAAAAATGGTCAATATTGATGAAATTTTAACATTTAATCTTTTGACTTTAAATGACGGTTGGATGTGAATTATTACTTTTTCAACTAAAATAAGTGTGTTTAAAGTCATTTCTGTGCCTGAAATTGGTCAAAATTGAAGATTTTGAGTAAGCAAAACTCTGTAAAAATGGCAATTTTGGTCACTGTGAGGGTTTAAAAAGTGGTTATTCAACATGAGGCCCGATCCAAAAGACATTTTGAATCTTTTTTGGTAGAGTCCAAAAAATCCATTTTCTGATGAAAAACGATGACCCCGGACCAGTCGAACGTTGAAAAAATGGTCAATATTGATGAAATTTTAACATTTAATCTTTTGACTTTAAATGACGGTTGGATGTGAATTATTACTTTTTCAACTAAAATAAGTGTGTTTAAAGCCATTTCTGTGCCTGAAATTGGTCAAAATTTAAGATTTTGAGTAAGCAAAACTCTGTAAAAATGGCAATTTTGGTCACTGTGAGGGTTTAAAAGTGGTTATTCAACATGAGGCCTGATCCAAATGACATTTTGAAACATTTTTGGTAGAGTCCAAAAAATCCATTTTCTGATGGATGACCCCGGACCAGTCGAACGTTGAAAAAATGGTCAATATTGATGAAATTTTAACATTTAATCTTTTGACTTTAAATAACGGTTGGATGTGAATTATTACTTTTTCAACTAAAATAAGTGTGTTTAAAGTCATTTCTGTGCCTGAAATTGGTCAAAATTGAAGATTTTGAGTAAGCAAAACTCTGTAAAAATGGCAATTTTGGTCACTGTGAGGGTTTAAAAAGTGGTTATTCAACATGAGACCCGATCCAAAAAACATTTTGAATCTTTTTTGGTAGAGTCCAAAAAATCCATTTTCTGATGAAAAACGATGACCCCGGACCAGTCGAACGTTGAAAAAAATGGTCAATATTGATGAAATTTTAACATTTAATCTTTTGACTTTAAATGACGGTTGGATGTGAATTCTTACTTTTTCAACTAAAATAAGTGTGTTTAAAGTCATTTCTGTGCCTGAAATTTGTCAAAATTGAAGATTTTGAGTAAGCAAAACTCTGTAAAAATGGCAATTTTGGTCACTGTGAGGGTTTAAAAAGTGGTTATTCAACATGAGGCCCGATCCAAATGACATTTTGAATCATTTTTGGTAGAGTCCAAAAAATCAATTTTCTGATGAAAAACGATGACCCCGGACCAGTCGAACGTTGAAAAAATGGTCAATATTGAAGAAATTTTAACATTTAATCTTTTGACTTTAAATGACGGTTGGATGTGAATTATTACTTTTTCAACTATAATAAGTGTGTTTAAAGTCATTTCTGTGCCTGAAATTGGTCAAAATTTAAAATTTTGAGTAAGCAAAACTCTGTAAAAATGGCAATTTTGGTCACTGTGAGAGTTTAAAAAGTGGTTATTCAACATGAGGCCCGATCCAAATGACATTTTGAATCATTTTTGGTAGAGTCCAAAAAATCAATTTTCTGATGAAAAACGATGACCCCGGACCAGTCGAACGTTGAAAAAATGGTCAATATTGATGAAATTTTAACATTTCATCTTTTGACTTTAAATGACGGTTGGATGTGAATTATTACTTTTTCAACTAAAATAAGTGTGTTTAAAGTCATTTCTGTGCCTGAAATTGGTCAAAATTGAAGATTCTGAGTAAGATAAACTCTGTAAAAATGGCAATTTTGGTCACTGTGAGGGTTTAAAAAGTGGTTATTCAACATGAGGCCCGATCCAAATGACATTTTGAATCATTTTTGGTAGAGTCCAAAAAATCAATTTTCTGATGAAAAACGATGACCCCGGACCAGTCGAACGTTGAAAAAATGGTCAATATTGATGAAATTTTAACATTTAATCTTTTGACTTTAAATGACGGTTGGATGTGAATTATTACTTTTTCAACTAAAATAAGTGTGTTTAAAGTCATTTCTGTGCCTGAAATTGGTCAAAATTGAAGATTCTGAGTAAGCAAAACTCTGTAAAAATGGCAATTTTGGTCACTGTGAGGGTTTAAAAAGTGGTTATTCAACATGAGGCCCGATCCAAATGACATTTTGAATCATTTTTGGTAGAGTCCAAAAAATCAATTTTCTGATGAAAAACGATGACCCCGGACCAGTCGAACGTTGAAAAAATGGTCAATATTGATGAAATTTTAACATTTAATCTTTTGACTTTAAATGACGGTTGGATGTGAATTATTACTTTTTCAACTAAAATAAGTGTGTTTAAAGTCATTTCTGTGCCTGAAATTGGTCAAAATTGAAGATTTTGAGTAAGCAAAACTCTGTAAAAATGGCAATTTTGGTCACTGTGAGGGTTTAAAAAGTGGTTATTCAACATGACGCCCGATCCAAATGACATTTTGAATCATTTTTGGTAGAGTCCAAAAAATCAATTTTCTGATGAAAAACGATGACCCCGGACCAGTCGAACGTTGAAAAAATGGTCAATATTGATGAAATTTTAACATTTAATCTTTTGACTTTAAATGACGGTTGGATGTGAATTATTACTTTTTCAACTAAAATAAGTGTGTTTAAAGTCATTTCTGTGCCTGAAATTGGTCAAAATTTAAGATTTTGAGTAAGCAAAACTCTGTAAAAATGGCAATTTTGGTCACTGTGAGGGTTTAAAAAGTGGTTATTCAACATGAGACCCGATCCAAAAAACATTTTGAATCTTTTTTGGTAGAGTCCAAAAAATCCATTTTCTGATGAAAAACGATGACCCCGGACCAGTCGAACGTTGAAAAAATGGTCAATATTGATGAAATTTTAACATTTAATCTTTTGACTTTAAATGACGGTTGGATGTGAATTCTTACTTTTTCAACTAAAATAAGTGTGTTTAAAGTCATTTCTGTGCCTGAAATTTGTCAAAATTGAAGATTTTGAGTAAGCAAAACTCTGTAAAAATGGCAATTTTGGTCACTGTGAGGGTTTAAAAAGTGGTTATTCAACATGAGGCCCGATCCAAATGACATTTTGAATCATTTTTGGTAGAGTCCAAAAAATCAATTTTCTGATGAAAAACGATGACCCCGAACCAGTCGAACGTTGAAAAAACTGGTCAATATTGATGAAATTTTTACATTTAATCTTTTGACTTTAAATGACGGTTGGATGTGAATTATTACTTTTTCAACTAAAATAAGTGTGTTTAAAGTCATTTCTGTGCCTGAAATTGGTCAAAATTTAAGATTTTGAGTAAGCAAAACTCTGTAAAAATGGCAATTTTGGTCACTGTGAGGGTTTAAAAAGTGGTTATTCAACATGAGGCCCGATCCAAATGACATTTTGAATCATTTTTGGTAGAGTCCAAAAAATCAATTTTCTGATGAAAAACGATGACCCCGGACCAGTCGAACGTTGAAAAAATGGTCAATATTGATGAAATTTTAACATTTAATCTTTTGACTTTAAATGACGGTTGGATGTGAATTATTACTTTTTCAACTAAAATAAGTGTGTTTAAAGTCATTTCTGTGCCTGAAATTGGTCAAAATTGAAGATTTTGAGTAAGCAAAACTCTGTAAAAATGGCAATTTTGGTCACTGTGAGGGTTTAAAAAGTGGTATTCAACATGAGGCCCGATCCAAATGACATTTTGAATCATTTTTGGTAGAGTCCAAAAAATCAATTTTCTGATGAAAAACGATGACCCCGGACCAGTCGAACGTTGAAAAAATGGTCAATATTGATGCAATTTTAACATTTAATCTTTTGACTTTAAATGACGGTTGGATGTGAATTATTACTTTTTCAACTAAAATAAGTGTGTTTAAAGTCATTTCTGTGCCTGAAATTGGTCAAAATCTAAGATTTTGAGTAAGCAAAACTCTGTAAAAATGGCAATTTTGGTCACTGTGAGGGTTTAAAAAGTGGTTATTCAACATGAGGCCCGATCCAAATGACATTTTGAATCATTTTTGGTAGAGTCCAAAAAATCAATTTTCTGATGAAAAACGATGACCCCGGACCAGTCGAACGTTGAAAAAATGGTCAATATTGATGAAATTTTAACATTTAATCTTTTGACTTTAAATAACGGTTGGATGTGAATTATTACTTTTTCAACTAAAATAAGTGTGTTTAAAGTCATTTCTGTGCCTGAAATTGGTCAAAATTGAAGATTTTGAGTAAGCAAAACTCTGTAAAAATGGCAATTTTGGTCACTGTGAGGGTTTAAAAAGTGGTTATTCAACATGAGACCCGATCCAAAAAACATTTTGAATCTTTTTTGGTAGAGTCCAAAAAATCCATTTTCTGATGAAAAACGATGACCCCGGACCAGTCGAACGTTGAAAAAAATGGTCAATATTGATGAAATTTTAACATTTAATCTTTTGACTTTAAATGACGGTTGGATGTGAATTCTTACTTTTTCAACTAAAATAAGTGTGTTTAAAGTCATTTCTGTGCCTGAAATTTGTCAAAATTGAAGATTTTGAGTAAGCAAAACTCTGTAAAAATGGCAATTTTGGTCACTGTGAGGGTTTAAAAAGTGGTTATTCAACATGAGGCCCGATCCAAATGACATTTTGAATCATTTTTGGTAGAGTCCAAAAAATCAATTTTCTGATGAAAAACGATGACCCCGGACCAGTCGAACGTTGAAAAAATGGTCAATATTGAAGAAATTTTAACATTTAATCTTTTGACTTTAAATGACGGTTGGATGTGAATTATTACTTTTTCAACTATAATAAGTGTGTTTAAAGTCATTTCTGTGCCTGAAATTGGTCAAAATTTAAGATTTTGAGTAAGCAAAACTCTGTAAAAATGGCAATTTTGGTCACTGTGAGAGTTTAAAAAGTGGTTATTCAACATGAGGCCCGATCCAAATGACATTTTGAATCATTTTTGGTAGAGTCCAAAAAATCAATTTTCTGATGAAAAACGATGACCCCGGACCAGTCGAACGTTGAAAAAATGGTCAATATTGATGAAATTTTAACATTTCATCTTTTGACTTTAAATGACGGTTGGATGTGAATTATTACTTTTTCAACTAAAATAAGTGTGTTTAAAGTCATTTCTGTGCCTGAAATTGGTCAAAATTGAAGATTCTGAGTAAGATAAACTCTGTAAAAATGGCAATTTTGGTCACTGTGAGGGTTTAAAAAGTGGTTATTCAACATGAGGCCCGATCCAAATGACATTTTGAATCATTTTTGGTAGAGTCCAAAAAATCAATTTTCTGATGAAAAACGATGACCCCGGACCAGTCGAACGTTGAAAAAATGGTCAATATTGATGAAATTTTAACATTTAATCTTTTGACTTTAAATGACGGTTGGATGTGAATTATTACTTTTTCAACTAAAATAAGTGTGTTTAAAGTCATTTCTGTGCCTGAAATTGGTCAAAATTGAAGATTCTGAGTAAGCAAAACTCTGTAAAAATGGCAATTTTGGTCACTGTGAGGGTTTAAAAAGTGGTTATTCAACATGAGGCCCGATCCAAATGACATTTTGAATCATTTTTGGTAGAGTCCAAAAAATCAATTTTCTGATGAAAAACGATGACCCCGGACCAGTCGAACGTTGAAAAAATGGTCAATATTGATGAAATTTTAACATTTAATCTTTTGACTTTAAATGACGGTTGGATGTGAATTATTACTTTTTCAACTAAAATAAGTGTGTTTAAAGTCATTTCTGTGCCTGAAATTGGTCAAAATTGAAGATTTTGAGTAAGCAAAACTCTGTAAAAATGGCAATTTTGGTCACTGTGAGGGTTTAAAAAGTGGTTATTCAACATGAGGCCCGATCCAAATGACATTTTGAATCATTTTTGGTAGAGTCCAAAAAATCAATTTTCTGATGAAAAACGATGACCCCGGACCAGTCGAACGTTGTAAAAATGGTCAATATTGATGAAATTTTAACATTTAATCTTTTGACTTTAAATGACGGTTGGATGTGAATTATTACTTTTTCAACTAAAATAAGTGTGTTTAAAGTCATTTCTGTGCCTGAAATTGGTCAAAATTTAAGATTTTGAGTAAGCAAAACTCTGTAAAAATGGCAATTTTGGTCACTGTGAGGGTTTAAAAAGTGGTTATTCAACATGAGGCCCGATCCAAATGACATTTTGAATCATTTTTGGTAGAGTCCAAAAAATCAATTTTCTGATGAAAAACGATGACCCCGGACCAGTCGAACGTTGAAAAAATGGTCAATATTGATGAAATTTTAACATTTAATCTTTTGACTTTAAATAACGGTTGGATGTGAATTATTACTTTTTCAACTAAAATAAGTGTGTTTAAAGTCATTTCTGTGCCTGAAATTGGTCAAAATTGAAGATTTTGAGTAAGCAAAACTCTGTAAAAATGGCAATTTTGGTCACTGTGAGGGTTTAAAAAGTGGTTATTCAACATGAGACCCGATCCAAAAAACATTTTGAATCTTTTTTGGTAGAGTCCAAAAAATCCATTTTCTGATGAAAAACGATGACCCCGGACCAGTCGAACGTTGAAAAAATGGTCAATATTGATGAAATTTTAACATTTAATCTTTTGACTTTAAATGACGGTTGGATGTGAATTCTTACTTTTTCAACTAAAATAAGTGTGTTTAAAGTCATTTCTGTGCCTGAAATTTGTCAAAATTGAAGATTTTGAGTAAGCAAAACTCTGTAAAAATGGCAATTTTGGTCACTGTGAGGGTTTAAAAAGTGGTTATTCAACATGAGGCCCGATCCAAATGACATTTTGAATCATTTTTGGTAGAGTCCAAAAAATCAATTTTCTGATGAAAAACGATGACCCCGGACCAGTCGAACGTTGTAAAAATGGTCAATATTGATGAAATTTTAACATTTAATCTTTTGACTTTAAATGACGGTTGGATGTGAATTATTACTTTTTCAACTAAAATAAGTGTGTTTAAAGTCATTTCTGTGCCTGAAATTGGTCAAAATTGAAGATTTTGAGTAAGCAAAACTCTGTAAAAATGGCAATTTTGGTCACTGTGAGGGTTTAAAAAGTGGTTATTCAACATGAGACCCGATCCAAAAAACATTTTCAATCATTTTTGGTAGAGTCCAAAAAATCAATTTTCTGATGAAAAACGATGACCCCGGACCAGTCGAACGTTGAAAAAATGGTCAATATTGATGAAATTTTAACATTTAATCTTTTGACTTTAAATGACGGTTGGATGTGAATTCTTACTTTTTCAACTAAAATAAGTGTTTAAAGTCATTTCTGTGCCTGAAATTTGTCAAAATTGAAGATTTTGAGTAAGCAAAACTCTGTAAAAATGGCAATTTTGGTCACTGTGAGGGTTTAAAAAGTGGTTATTCAACATGAGGCCCGATCCAAATGACATTTTGAATCATTTTTGGTAGAGTCCAAAAAATCAATTTTCTGATGAAAAACGATGACCCCGGACCAGTCGAACGTTGAAAAAATGGTCAATATTGATGAAATTTTAACATTTAATCTTTTGACTTTAAATGACGGTTGGATGTGAATTATTACTTTTTCAACTAAAATAAGTGTGTTTAAAGTCATTTCTGTGCCTGAAATTGGTCAAAATTTAAGATTTTGAGTAAGCAAAACTCTGTAAAAATGGCAATTTTGGTCACTGTGAGAGTTTAAAAAGTGGTTATTCAACATGAGGCCCGATCCAAATGACATTTTGAATCATTTTTGGTAGAGTCCAAAAAATCAATTTTCTGATGAAAAACGATGACCCCGGACCAGTCGAACGTTGAAAAAATGGTCAATATTGATGAAATTTTAACATTTCATCTTTTGACTTTAAATGACGGTTGGATGTGAATTATTACTTTTTCAACTAAAATAAGTGTGTTTAAAGTCATTTCTGTGCCTGAAATTGGTCAAAATTGAAGATTCTGAGTAAGCAAAACTGTAAAAATGGCAATTTTGGTCACTGTGAGGGTTTAAAAAGTGGTTATTCAACATGACGCCCGATCCAAATGACATTTTGAATCATTTTTGGTAGAGTCCAAAAAATCAATTTTCTGATGAAAAACGATGACCCCGGACCAGTCGAACGTTGAAAAAATGGTCAATATTGATGAAATTTTAACATTTAATCTTTTGACTTTAAATGACGGTTGGATGTGAATTATTACTTTTTCAACTAAAATAAGTGTGTTTAAAGTCATTTCTGTGCCTGAAATTGGTCAAAATTGAAGATTTTGAGTAAGCAAAACTCTGTAAAAATGGCAATTTTGGTCACTGTGAGGGTTTAAAAAGTGGTTATTCAACATGAGGCCCGATCCAAATGACATTTTGAATCATTTTTGGTAGAGTCCAAAAAATCAATTTTCTGATGAAAAACGATGACCCCCGGACCAGTCGAACGTTGTAAAAATGGTCAATATTGATGAAATTTTAACATTTAATCTTTTGACTTTAAATGACGGTTGGATGTGAATTATTACTTTTTCAACTAAAATAAGTGTGTTTAAAGTCATTTCTGTGCCTGAAATTGGTCAAAATTTAAGATTTTGAGTAAGCAAAACTCTGTAAAAATGGCAATTTTGGTCACTGTGAGGGTTTAAAAAGTGGTTATTCAACATGAGACCCGATCCAAAAAACATTTTGAATCTTTTTTGGTAGAGTCCAAAAAATCCATTTTCTGATGAAAAACGATGACCCCGGACCAGTCGAACGTTGAAAAAATGGTCAATATTGATGAAATTTTAACATTTAATCTTTTGACTTTAAATGACGGTTGGATGTGAATTCTTACTTTTTCAACTAAAATAAGTGTGTTTAAAGTCATTTCTGTGCCTGAAATTTGTCAAAATTGAAGATTTTGAGTAAGCAAAACTCTGTAAAAATGGCAATTTTGGTCACTGTGAGGGTTTAAAAAGTGGTTATTCAACATGAGGCCCGATCCAAATGACATTTTGAATCATTTTTGGTAGAGTCCAAAAAATCAATTTTTTGATGAAAAACGATGACCCCGGACCAGTCGAACGTTGAAAAAACAGGTCAATATTGATGAAATTTTTACATTTAATCTTTTGACTTTAAATGACGGTTGGATGTGAATTATTACTTTTTCAACTAAAATAAGTGTGTTTAAAGTCATTTCTGTGCCTGAAATTGGTCAAAATTTAAGATTTTGAGTAAGCAAAACTCTGTAAAAATGGCAATTTTGGTCACTGTGAGGGTTTAAAAAGTGGTTATTCAACATGAGGCCCGATCCAAATGACATTTTGAATCATTTTTGGTAGAGTCCAAAAAATCAATTTTCTGATGAAAAACGATGACCCCGGACCAGTCGAACGTTGAAAAAATGGTCAATATTGATGAAATTTTAACATTTAATCTTTTGACTTTAAATGACGGTTGGATGTGAATTATTACTTTTTCAACTAAAATAAGTGTGTTTAAAGTCATTTCTGTGCCTGAAATTGGTCAAAATTGAAGATTTTGAGTAAGCAAAACTCTGTAAAAATGGCAATTTTGGTCACTGTGAGGGTTTAAAAAGTGGTATTCAACATGAGGCCCGATCCAAATGACATTTTGAATCATTTTTGGTAGAGTCCAAAAAATCAATTTTCTGATGAAAAACGATGACCCCGGACCAGTCGAACGTTGAAAAAATGGTCAATATTGATGCAATTTTAACATTTAATCTTTTGACTTTAAATGACGGTTGGATGTGAATTATTACTTTTTCAACTAAAATAAGTGTGTTTAAAGTCATTTCTGTGCCTGAAATTGGTCAAAATCTAAGATTTTGAGTAAGCAAAACTCTGTAAAAATGGCAATTTTGGTCACTGTGAGGGTTTAAAAAGTGGTTATTCAACATGAGGCCCGATCCAAATGACATTTTGAATCATTTTTGGTAGAGTCCAAAAAATCAATTTTCTGATGAAAAACGATGACCCCGGACCAGTCGAACGTTGAAAAAATGGTCAATATTGATGAAATTTTAACATTTAATCTTTTGACTTTAAATAACGGTTGGATGTGAATTATTACTTTTTCAACTAAAATAAGTGTGTTTAAAGTCATTTCTGTGCCTGAAATTGGTCAAAATTGAAGATTTTGAGTAAGCAAAACTCTGTAAAAATGGCAATTTTGGTCACTGTGAGGGTTTAAAAAGTGGTTATTCAACATGAGACCCGATCCAAAAAACATTTTGAATCTTTTTTGGTAGAGTCCAAAAAATCCATTTTCTGATGAAAAACGATGACCCCGGACCAGTCGAACGTTGAAAAAAATGGTCAATATTGATGAAATTTTAACATTTAATCTTTTGACTTTAAATGACGGTTGGATGTGAATTCTTACTTTTTCAACTAAAATAAGTGTGTTTAAAGTCATTTCTGTGCCTGAAATTTGTCAAAATTGAAGATTTTGAGTAAGCAAAACTCTGTAAAAATGGCAATTTTGGTCACTGTGAGGGTTTAAAAAGTGGTTATTCAACATGAGGCCCGATCCAAATGACATTTTGAATCATTTTTGGTAGAGTCCAAAAAATCAATTTTCTGATGAAAAACGATGACCCCGGACCAGTCGAACGTTGAAAAAATGGTCAATATTGATGAAATTTTAACATTTAATCTTTTGACTTTAAATGACGGTTGGATGTGAATTATTACTTTTTCAACTATAATAAGTGTGTTTAAAGTCATTTCTGTGCCTGAAATTGGTCAAAATTTAAGATTTTGAGTAAGCAAAACTCTGTAAAAATGGCAATTTTGGTCACTGTGAGAGTTTAAAAAGTGGTTATTCAACATGAGGCCCGATCCAAATGACATTTTGAATCATTTTTGGTAGAGTCCAAAAAATCAATTTTCTGATGAAAAACGATGACCCCGGACCAGTCGAACGTTGAAAAAATGGTCAATATTGATGAAATTTTAACATTTCATCTTTTGACTTTAAATGACGGTTGGATGTGAATTATTACTTTTTCAACTAAAATAAGTGTGTTTAAAGTCATTTCTGTGCCTGAAATTGGTCAAAATTGAAGATTCTGAGTAAGATAAACTCTGTAAAAATGGCAATTTTGGTCACTGTGAGGGTTTAAAAAGTGGTTATTCAACATGAGGCCCGATCCAAATGACATTTTGAATCATTTTTGGTAGAGTCCAAAAAATCAATTTTCTGATGAAAAACGATGACCCCGGACCAGTCGAACGTTGAAAAAATGGTCAATATTGATGACATTTTAACATTTAATCTTTTGACTTTAAATGACGGTTGGATGTGAATTATTACTTTTTCAACTAAAATAAGTGTGTTTAAAGTCATTTCTGTGCCTGAAATTGGTCAAAATTGAAGATTCTGAGTAAGCAAAACTCTGTAAAAATGGCAATTTTGGTCACTGTGAGGGTTTAAAAAGTGGTTATTCAACATGAGGCCCGATCCAAATGACATTTTGAATAATTTTTGGTAGAGTCCAAAAAATCAATTTTCTGATGAAAAACGATGACCCCGGACCAGTCGAACGTTGAAAAAATGGTCAATATTGATGAAATTTTAACATTTAATCTTTTGACTTTAAATGACGGTTGGATGTGAATTATTGCTTTTTCAACTAAAATAAGTGTGTTTAAAGTCATTTCTGTGCCTGAAATTGGTCAAAATTGAAGATTTTGAGTAAGCAAAACTCTGTAAAAATGGCAATTTTGGTCACTGTGAGGGTTTAAAAAGTGGTTATTCAACATGAGGCCCGATCCAAATGACATTTTGAATCATTTTTGGTAGAGTCCAAAAAATCAATTTTCTGATGAAAAACGATGACCCCGGACCAGTCGAACGTTGTAAAAATGGTCAATATTGATGAAATTTTAACATTTAATCTTTTGACTTTAAATGACGGTTGGATGTGAATTATTACTTTTTCAACTAAAATAAGTGTGTTTAAAGTCATTTCTGTGCCTGAAATTGGTCAAAATTTAAGATTTTGAGTAAGCAAAACTCTGTAAAAATGGCAATTTTGGTCACTGTGAGGGTTTAAAAAGTGGTTATTCAACATGAGGCCCGATCCAAATGACATTTTGAATCATTTTTGGTAGAGTCCAAAAAATCAATTTTCTGATGAAAAACGATGACCCCGGACCAGTCGAACGTTGAAAAAATGGTCAATATTGATGAAATTTTAACATTTAATCTTTTGACTTTAAATAACGGTTGGATGTGAATTATTACTTTTTCAACTAAAATAAGTGTGTTTAAAGTCATTTCTGTGCCTGAAATTGGTCAAAATTGAAGATTTTGAGTAAGCAAAACTCTGTAAAAATGGCAATTTTGGTCACTGTGAGGGTTTAAAAAGTGGTTATTCAACATGAGACCCGATCCAAAAAACATTTTGAATCTTTTTTGGTAGAGTCCAAAAAATCCATTTTCTGATGAAAAACGATGACCCCGGACCAGTCGAACGTTGAAAAAATGGTCAATATTGATGAAATTTTAACATTTAATCTTTTGACTTTAAATGACGGTTGGATGTGAATTCTTACTTTTTCAACTAAAATAAGTGTGTTTAAAGTCATTTCTGTGCCTGAAATTTGTCAAAATTGAAGATTTTGAGTAAGCAAAACTCTGTAAAAATGGCAATTTTGGTCACTGTGAGGGTTTAAAAAGTGGTTATTCAACATGAGGCCCGATCCAAATGACATTTTGAATCATTTTTGGTAGAGTCCAAAAAATCAATTTTCTGATGAAAAACGATGACCCCGGACCAGTCGAACGTTGAAAAAATGGTCAATATTGATGAAATTTTAACATTTAATCTTTTGACTTTAAATGACGGTTGGATGTGAATTATTACTTTTTCAACTAAAATAAGTGTGTTTAAAGTCATTTCTGTGCCTGAAATTGGTCAAAATTGAAGATTTTGAGTAAGCAAAACTCTGTAAAAATGGCAATTTTGGTCACTGTGAGGGTTTAAAAAGTGGTTATTCAACATGAGGCCCGATCCAAATGACATTTTGAATCATTTTTGGTAGAGTCCAAAAAATCAATTTTCTGATGAAAAACGATGACCCCGGACCAGTCGAACGTTGTAAAAATGGTCAATATTGATGAAATTTTAACATTTAATCTTTTGACTTTAAATGACGGTTGGATGTGAATTATTACTTTTTCAACTAAAATAAGTGTGTTTAAAGTCATTTCTGTGCCTGAAATTGGTCAAAATTTAAGATTTTGAGTAAGCAAAACTCTGTAAAAATGGCAATTTTGGTCACTGTGAGGGTTTAAAAAGTGGTTATTCAACATGAGGCCCGATCCAAATGACATTTTGAATCATTTTTGGTAGAGTCCAAAAAATCAATTTTCTGATGAAAAACGATGACCCCGGACCAGTCGAACGTTGAAAAAATGGTCAATATTGATGAAATTTTAACATTTAATCTTTTGACTTTAAATGACGGTTGGATGTGAATTATTACTTTTTCAACTAAAATAAGTGTGTTTAAAGTCATTTCTGTGCCTGAAATTGGTCAAAATTGAAGATTTTGAGTAAGCAAAACTCTGTAAAAATGGCAATTTTGGTCACTGTGAGGGTTTAAAAAGTGGTTATTCAACATGAGACCCGATCCAAAAAACATTTTGAATCTTTTTTGGTAGAGTCCAAAAAATCCATTTTCTGATGAAAAACGATGACCCCGGACCAGTCGAACGATGAAAAAATGGTCAATATTGATGAAATTTTAACATTTAATCTTTTGACTTTAAATGACGATTGGATGTGAATTCTTACTTTTTCAACTAAAATAAGTGTGTTTAAAGTCATTTCTGTGCCTGAAATTTGTCAAAATTGAAGATTTTGAGTAAGCAAAACTCTGTAAAAATGGCAATTTTGGTCACTGTGAGGGTTTAAAAAGTGGTTATTCAACATGAGGCCCGATCCAAATGACATTTTGAATCATTTTTGGTAGAGTCCAAAAAATCAATTTTCTGATGAAAAACGATGACCCCGGACCAGTCGAACGTTGAAAAAATGGTCAATATTGATGAAATTTTAACATTTAATCTTTTGACTTTAAATGACGGTTGGATGTGAATTATTACTTTTTCAACTAAAATAAGTGTGTTTAAAGTCATTTCTGTGCCTGAAATTGGTCAAAATTTAAGATTTTGAGTAAGCAAAACTCTGTAAAAATGGCAATTTTGGTCACTGTGAGGGTTTAAAAAGTGGTTATTCAACATGAGGCCCGATCCAAATGACATTTTGGATCATTTTTGGTAGAGTCCAAAAAATCAATTTTCTGATGAAAAACGATGACCCCGGACCAGTCGAACGTTGAAAAAATGGTCAATATTGATGAAATTTTAACATTTAATCTTTTGACTTTAAATGACGGTTGGATGTGAATTATTACTTTTTCAACTAAAATAAGTGTGTTTAAAGTCATTTCTGTGCCTGAAATTGGTCAAAATTGAAGATTTTGAGTAAGCAAAACTCTGTAAAAATGGCAATTTTGGTCACTGTGAGGGTTTAAAAAGTGGTTATTCAACATGAGGCCCGATCCAAATGACATTTTGAATCATTTTTGGTAGAGTCCAAAAAATCAATTTTCTGATGAAAAACGATGACCCCGGACCAGTCGAACGTTGTAAAAATGGTCAATATTGATGAAATTTTAACATTTAATCTTTTGACTTTAAATGACGGTTGGATGTGAATTATTACTTTTTCAACTAAAATAAGTGTGTTTAAAGTCATTTCTGTGCCTGAAATTGGTCAAAATTGAAGATTCTGAGTAAGCAAAACTCTGTAAAAATGGCAATTTTGGTCACTGTGAGGGTTTAAAAAGTGGTTATTCAACATGAGGCCCGATCCAAATGACATTTTGAATCATTTTTGGTAGAGTCCAAAAAATCAATTTTCTGATGAAAAACGATGACCCCGGACCAGTCGAACGTTGAAAAAATGGTCAATATTGATGAAATTTTAACATTTAAACTTTTGACTTTAAATGACGGTTGGATGTGAATTATTACTTTTTCAACTAAAATAAGTGTGTTTAAAGTCATTTCTGTGCCTGAAATTGGTCAAAATTGAAGATTTTGAGTAAGCAAAACTCTGTAAAAATGGCAATTTTGGTCACTGTGAGGGTTTAAAAAGTGGTTATTCAACATGAGGCCCGATCCAAATGACATTTTGAATCATTTTTGGTAGAGTCCAAAAAATCAATTTTCTGATGAAAAACGATGACCCCGGACCAGTCGAACGTTGTAAAAATGGTCAATATTGATGAAATTTTAACATTTAATCTTTTGACTTTAAATGACGGTTGGATGTGAATTATTACTTTTTCAACTAAAATAAGTGTGTTTAAAGTCATTTCTGTGCCTGAAATTGGTCAAAATTTAAGATTTTGAGTAAGCAAAACTCTGTAAAAATGGCAATTTTGGTCACTGTGAGGGTTTAAAAAGTGGTTATTCAACATGAGGCCTGATCCAAATGACATTTTGAATCATTTTTGGTAGAGTCCAAAAAATCAATTTTCTGATGAAAAACGATGACCCCGGACCAGTCGAACGTTGAAAAAATGGTCAATATTGATGAAATTTTAACATTTAATCTTTTGACTTTAAATGACGGTTGGATGTGAATTATTACTTTTTCAACTAAAACAAGTGTGTTTAAAGTCATTTCTGTGCCTGAAATTGGTCAAAATTTAAAATTTTGAGTAAGCAAAACTCTGTAAAAATTGCAATTTTGGTCACCTTGAGGGTTTAAAAAGTGGTTATTCAACATGAGGCCCGATCCAAATGACATTTTGAATCATTTTTGGTAGAGTCCAAAAAATCAATTTTCTGATGAAAAACGATGACCCCGGACCAGTCGAACGTTGAAAAAATGGTCAATATTGATGAAATTTTAACATTTAATCTTTTGACTTTAAATGACGGTTGGATGTGAATTATTACTTTTTCAACTAAAACAAGTGTGTTTAAAGTCATTTCTGTGCCTGAAATTGGTCAAAATTTAAGATTTTGAGTAAGCAAAACTCTGTAAAAATTGCAATTTTGGTCACTGTGAGGGTTTAAAAAGTGGTTATTCAACATGAGACCCGATCCAAAAAACATTTTGAATCTTTTTTGGTAGAGTCCAAAAAATCAATTTTCTGATGAAAAACGATGACCCCGGACCAGTCGAACGTTGAAAAAATTGTCAATATTGATGAAATTTTAACATTTAATCTTTTGACTTTAAATGACGGTTGGATGTGAATTATTACTTTTTCAACTAAAATAAGTGTGTTTAAAGTACTTTCTGTGCCTGAAATTGGTCAAAATTGAAGATTTTGAGTAAGCAAAACTCTGTAAAAATGGCAATTTTGGTCACTGTGAGGGTTTAAAAAGTGGTTATTCAACATGAGACCCGATCCAAAAAACATTTTGAATCTTTTTTGGTAGAGTCCAAAAAATCAATTTTCTGATGAAAAACGATGACCCCGGACCAGTCGAACGTTGAAAAAATGGTCAATATTGATGAAATTTTAACATTTAATCTTTTGACTTTAAATGACGGTTGGATGTGAATTATTACTTTTTCAACTAAAATAAGTGTGTTTAAAGTCATTTCTGTGCCTGAAATTGGTCAAAATTGAAGATTTTGAGTAAGCAAAACTCTGTAAAAATGGCAATTTTGGTCACTGTGAGGGTTTAAAAAGTGGTTATTCAACATGAGGCCCGATCCAAATGACATTTTGAATCATTTTTGGTAGAGTCCAAAAAATCAATTTTCTGATGAAAAACGATGACCCCGGACCAGTCGAACGTTGTAAAAATGGTCAATATTGATGAAATTTTAACATTTAATCTTTTGACTTTAAATGACGGTTGGATGTGAATTATTACTTTTTCAACTAAAATAAGTGTGTTTAAAGTCATTTCTGTGCCTGAAATTGGTCAAAATTTAAGATTTTGAGTAAGCAAAACTCTGTAAAAATGGCAATTTTGGTCACTGTGAGGGTTTAAAAAGTGGTTATTCAACATGAGGCCCGATCCAAATGACATTTTGAATCATTTTTGGTAGAGTCCAAAAAATCAATTTTCTGATGAAAAACGATGACCCCGGACCAGTCGAACGTTGAAAAAATGGTCAATATTGATGAAATTTTAACATTTAATCTTTTGACTTTAAATGACGGTTGGATGTGAATTATTACTTTTTCAACTAAAATAAGTGTGTTTAAAGTCATTTCTGTGCCTGAAATTGGTCAAAATTGAAGATTTTGAGTAAGCAAAACTCTGTAAAAATGGCAATTTTGGTCACTGTGAGGGTTTAAAAAGTGGTTATTCAACATGAGACCCGATCCAAAAAACATTTTGAATCTTTTTTGGTAGAGTCCAAAAAATCCATTTTCTGATGAAAAACGATGACCCCGGACCAGTCGAACGTTGAAAAAATGGTCAATATTGATGAAATTTTAACATTTAATCTTTTGACTTTAAATGACGATTGGATGTGAATTCTTACTTTTTCAACTAAAATAAGTGTGTTTAAAGTCATTTCTGTGCCTGAAATTTGTCAAAATTGAAGATTTTGAGTAAGCAAAACTCTGTAAAAATGGCAATTTTGGTCACTGTGAGGGTTTAAAAAGTGGTTATTCAACATGAGGCCCGATCCAAATGACATTTTGAATCATTTTTGGTAGAGTCCAAAAAATCAATTTTCTGATGAAAAACGATGACCCCGGACCAGTCGAACGTTGAAAAAATGGTCAATATTGATGAAATTTGAACATTTAATCTTTTGACTTTAAATGACGGTTGGATGTGAATTATTACTTTTTCAACTAAAATAAGTGTGTTTAAAGTCATTTCTGTGCCTGAAATTAGTCAAAATTTAAGATTTTGAGTAAGCAAAACTCTGTAAAAATGGCAATTTTGGTCACTGTGAGGGTTTAAAAAGTGGTTATTCAACATGAGGCCCGATCCAAATGACATTTTGGATCATTTTTGGTAGAGTCCAAAAAATCAATTTTCTGATGAAAAACGATGACCCCGGACCAGTCGAACGTTGAAAAAATGGTCAATATTGATGAAATTTTAACATTTAATCTTTTGACTTTAAATGACGGTTGGATGTGAATTATTACTTTTTCAACTAAAATAAGTGTGTTTAAAGTCATTTCTGTGCCTGAAATTGGTCAAAATTGAAGATTTTGAGTAAGCAAAACTCTGTAAAAATGGCAATTTTGGTCACTGTGAGGGTTTAAAAAGTGGTTATTCAACATGAGGCCCGATCCAAATGACATTTTGAATCATTTTTGGTAGAGTCCAAAAAATCAATTTTCTGATGAAAAACGATGACCCCGGACCAGTCGAACGTTGAAAAAATGGTCAATATTGATGAAATTTTAACATTTAATCTTTTGACTTTAAATGACGGTTGGATGTGAATTATTACTTTTTCAACTAAAACAAGTGTGTTTAAAGTCATTTCTGTGCCTGAAATTGGTCAAAATTTAAAATTTTGAGTAAGCAAAACTCTGTAAAAATTGCAATTTTGGTCACTGTGAGGGTTTAAAAAGTGGTTATTCAACATGAGGCCCGATCCAAATGAGATTTTGAATCATTTTTGGTAGAGTCCAAAAAATCAATTTTCTGATGAAAAACGATGACCCCGGACCAGTTGAACGTTGAAAAAATGGTCAATATTGATGGAATTTTAACATTTAATCTTTTGACTTTAAATGACGGTTGGATGTGAATTATTACTTTTTCAACTAAAACAAGTGTGTTTAAAGTCATTTCTGTGCCTGAAATTGGTCAAAATTTAAGATTTTGAGTAAGCAAAACTCTGTAAAAATTGCAATTTTGGTCACTGTGAGGGTTTAAAAAGTGGTTATTCAACATGAGACCCGATCCAAAAAACATTTTGAATCTTTTTTGGTAGAGTCCAAAAAATCAATTTTCTGATGAAAAACGATGACCCCGGACCAGTCGAACGTTGAAAAAATTGTCAATATTGATGAAATTTTAACATTTAATCTTTTGACTTTAAATGACGGTTGGATGTGAAATATTACTTTTTCAACTAAAATAAGTGTGTTTAAAGTCCTTTCTGTGCCTGAAATTGGTCAAAATTGAAGATTTTGAGTAAGCAAAACTCTGTAAAAATGGCAATTTTGGTCACTGTGAGGGTTTAAAAAGTGGTTATTCAACATGAGACCCGATCCAAAAAACATTTTGAATCTTTTTTGGTAGAGTCCAAAAAATCCATTTTCTGATGAAAAACGATGACCCCGGACCAGTCGAACGTTGAAAAAATGGTCAATATTGATGAAATTTTAACATTTAATCTTTTGACTTTAAATGACGGTTGGATGTGAATTCTTACTTTTTCAACTTAAATAAGTGTGTTTAAAGTCATTTCTGTGCCTGAAATTTGTCAAAATTGAAGATTTTGAGTAAGCAAAACTCTGTAAAAATGGCAATTTTGGTCACTGTGAGGGTTTAAAAAGTGGTTATTCAACATGAGGCCCGATCCAAATGACATTTTGAATCATTTTTGGTAGAGTCCAAAAAATCAATTTTCTGATGAAAAACGATGACCCCGGACCAGTCGAACGTTGAAAAAATGGTCAATATTGATGAAATTTTTACATTTAATCTTTTGACTTTAAATGACGGTTGGATGTGAATTATTACTTTTTCAACTAAAATAAGTGTGTTTAAAGTCATTTCTGTGCCTGAAATTGGTCAAAATTTAAGATTTTGAGTGAGCAAAACTCTGTAAAAATGGCAATTTTTTTTCACTGTGAGGGTTTAAAAAGTGGTTATTCAACATGAGGCCCGATCCAAATGACATTTTGAATCATTTTTGGTAGAGTCCAAAAAATCAATTTTCTGATGAAAAACGATGACCCCGGACCAGTCGAACGTTGTAAAAATGGTCAATATTGATGAAATTTTAACATTTTATCTTTTGACTTTAAATGACGGTTGGATGTGAATTATTACTTTTTCAACTAAAATAAGTGTGTTTAAAGTCATTTCTGTGCCTGAAATTGGTCAAAATTTAAGATTTTGAGTAAGCAAAACTCTGTAAAAATGGCAATTTTGGTCACTGTGAGGGTTTAAAAAGTGGTTATTCAACATGAGACCTGATCCAAAAAACATTTTCAATCATTTTTGGTAGAGTCCAAAAAATCAATTTTCTGATGAAAAACGATGACCCCGGACCAGTCGAACGTTGAAAAAATGGTCAATATTGATGAAATTTTAACATTTAATCTTTTGACTTTAAATGACGGTTGGATGTGAATTCTTACTTTTTCAACTAAAATAAGTGTGTTTAAAGTCATTTCTGTGCCTGAAATTTGTCAAAATTGAAGATTTTGAGTAAGCAAAACTCTGTAAAAATGGCAATTTTGGTCACTGTGAGGGTTTAAAAAGTGGTTATTCAACATGAGGCCCGATCCAAATGACATTTTGAATCATTTTTGGTAGAGTCCAAAAAATCAATTTTCTGATGAAAAACGATGACCCCGGACCAGTCGAACGTTGAAAAAATGGTCAATATTGATGAAATTTTAACATTTCATCTTTTGACTTTAAATGACGGTTGGATGTGAATTATTACTTTTTCAACTAAAATAAGTGTGTTTAAAGTCATTTCTGTGCCTGAAATTGGTCCAAATTGAAGATTCTGAGTAAGATAAACTCTGTAAAAATGGCAATTTTGGTCACTGTGAGGGTTTAAAAAGTGGTTATTCAACATGAGGCCCGATCCAAATGACATTTCGAATCATTTTTGGTAGAGTCCAAAAAATCAATTTTCTGATGAAAAACGATGACCCCGGACCAGTCGAACGTTGAAAAAATGGTCAATATTGATGAAATTTTAACATTTAATCTTTTGACTTTAAATGACGGTTGGATGTGAATTATTACTTTTTCAACTAAAATAAGTGTGTTTAAAGTCATTTCTGTGCCTGAAATTGGTCAAAATTGAAGATTCTGAGTAAGCAAAACTGTAAAAATGGCAATTTTGGTCACTGTGAGGGTTTAAAAAGTGGTTATTCAACATGACGCCCGATCCAAATGACATTTTGAATCATTTTTGGTAGAGTCCAAAAAATCAATTTTCTGATGAAAAACGATGACCCCGGACCAGTCGAACGTTGAAAAAATGGTCAATATTGATGAAATTTTAACATTTAATCTTTTGACTTTAAATGACGGTTGGATGTGAATTATTACTTTTTCAACTAAAATAAGTGTGTTTAAAGTCATTTCTGTGCCTGAAATTGGTCAAAATTGAAGATTTTGAGTAAGCAAAACTCTGTAAAAATGGCAATTTTGGTCACTGTGAGGGTTTAAAAAGTGGTTATTCAACATGAGGCCCGATCCAAATGACATTTTGAATCATTTTTGGTAGAGTCCAAAAAATCAATTTTCTGATGAAAAACGATGACCCCGGACCAGTCGAACGTTGTAAAAATGGTCAATATTGATGAAATTTTAACATTTAATCTTTTGACTTTAAATGACGGTTGGATGTGAATTATTACTTTTTCAACTAAAATAAGTGTGTTTAAAGTCATTTCTGTGCCTGAAATTGGTCAAAATTTAAGATTTTGAGTAAGCAAAACTCTGTAAAAATGGCAATTTTGGTCACTGTGAGGGTTTAAAAAGTGGTATTCAACATGAGACCCGATCCAAAAAACATTTTGAAATTTTTTTGGTAGAGTCCAAAAAATCCATTTTCTGATGAAAAACGATGACCCCGGACCAGTCGAACGTTGAAAAAATGGTCAATATTGATGAAATTTTAACATTTAATCTTTTGACTTTAAATGACGGTTGGATGTGAATTCTTACTTTTTCAACTAAAATAAGTGTGTTTAAAGTCATTTCTGTGCCTGAAATTTGTCAAAATTGAAGATTTTGAGTAAGCAAAACTCTGTAAAAATGGCAATTTTGGTCACTGTGAGGGTTTAAAAAGTGGTTATTCAACATGAGGCCCGATCCAAATGACATTTTGAATCATTTTTGGTAGAGTCCAAAAAATCAATTTTCTGATGAAAAACGATGACCCCGGACCAGTCGAACGTTGAAAAAACTGGTCAATATTGATGAAATTTTTACATTTAATCTTTTGACTTTAAATGACGGTTGGATGTGAATTATTACTTTTTCAACTAAAATAAGTGTGTTTAAAGTCATTTCTGTGCCTGAAATTGGTCAAAATTTAAGATTTTGAGTAAGCAAAACTCTGTAAAAATGGCAATTTTGGTCACTGTGAGGGTTTAAAAAGTGGTTATTCAACATGAGGCCCGATCCAAATGACATTTTGAATCATTTTTGGTAGAGTCCAAAAAATCAATTTTCTGATAAAAACGATGACCCCGGACCAGTCGAACGTTGAAAAAATGGTCAATATTGATGAAATTTTAACATTTAATCTTTTGACTTTAAATGACGGTTGGATGTGAATTATTACTTTTTCAACTATAATAAGTGTGTTTAAAGTCATTTCTGTGCCTGAAATTGGTCAAAATTGAAGATTTTGAGTAAGCAAAACTCTGTAAAAATGGCAATTTTGGTCACTGTGAGGGTTTAAAAAGTGGTTATTCAACATGAGGCCCGATCCAAATGACATTTTGAATCATTTTTGGTAGAGTCCAAAAAATCAATTTTCTGATGAAAAACGATGACCCCGGACCAGTCGAACGTTGAAAAAATGGTCAATATTGATGCAATTTTAACATTTAATCTTTTGACTTTAAATGACGGTTGGATGTGAATTATTACTTTTTCAACTAAAATAAGTGTGTTTAAAGTCATTTCTGTGCCTGAAATTGGTCAAAATCTAAGATTTTGAGTAAGCAAAACTCTGTAAAAATGGCAATTTTGGTCACTGTGAGGGTTTAAAAAGTGGTTATTCAACATGAGGCCCGATCCAAATGACATTTTGAATCATTTTTGGTAGAGTCCAAAAAATCAATTTTCTGATGAAAAACGATGACCCCGGACCAGTCGAACGTTGAAAAAATGGTCAATATTGATGAAATTTTAACATTTAATCTTTTGACTTTAAATAACGGTTGGATGTGAATTATTACTTTTTCAACTAAAATAAGTGTGTTTAAAGTCATTTCTGTGCCTGAAATTGGTCAAAATTGAAGATTTTGAGTAAGCAAAACTCTGTAAAAATGGCAATTTTGGTCACTGTGAGGGTTTAAAAAGTGGTTATTCAACATGAGACCCGATCCAAAAAACATTTTGAATCTTTTTTGGTAGAGTCCAAAAAATCCATTTTCTGATGAAAAACGATGACCCCGGACCAGTCGAACGTTGAAAAAAATGGTCAATATTGATGAAATTTTAACATTTAATCTTTTGACTTTAAATGACGGTTGGATGTGAATTCTTACTTTTTCAACTAAAATAAGTGTGTTTAAAGTCATTTCTGTGCCTGAAATTTGTCAAAATTGAAGATTTTGAGTAAGCAAAACTCTGTAAAAAGGGCAATTTTGGTCACTGTGAGGGTTTAAAAAGTGGTTATTCAACATGAGGCCCGATCCAAATGACATTTTGAATCAATTTTGGTAGAGTCCAAAAAATCAATTTTCTGATGAAAAACGATGACCCCGGACCAGTCGAACGTTGAAAAAATGGTCAATATTGATGAAATTTTAACATTTAATCTTTTGACTTTAAATGACGGTTGGATGTGAATTATTACTTTTTCAACTATAATAAGTGTGTTTAAAGTCATTTCTGTGCCTGAAATTGGTCAAAATTTAAGATTTTGAGTAAGCAAAACTCTGTAAAAATGGCAATTTTGGTCACTGTGAGAGTTTAAAAAGTGGTTATTCAACATGAGGCCCGATCCAAATGACATTTTGAATCATTTTTGGTAGAGTCCAAAAAATCAATTTTCTGATGAAAAACGATGACCCCGGACCAGTCGAACGTTGAAAAAATGGTCAATATTGATGAAATTTTAACATTTCATCTTTTGACTTTAAATGACGGTTGGATGTGAATTATTACTTTTTCAACTAAAATAAGTGTGTTTAAAGTCATTTCTGTGCCTGAAATTGGTCAAAATTGAAGATTCTGAGTAAGATAAACTCTGTAAAAATGGCAATTTTGGTCACTGTGAGGGTTTAAAAAGTGGTTATTCAACATGAGGCCCGATCCAAATGACATTTTGAATCATTTTTGGTAGAGTCCAAAAAATCAATTTTCTGATGAAAAACGATGACCCCGGACCAGTCGAACGTTGAAAAAATGGTCAATATTGATGAAATTTTAACATTTAATCTTTTGACTTTAAATGACGGTTGGATGTGAATTATTACTTTTTCAACTAAAATAAGTGTGTTTAAAGTCATTTCTGTGCCTGAAATTGGTCAAAATTGAAGATTCTGAGTAAGCAAAACTCTGTAAAAATGGCAATTTTGGTCACTGTGAGGGTTTAAAAAGTGGTTATTCAACATGAGGCCCGATCCAAATGACATTTTGAATCATTTTTGGTAGAGTCCAAAAAATCAATTTTCTGATGAAAAACGATGACCCCGGACCAGTCGAACGTTGAAAAAATGGTCAATATTGATGCAATTTTAACATTTAATCTTTTGACTTTAAATGACGGTTGGATGTGAATTATTACTTTTTCAACTAAAATAAGTGTGTTTAAAGTCATTTCTGTGCCTGAAATTGGTCAAAATCTAAGATTTTGAGTAAGCAAAACTCTGTAAAAATTGCAATTTTGGTCACTGTGAGGGTTTAAAAAGTGGTTATTCAACATGAGGCCCGATCCAAATGACATTTTGAATCATTTTTGGTAGAGTCCAAAAAATCAATTTTCTGATGAAAAACGATGACCCCGGACCAGTCGAACGTTGAAAAAATGGTCAATATTGATGAAATTTTAACATTTAATCTTTTGACTTTAAATGACGGTTGGATGTGAATTATTACTTTTTCAACTAAAACAAGTGTGTTTAAAGTCATTTCTGTGCCTGAAATTGGTCAAAATTTAAGATTTTGAGTAAGCAAAACTCTGTAAAAATTGCAATTTTGGTCACTGTGAGGGTTTAAAAAGTGGTTATTCAACATGAGACCCGATCCAAAAAACATTTTGAATCTTTTTTGGTAGAGTCCAAAAAATCAATTTTCTGATGAAAAACGATGACCCCGGACCAGTCGAACGTTGAAAAAATTGTCAATATTGATGAAATTTTAACATTTAATCTTTTGACTTTAAATGACGGTTGGATGTGAATTATTACTTTTTCAACTAAAATAAGTGTGTTTAAAGTCCTTTCTGTGCCTGAAATTGGTCAAAATTGAAGATTTTGAGTAAGCAAAACTCTGTAAAAATGGCAATTTTGGTCACTGTGAGGGTTTAAAAAGTGGTTATTCAACATGAGACCCGATCCAAAAAACATTTTGAATCTTTTTTGGTAGATTCCAAAAAATCAATTTTCTGATGAAAAACGATGACCCCGGACCAGTCGAACGTTGTAAAAATGGTCAATATTGATGAAATTTTAACATTTAATCTTTTGACTTTAAATGACGGTTGGATGTGAATTATTACTTTTTCAACTAAAATAAGTGTGTTTAAAGTCATTTCTGTGCCTGAAATTGGTCAAAATTTAAGATTTTGAGTAAGCAAAACTCTGTAAAAATGGCAATTTTGGTCACTGTGAGGGTTTAAAAAGTGGTTATTCAACATAAGGCCCGATCCAAATGACATTTTGAATCATTTTTGGTAGAGTCCAAAAAATCAATTTTCTGATGAAAAACGATGACCCCGGACCAGTCGAACGTTGAAAAAATGGTCAATATTGATGAAATTTTAACATTTAATCTTTTGACTTTAAATGACAATTGGATGTGAATTATTACTTTTTCAACTAAAATAAGTGTGTTTAAAGTCATTTCTGTGCCTGAAATTGGTCAAAATTGAAGATTTTGAGTAAGCAAAACTCTGTAAAAATGGCAATTTTGGTCACTGTGAGGGTTTAAAAAGTGGTTATTCAACATGAGACCCGATCCAAAAAACATTTTGAATCTTTTTTGGTAGAGTCCAAAAAATCCATTTTCTGATGAAAAACGATGACCCCGGACCAGTCGAACGTTGAAAAAATGGTCAATATTGATGAAATTTTTACATTTAATCTTTTGACTTTAAATGACGGTTGGATGTGAATTATTACTTTTTCAACTAAAATAAGTGTGTTTAAAGTCATTTCTGTGCCTGAAATTTGTCAAAATTTAAGATTTTGAGTAAGCAAAACTCTGTAAAAATGGCAATTTTGGTCACTGTGAGGGTTTAAAAAGTGGTTATTCAACATGAGGCCCGATCCAAATGACATTTTGGATCATTTTTGGTAGAGTCCAAAAAATCAATTTTCTGATGAAAAACGATGACCCCGGACCAGTCGAACGTTGAAAAAATGGTCAATATTGATGAAATTTTAACATTTAATCTTTTGACTTTAAATGACGGTTGGATGTGAATTATTACTTTTTCAACTAAAATAAGTGTGTTTAAAGTCATTTCTGTGCCTGAAATTGGTCAAAATTGAAGATTTTGAGTAAGCAAAACTCTGTAAAAATGGCAATTTTGGTCACTGTGAGGGTTTAAAAAGTGGTTATTCAACATGAGGCCCGATCCAAATGACATTTTGAATCATTTTTGGTAGAGTCCAAAAAATCAATTTTCTGATGAAAAACGATGACCCCGGACCAGTCGAACGTTGTAAAAATGGTCAATATTGATGAAATTTTAACATTTAATCTTTTGACTTTAAATGACGGTTGGATGTGAATTATTACTTTTTCAACTAAAATAAGTGTGTTTAAAGTCATTTCTGTGCCTGAAATTGGTCAAAATTGAAGATTCTGAGTAAGCAAAACTCTGTAAAAATGGCAATTTTGGTCACTGTGAGGGTTTAAAAAGTGGTTATTCAACATGAGGCCCGATCCAAATGACATTTTGAATCATTTTTGGTAGAGTCCAAAAAATCAATTTTCTGATGAAAAACGATGACCCCGGACCAGTCGAACGTTGAAAAAATGGTCAATATTGATGAAATTTGAACATTTAATCTTTTGACTTTAAATGACGGTTGGATGTGAATTATTACTTTTTCAACTAAAATAAGTGTGTTTAAAGTCATTTCTGTGCCTGAAATTAGTCAAAATTTAAGATTTTGAGTAAGCAAAACTCTGTAAAAATGGCAATTTTGGTCACTGTGAGGGTTTAAAAAGTGGTTATTCAACATGAGGCCCGATCCAAATGACATTTTGGATCATTTTTGGTAGAGTCCAAAAAATCAATTTTCTGATGAAAAACGATGACCCCGGACCAGTCGAACGTTGAAAAAATGGTCAATATTGATGAAATTTTAACATTTAATCTTTTGACTTTAAATGACGGTTGGATGTGAATTATTACTTTTTCAACTAAAATAAGTGTGTTTAAAGTCATTTCTGTGCCTGAAATTGGTCAAAATTGAAGATTTTGAGTAAGCAAAACTCTGTAAAAATGGCAATTTTGGTCACTGTGAGGGTTTAAAAAGTGGTTATTCAACATGAGGCCCGATCCAAATGACATTTTGAATCATTTTTGGTAGAGTCCAAAAAATCAATTTTCTGATGAAAAACGATGACCCCGGACCAGTCGAACGTTGAAAAAATGGTCAATATTGATGAAATTTTAACATTTAATCTTTTGACTTTAAATGACGGTTGGATGTGAATTATTACTTTTTCAACTAAAACAAGTGTGTTTAAAGTCATTTCTGTGCCTGAAATTGGTCAAAATTTAAAATTTTGAGTAAGCAAAACTCTGTAAAAATTGCAATTTTGGTCACTGTGAGGGTTTAAAAAGTGGTTATTCAACATGAGGCCCGATCCAAATGAGATTTTGAATCATTTTTGGTAGAGTCCAAAAAATCAATTTTCTGATGAAAAACGATGACCCCGGACCAGTTGAACGTTGAAAAAATGGTCAATATTGATGGAATTTTAACATTTAATCTTTTGACTTTAAATGACGGTTGGATGTGAATTATTACTTTTTCAACTAAAACAAGTGTGTTTAAAGTCATTTCTGTGCCTGAAATTGGTCAAAATTTAAGATTTTGAGTAAGCAAAACTCTGTAAAAATTGCAATTTTGGTCACTGTGAGGGTTTAAAAAGTGGTTATTCAACATGAGACCCGATCCAAAAAACATTTTGAATCTTTTTTGGTAGAGTCCAAAAAATCAATTTTCTGATGAAAAACGATGACCCCGGACCAGTCGAACGTTGAAAAAATTGTCAATATTGATGAAATTTTAACATTTAATCTTTTGACTTTAAATGACGGTTGGATGTGAAATATTACTTTTTCAACTAAAATAAGTGTGTTTAAAGTCCTTTCTGTGCCTGAAATTGGTCAAAATTGAAGATTTTGAGTAAGCAAAACTCTGTAAAAATGGCAATTTTGGTCACTGTGAGGGTTTAAAAAGTGGTTATTCAACATGAGACCCGATCCAAAAAACATTTTGAATCTTTTTTGGTAGAGTCCAAAAAATCCATTTTCTGATGAAAAACGATGACCCCGGACCAGTCGAACGTTGAAAAAATGGTCAATATTGATGAAATTTTAACATTTAATCTTTTGACTTTAAATGACGGTTGGATGTGAATTCTTACTTTTTCAACTTAAATAAGTGTGTTTAAAGTCATTTCTGTGCCTGAAATTTGTCAAAATTGAAGATTTTGAGTAAGCAAAACTCTGTAAAAATGGCAATTTTGGTCACTGTGAGGGTTTAAAAAGTGGTTATTCAACATGAGGCCCGATCCAAATGACATTTTGAATCATTTTTGGTAGAGTCCAAAAAATCAATTTTCTGATGAAAAACGATGACCCCGGACCAGTCGAACGTTGAAAAAATGGTCAATATTGATGAAATTTTTACATTTAATCTTTTGACTTTAAATGACGGTTGGATGTGAATTATTACTTTTTCAACTAAAATAAGTGTGTTTAAAGTCATTTCTGTGCCTGAAATTGGTCAAAATTTAAGATTTTGAGTGAGCAAAACTCTGTAAAAATGGCAATTTTGGTCACTGTGAGGGTTTAAAAAGTGGTTATTCAACATGAGGCCCGATCCAAATGACATTTTGAATCATTTTTGGTAGAGTCCAAAAAATCAATTTTCTGATGAAAAACGATGACCCCGGACCAGTCGAACGTTGTAAAAATGGTCAATATTGATGAAATTTTAACATTTTATCTTTTGACTTTAAATGACGGTTGGATGTGAATTATTACTTTTTCAACTAAAATAAGTGTGTTTAAAGTCATTTCTGTGCCTGAAATTGGTCAAAATTTAAGATTTTGAGTAAGCAAAACTCTGTAAAAATGGCAATTTTGGTCACTGTGAGGGTTTAAAAAGTGGTTATTCAACATGAGACCTGATCCAAAAAACATTTTCAATCATTTTTGGTAGAGTCCAAAAAATCAATTTTCTGATGAAAAACGATGACCCCGGACCAGTCGAACGTTGAAAAAATGGTCAATATTGATGAAATTTTAACATTTAATCTTTTGACTTTAAATGACGGTTGGATGTGAATTCTTACTTTTTCAACTAAAATAAGTGTGTTTAAAGTCATTTCTGTGCCTGAAATTTGTCAAAATTGAAGATTTTGAGTAAGCAAAACTCTGTAAAAATGGCAATTTTGGTCACTGTGAGGGTTTAAAAAGTGGTTATTCAACATGAGGCCCGATCCAAATGACATTTTGAATCATTTTTGGTAGAGTCCAAAAAATCAATTTTCTGATGAAAAACGATGACCCCGGACCAGTCGAACGTTGAAAAAATGGTCAATATTGATGAAATTTTAACATTTCATCTTTTGACTTTAAATGACGGTTGGATGTGAATTATTACTTTTTCAACTAAAATAAGTGTGTTTAAAGTCATTTCTGTGCCTGAAATTGGTCCAAATTGAAGATTCTGAGTAAGATAAACTCTGTAAAAATGGCAATTTTGGTCACTGTGAGGGTTTAAAAAGTGGTTATTCAACATGAGGCCCGATCCAAATGACATTTTGAATCATTTTTGGTAGAGTCCAAAAAATCAATTTTCTGATGAAAAACGATGACCCCGGACCAGTCGAACGTTGAAAAAATGGTCAATATTGATGAAATTTTAACATTTAATCTTTTGACTTTAAATGACGGTTGGATGTGAATTATTACTTTTTCAACTAAAATAAGTGTGTTTAAAGTCATTTCTGTGCCTGAAATTGGTCAAAATTGAAGATTCTGAGTAAGCAAAACTGTAAAAATGGCAATTTTGGTCACTGTGAGGGTTTAAAAAGTGGTTATTCAACATGACGCCCGATCCAAATGACATTTTGAATCATTTTTGGTAGAGTCCAAAAAATCAATTTTCTGATGAAAAACGATGACCCCGGACCAGTCGAACGTTGAAAAAATGGTCAATATTGATGAAATTTTAACATTTAATCTTTTGACTTTAAATGACGGTTGGATGTGAATTATTACTTTTTCAACTAAAATAAGTGTGTTTAAAGTCATTTCTGTGCCTGAAATTGGTCAAAATTGAAGATTTTGAGTAAGCAAAACTCTGTAAAAATGGCAATTTTGGTCACTGTGAGGGTTTAAAAAGTGGTTATTCAACATGAGGCCCGATCCAAATGACATTTTGAATCATTTTTGGTAGAGTCCAAAAAATCAATTTTCTGATGAAAAACGATGACCCCGGACCAGTCGAACGTTGTAAAAATGGTCAATATTGATGAAATTTTAACATTTAATCTTTTGACTTTAAATGACGGTTGGATGTGAATTATTACTTTTTCAACTAAAATAAGTGTGTTTAAAGTCATTTCTGTGCCTGAAATTGGTCAAAATTTAAGATTTTGAGTAAGCAAAACTCTGTAAAAATGGCAATTTTGGTCACTGTGAGGGTTTAAAAAGTGGTTATTCAACATGAGACCCGATCCAAAAAACATTTTGAAATTTTTTTGGTAGAGTCCAAAAAATCCATTTTCTGATGAAAAACGATGACCCCGGACCAGTCGAACGTTGAAAAAATGGTCAATATTGATGAAATTTTAACATTTAATCTTTTGACTTTAAATGACGGTTGGATGTGAATTCTTACTTTTTCAACTAAAATAAGTGTGTTTAAAGTCATTTCTGTGCCTGAAATTTGTCAAAATTGAAGATTTTGAGTAAGCAAAACTCTGTAAAAATGGCAATTTTGGTCACTGTGAGGGTTTAAAAAGTGGTTATTCAACATGAGGCCCGATCCAAATGACATTTTGAATCATTTTTGGTAGAGTCCAAAAAATCAATTTTCTGATGAAAAACGATGACCCCGGACCAGTCGAACGTTGAAAAAACTGGTCAATATTGATGAAATTTTTACATTTAATCTTTTGACTTTAAATGACGGTTGGATGTGAATTATTACTTTTTCAACTAAAATAAGTGTGTTTAAAGTCATTTCTGTGCCTGAAATTGGTCAAAATTTAAGATTTTGAGTAAGCAAAACTCTGTAAAAATGGCAATTTTGGTCACTGTGAGGGTTTAAAAAGTGGTTATTCAACATGAGGCCCGATCCAAATGACATTTTGAATCATTTTTGGTAGAGTCCAAAAAATCAATTTTCTGATGAAAAACGATGACCCCGGACCAGTCGAACGTTGAAAAAATGGTCAATATTGATGAAATTTTAACATTTAATCTTTTGACTTTAAATGACGGTTGGATGTGAATTATTACTTTTTCAACTAAAATAAGTGTGTTTAAAGTCATTTCTGTGCCTGAAATTGGTCAAAATTGAAGATTTTGAGTAAGCAAAACTCTGTAAAAATGGCAATTTTGGTCACTGTGAGGGTTTAAAAAGTGGTTATTCAACATGAGGCCCGATCCAAATGACATTTTGAATCATTTTTGGTAGAGTCCAAAAAATCAATTTTCTGATGAAAAACGATGACCCCGGACCAGTCGAACGTTGAAAAAATGGTCAATATTGATGCAATTTTAACATTTAATCTTTTGACTTTAAATGACGGTTGGATGTGAATTATTACTTTTTCAACTAAAATAAGTGTGTTTAAAGTCATTTCTGTGCCTGAAATTGGTCAAAATCTAAGATTTTGAGTAAGCAAAACTCTGTAAAAATGGCAATTTTGGTCACTGTGAGGGTTTAAAAAGTGGTTATTCAACATGAGGCCCGATCCAAATGACATTTTGAATCATTTTTGGTAGAGTCCAAAAAATCAATTTTCTGATGAAAAACGATGACCCCGGACCAGTCGAACGTTGAAAAAATGGTCAATATTGATGAAATTTTAACATTTAATCTTTTGACTTTAAATAACGGTTGGATGTGAATTATTACTTTTTCAACTAAAATAAGTGTGTTTAAAGTCATTTCTGTGCCTGAAATTGGTCAAAATTGAAGATTTTGAGTAAGCAAAACTCTGTAAAAATGGCAATTTTGGTCACTGTGAGGGTTTAAAAAGTGGTTATTCAACATGAGACCCGATCCAAAAAACATTTTGAATCTTTTTTGGTAGAGTCCAAAAAATCCATTTTCTGATGAAAAACGATGACCCCGGACCAGTCGAACGTTGAAAAAAATGGTCAATATTGATGAAATTTTAACATTTAATCTTTTGACTTTAAATGACGGTTGGATGTGAATTCTTACTTTTTCAACTAAAATAAGTGTGTTTAAAGTCATTTCTGTGCCTGAAATTTGTCAAAATTGAAGATTTTGAGTAAGCAAAACTCTGTAAAAAGGGCAATTTTGGTCACTGTGAGGGTTTAAAAAGTGGTTATTCAACATGAGGCCCGATCCAAATGACATTTTGAATCAATTTTGGTAGAGTCCAAAAAATCAATTTTCTGATGAAAAACGATGACCCCGGACCAGTCGAACGTTGAAAAAATGGTCAATATTGATGAAATTTTAACATTTAATCTTTTGACTTTAAATGACGGTTGGATGTGAATTATTACTTTTTCAACTATAATAAGTGTGTTTAAAGTCATTTCTGTGCCTGAAATTGGTCAAAATTTAAGATTTTGAGTAAGCAAAACTCTGTAAAAATGGCAATTTTGGTCACTGTGAGAGTTTAAAAAGTGGTTATTCAACATGAGGCCCGATCCAAATGACATTTTGAATCATTTTTGGTAGAGTCCAAAAAATCAATTTTCTGATGAAAAACGATGACCCCGGACCAGTCGAACGTTGAAAAAATGGTCAATATTGATGAAATTTTAACATTTCATCTTTTGACTTTAAATGACGGTTGGATGTGAATTATTACTTTTTCAACTAAAATAAGTGTGTTTAAAGTCATTTCTGTGCCTGAAATTGGTCAAAATTGAAGATTCTGAGTAAGATAAACTCTGTAAAAATGGCAATTTTGGTCACTGTGAGGGTTTAAAAAGTGGTTATTCAACATGAGGCCCGATCCAAATGACATTTTGAATCATTTTTGGTAGAGTCCAAAAAATCAATTTTCTGATGAAAAACGATGACCCCGGACCAGTCGAACGTTGAAAAAATGGTCAATATTGATGAAATTTTAACATTTAATCTTTTGACTTTAAATGACGGTTGGATGTGAATTATTACTTTTTCAACTAAAATAAGTGTGTTTAAAGTCATTTCTGTGCCTGAAATTGGTCAAAATTGAAGATTCTGAGTAAGCAAAACTCTGTAAAAATGGCAATTTTGGTCACTGTGAGGGTTTAAAAAGTGGTTATTCAACATGAGGCCCGATCCAAATGACATTTTGAATCATTTTTGGTAGAGTCCAAAAAATCAATTTTCTGATGAAAAACGATGACCCCGGACCAGTCGAACGTTGAAAAAATGGTCAATATTGATGCAATTTTAACATTTAATCTTTTGACTTTAAATGACGGTTGGATGTGAATTATTACTTTTTCAACTAAAATAAGTGTGTTTAAAGTCATTTCTGTGCCTGAAATTGGTCAAAATCTAAGATTTTGAGTAAGCAAAACTCTGTAAAAATTGCAATTTTGGTCACTGTGAGGGTTTAAAAAGTGGTTATTCAACATGAGGCCCGATCCAAATGACATTTTGAATCATTTTTGGTAGAGTCCAAAAAATCAATTTTCTGATGAAAAACGATGACCCCGGACCAGTCGAACGTTGAAAAAATGGTCAATATTGATGAAATTTTAACATTTAATCTTTTGACTTTAAATGACGGTTGGATGTGAATTATTACTTTTTCAACTAAAACAAGTGTGTTTAAAGTCATTTCTGTGCCTGAAATTGGTCAAAATTTAAGATTTTGAGTAAGCAAAACTCTGTAAAAATTGCAATTTTGGTCACTGTGAGGGTTTAAAAAGTGGTTATTCAACATGAGACCCGATCCAAAAAACATTTTGAATCTTTTTTGGTAGAGTCCAAAAAATCAATTTTCTGATGAAAAACGATGACCCCGGACCAGTCGAACGTTGAAAAAATTGTCAATATTGATGAAATTTTAACATTTAATCTTTTGACTTTAAATGACGGTTGGATGTGAATTATTACTTTTTCAACTAAAATAAGTGTGTTTAAAGTCCTTTCTGTGCCTGAAATTGGTCAAAATTGAAGATTTTGAGTAAGCAAAACTCTGTAAAAATGGCAATTTTGGTCACTGTGAGGGTTTAAAAAGTGGTTATTCAACATGAGACCCGATCCAAAAAACATTTTGAATCTTTTTTGGTAGAGTCCAAAAAATCAATTTTCTGATGAAAAACGATGACCCCGGACCAGTCGAACGTTGTAAAAATGGTCAATATTGATGAAATTTTAACATTTAATCTTTTGACTTTAAATGACGGTTGGATGTGAATTATTACTTTTTCAACTAAAATAAGTGTGTTTAAAGTCATTTCTGTGCCTGAAATTGGTCAAAATTTAAGATTTTGAGTAAGCAAAACTCTGTAAAAATGGCAATTTTGGTCACTGTGAGGGTTTAAAAAGTGGTTATTCAACATAAGGCCCGATCCAAATGACATTTTGAATCATTTTTGGTAGAGTCCAAAAAATCAATTTTCTGATGAAAAACGATGACCCCGGACCAGTCGAACGTTGAAAAAATGGTCAATATTGATGAAATTTTAACATTTAATCTTTTGACTTTAAATGACAATTGGATGTGAATTATTACTTTTTCAACTAAAATAAGTGTGTTTAAAGTCATTTCTGTGCCTGAAATTGGTCAAAATTGAAGATTTTGAGTAAGCAAAACTCTGTAAAAATGGCAATTTTGGTCACTGTGAGGGTTTAAAAAGTGGTTATTCAACATGAGACCCGATCCAAAAAACATTTTGAATCTTTTTTGGTAGAGTCCAAAAAATCCATTTTCTGATGAAAAACGATGACCCCGGACCAGTCGAACGTTGAAAAAATGGTCAATATTGATGAAATTTTTACATTTAATCTTTTGACTTTAAATGACGGTTGGATGTGAATTATTACTTTTTCAACTAAAATAAGTGTGTTTAAAGTCATTTCTGTGCCTGAAATTTGTCAAAATTTAAGATTTTGAGTAAGCAAAACTCTGTAAAAATGGCAATTTTGGTCACTGTGAGGGTTTAAAAAGTGGTTATTCAACATGAGGCCCGATCCAAATGACATTTTGGATCATTTTTGGTAGAGTCCAAAAAATCAATTTTCTGATGAAAAACGATGACCCCGGACCAGTCGAACGTTGAAAAAATGGTCAATATTGATGAAATTTTAACATTTAATCTTTTGACTTTAAATGACGGTTGGATGTGAATTATTACTTTTTCAACTAAAATAAGTGTGTTTAAAGTCATTTCTGTGCCTGAAATTGGTCAAAATTGAAGATTTTGAGTAAGCAAAACTCTGTAAAAATGGCAATTTTGGTCACTGTGAGGGTTTAAAAAGTGGTTATTCAACATGAGGCCCGATCCAAATGACATTTTGAATCATTTTTGGTAGAGTCCAAAAAATCAATTTTCTGATGAAAAACGATGACCCCGGACCAGTCGAACGTTGTAAAAATGGTCAATATTGATGAAATTTTAACATTTAATCTTTTGACTTTAAATGACGGTTGGATGTGAATTATTACTTTTTCAACTAAAATAAGTGTGTTTAAAGTCATTTCTGTGCCTGAAATTGGTCAAAATTGAAGATTCTGAGTAAGCAAAACTCTGTAAAAATGGCAATTTTGGTCACTGTGAGGGTTTAAAAAGTGGTTATTCAACATGAGGCCCGATCCAAATGACATTTTGAATCATTTTTGGTAGAGTCCAAAAAATCAATTTTCTGATGAAAAACGATGACCCCGGACCAGTCGAACGTTGAAAAAATGGTCAATATTGATGAAATTTTAACATTTAAACTTTTGACTTTAAATGACGGTTGGATGTGAATTATTACTTTTTCAACTAAAATAAGTGTGTTTAAAGTCATTTCTGTGCCTGAAATTGGTCAAAATTGAAGATTTTGAGTAAGCAAAACTCTGTAAAAATGGCAATTTTGGTCACTGTGAGGGTTTAAAAAGTGGTTATTCAACATGAGGCCCGATCCAAATGACATTTTGAATCATTTTTGGTAGAGTCCAAAAAATCAATTTTCTGATGAAAAACGATGACCCCGGACCAGTCGAACGTTGTAAAAATGGTCAATATTGATGAAATTTTAACATTTAATCTTTTGACTTTAAATGACGGTTGGATGTGAATTATTACTTTTTCAACTAAAATAAGTGTGTTTAAAGTCATTTCTGTGCCTGAAATTGGTCAAAATTTAAGATTTTGAGTAAGCAAAACTCTGTAAAAATGGCAATTTTGGTCACTGTGAGGGTTTAAAAAGTGGTTATTCAACATGAGGCCCGATCCAAATGACATTTTGAATCATTTTTGGTAGAGTCCAAAAAATCAATTTTCTGATGAAAAACGATGACCCCGGACCAGTCGAACGTTGAAAAAATGGTCAATATTGATGAAATTTTAACATTTAATCTTTTGACTTTAAATGACAGTTGGATGTGAATTATTACTTTTTCAACTAAAACAAGTGTGTTTAAAGTCATTTCTGTGCCTGAAATTGGTCAAAATTTAAAATTTTGAGTAAGCAAAACTCTGTAAAAATTGCAATTTTGGTCACTGTGAGGGTTTAAAAAGTGGTTATTCAACATGAGGCCCGATCCAAATGACATTTTGAATCATTTTTGGTAGAGTCCAAAAAATCAATTTTCTGATGAAAAACGATGACCCCGGACCAGTCGAACGTTGAAAAAATGGTCAATATTGATGAAATTTTAACATTTAATCTTTTGACTTTAAATGACGGTTGGATGTGAATTATTACTTTTTCAACTAAAACAAGTGTGTTTAAAGTCATTTCTGTGCCTGAAATTGGTCAAAATTTAAGATTTTGAGTAAGCAAAACTCTGTAAAAATTGCAATTTTGGTCACTGTGAGGGTTTAAAAAGTGGTTATTCAACATGAGACCCGATCCAAAAAACATTTTGAATCTTTTTTGGTAGAGTCCAAAAAATCAATTTTCTGATGAAAAACGATGACCCCGGACCAGTCGAACGTTGAAAAAATTGTCAATATTGATGAAATTTTAACATTTAATCTTTTGACTTTAAATGACGGTTGGATGTGAATTATTACTTTTTCAACTAAAATAAGTGTGTTTAAAGTCCTTTCTGTGCCTGAAATTGGTCGAAATTGAAGATTTTGAGTAAGCAAAACTCTGTAAAAATGGCAATTTTGGTCACTGTGAGGGTTTAAAAAGTGGTTATTCAACATGAGGCCCGATCCAAATGACATTTTGAATCATTTTTGGTAGAGTCCAAAAAATCAATTTTCTGATGAAAAACGATGACCCCGGACCAGTCGAACGTTGAAAAAATGGTCAATATTGATGAAATTTTTACATTTAATCTTTTGACTTTAAATGACGGTTGGATGTGAATTATTACTTTTTCAACTAAAATAAGTGTGTTTAAAGTCATTTCTGTGCCTGAAATTGGTCAAAATTTAAGATTTTGAGTAAGCAAAACTCTGTAAAAATGGCAATTTTGGTCACTGTGAGGGTTTAAAAAGTGGTTATTCAACATGAGGCCCGATCCAAATGACATTTTGAATCATTTTTGGTAGAGTCCAAAAAATCAATTTTCTGATGAAAAACGATGACCCCGGACCAGTCGAACGTTGAAAAAATGGTCAATATTGATGAAATTTTAACATTTAATCTTTTGACTTTAAATAACGGTTGGATGTGAATTATTACTTTTTCAACTAAAATAAGTGTGTTTAAAGTCATTTCTGTGCCTGAAATTGGTCAAAATTGAAGATTTTGAGTAAGCAAAACTCTGTAAAAATGGCAATTTTGGTCACTGTGAGGGTTTAAAAAGTGGTTATTCAACATGAGACCCGATCCAAAAAACATTTTCAATCATTTTTGGTAGAGTCCAAAAAATCAATTTTCTGATGAAAAACGATGACCCCGGACCAGTCGAACATTGAAAAAATGGTCAATATTGATGAAATTTTAACATTTAATCTTTTGACTTTAAATGACGGTTGGATGTGAATTCTTACTTTTTCAACTAAAATAAGTGTGTTTAAAGTCATTTCTGTGCCTGAAATTTGTCAAAATTGAAGATTTTGAGTAAGCAAAACTCTGTAAAAATGGCAATTTTGGTCACTGTGAGGGTTTAAAAAGTGGTTATTCAACATGAGGCCCGATCCAAATGACATTTTGAATCATTTTTGGTAGAGTCCAAAAAATCAATTTTCTGATGAAAAACGATGACCCCGGACCAGTCGAACGTTGAAAAAATGGTCAATATTGATGAAATTTTAACATTTAATCTTTTGACTTTAAATGACGGTTGGATGTGAATTATTACTTTTTCAACTAAAATAAGTGTGTTTAAAGTCATTTCTGTGCCTGAAATTGGTCAAAATTTAAGATTTTGAGTAAGCAAAACTCTGTAAAAATGGCAATTTTGGTCACTGTGAGAGTTTAAAAAGTGGTTATTCAACATGAGGCCCGATCCAAATGACATTTTGAATCATTTTTGGTAGAGTCCAAAAAATCAATTTTCTGATGAAAAACGATGACCCCGGACCAGTCGAACGTTGAAAAAATGGTCAATATTGATGAAATTTTAACATTTCATCTTTTGACTTTAAATGACGGTTGGATGTGAATTATTACTTTTTCAACTAAAATAAGTGTGTTTAAAGTCATTTCTGTGCCTGAAATTGGTCCAAATTGAAGATTCTGAGTAAGATAAACTCTGTAAAAATGGCAATTTTGGTCACTGTGAGGGTTTAAAAAGTGGTTATTCAACATGAGGCCCGATCCAAATGACATTTTGAATCATTTTTGGTAGAGTCCAAAAAATCAATTTTCTGATGAAAAACGATGACCCCGGACCAGTCGAACGTTGAAAAAATGGTCAATATTGATGAAATTTTAACATTTAATCTTTTGACTTTAAAGGACGGTTGGATGTGAATTATTACTTTTTCAACTAAAATAAGTGTGTTTAAAGTCATTTCTGTGCCTGAAATTGGTCAAAATTGAAGATTCTGAGTAAGCAAAACTGTAAAAATGGTAATTTTGGTCACTGTGAGGGTTTAAAAAGTGGTTATTCAACATGACGCCCGATCCAAATGACATTTTGAATCATTTTTGGTAGAGTCCAAAAAATCAATTTTCTGATGAAAAACGATGACCCCGGACCAGTCGAACGTTGAAAAAATGGTCAATATTGATAAAATTTTAACATTTAATCTTTTGACTTTAAATGACGGTTGGATGTGAATTATTACTTTTTCAACTAAAATAAGTGTGTTTAAAGTCATTTCTGTGCCTGAAATTGGTCAAAATTGAAGATTTTGAGTAAGCAAAACTCTGTAAAAATGGCAATTTTGGTCACTGTGAGGGTTTAAAAAGTGGTTATTCAACATGAGGCCCGATCCAAATGACATTTTGAATCATTTTTGGTAGAGTCCAAAAAATCAATTTTCTGATGAAAAACGATGACCCCGGACCAGTCGAACGTTGTAAAAATGGTCAATATTGATGAAATTTTAACATTTAATCTTTTGACTTTAAATGACGGTTGGATGTGAATTATTACTTTTTCAACTAAAATAAGTGTGTTTAAAGTCATTTCTGTGCCTGAAATTGGTCAAAATTTAAGATTTTGAGTAAGCAAAACTCTGTAAAAATGGCAATTTTGGTCACTGTGAGGGTTTAAAAAGTGGTTATTCAACATAAGGCCCGATCCAAATGACATTTTGAATCATTTTTGGTAGAGTCCAAAAAATCAATTTTCTGATGAAAAACGATGACCCCGGACCAGTCGAACGTTGAAAAAATGGTCAATATTGATGAAATTTTAACATTTAATCTTTTGACTTTAAATGACAATTGGATGTGAATTATTACTTTTTCAACTAAAATAAGTGTGTTTAAAGTCATTTCTGTGCCTGAAATTGGTCAAAATTGAAGATTTTGAGTAAGCAAAACTCTGTAAAAATGGCAATTTTGGTCACTGTGAGGGTTTAAAAAGTGGTTATTCAACATGAGACCCGATCCAAAAAACATTTTGAATCTTTTTTGGTAGAGTCCAAAAAATCCATTTTCTGATGAAAAACGATGACCCCGGACCAGTCGAACGTTGAAAAAATGGTCAATATTGATGAAATTTTTACATTTAATCTTTTGACTTTAAATGACGGTTGGATGTGAATTATTACTTTTTCAACTAAAATAAGTGTGTTTAAAGTCATTTCTGTGCCTGAAATTTGTCAAAATTTAAGATTTTGAGTAAGCAAAACTCTGTAAAAATGGCAATTTTGGTCACTGTGAGGGTTTAAAAAGTGGTTATTCAACATGAGGCCCGATCCAAATGACATTTTGGATCATTTTTGGTAGAGTCCAAAAAATCAATTTTCTGATGAAAAACGATGACCCCGGACCAGTCGAACGTTGAAAAAATGGTCAATATTGATGAAATTTTAACATTTAATCTTTTGACTTTAAATGACGGTTGGATGTGAATTATTACTTTTTCAACTAAAATAAGTGTGTTTAAAGTCATTTCTGTGCCTGAAATTGGTCAAAATTGAAGATTTTGAGTAAGCAAAACTCTGTAAAAATGGCAATTTTGGTCACTGTGAGGGTTTAAAAAGTGGTTATTCAACATGAGGCCCGATCCAAATGACATTTTGAATCATTTTTGGTAGAGTCCAAAAAATCAATTTTCTGATGAAAAACGATGACCCCGGACCAGTCGAACGTTGTAAAAATGGTCAATATTGATGAAATTTTAACATTTAATCTTTTGACTTTAAATGACGGTTGGATGTGAATTATTACTTTTTCAACTAAAATAAGTGTGTTTAAAGTCATTTCTGTGCCTGAAATTGGTCAAAATTGAAGATTCTGAGTAAGCAAAACTCTGTAAAAATGGCAATTTTGGTCACTGTGAGGGTTTAAAAAGTGGTTATTCAACATGAGGCCCGATCCAAATGACATTTTGAATCATTTTTGGTAGAGTCCAAAAAATCAATTTTCTGATGAAAAACGATGACCCCGGACCAGTCGAACGTTGAAAAAATGGTCAATATTGATGAAATTTTAACATTTAAACTTTTGACTTTAAATGACGGTTGGATGTGAATTATTACTTTTTCAACTAAAATAAGTGTGTTTAAAGTCATTTCTGTGCCTGAAATTGGTCAAAATTGAAGATTTTGAGTAAGCAAAACTCTGTAAAAATGGCAATTTTGGTCACTGTGAGGGTTTAAAAAGTGGTTATTCAACATGAGGCCCGATCCAAATGACATTTTGAATCATTTTTGGTAGAGTCCAAAAAATCAATTTTCTGATGAAAAACGATGACCCCGGACCAGTCGAACGTTGTAAAAATGGTCAATATTGATGAAATTTTAACATTTAATCTTTTGACTTTAAATGACGGTTGGATGTGAATTATTACTTTTTCAACTAAAATAAGTGTGTTTAAAGTCATTTCTGTGCCTGAAATTGGTCAAAATTTAAGATTTTGAGTAAGCAAAACTCTGTAAAAATGGCAATTTTGGTCACTGTGAGGGTTTAAAAAGTGGTTATTCAACATGAGGCCCGATCCAAATGACATTTTGAATCATTTTTGGTAGAGTCCAAAAAATCAATTTTCTGATGAAAAACGATGACCCCGGACCAGTCGAACGTTGAAAAAATGGTCAATATTGATGAAATTTTAACATTTAATCTTTTGACTTTAAATGACAGTTGGATGTGAATTATTACTTTTTCAACTAAAACAAGTGTGTTTAAAGTCATTTCTGTGCCTGAAATTGGTCAAAATTTAAAATTTTGAGTAAGCAAAACTCTGTAAAAATTGCAATTTTGGTCACTGTGAGGGTTTAAAAAGTGGTTATTCAACATGAGGCCCGATCCAAATGACATTTTGAATCATTTTTGGTAGAGTCCAAAAAATCAATTTTCTGATGAAAAACGATGACCCCGGACCAGTCGAACGTTGAAAAAATGGTCAATATTGATGAAATTTTAACATTTAATCTTTTGACTTTAAATGACGGTTGGATGTGAATTATTACTTTTTCAACTAAAACAAGTGTGTTTAAAGTCATTTCTGTGCCTGAAATTGGTCAAAATTTAAGATTTTGAGTAAGCAAAACTCTGTAAAAATTGCAATTTTGGTCACTGTGAGGGTTTAAAAAGTGGTTATTCAACATGAGACCCGATCCAAAAAACATTTTGAATCTTTTTTGGTAGAGTCCAAAAAATCAATTTTCTGATGAAAAACGATGACCCCGGACCAGTCGAACGTTGAAAAAATTGTCAATATTGATGAAATTTTAACATTTAATCTTTTGACTTTAAATGACGGTTGGATGTGAATTATTACTTTTTCAACTAAAATAAGTGTGTTTAAAGTCCTTTCTGTGCCTGAAATTGGTCGAAATTGAAGATTTTGAGTAAGCAAAACTCTGTAAAAATGGCAATTTTGGTCACTGTGAGGGTTTAAAAAGTGGTTATTCAACATGAGGCCCGATCCAAATGACATTTTGAATCATTTTTGGTAGAGTCCAAAAAATCAATTTTCTGATGAAAAACGATGACCCCGGACCAGTCGAACGTTGAAAAAATGGTCAATATTGATGAAATTTTTACATTTAATCTTTTGACTTTAAATGACGGTTGGATGTGAATTATTACTTTTTCAACTAAAATAAGTGTGTTTAAAGTCATTTCTGTGCCTGAAATTGGTCAAAATTTAAGATTTTGAGTAAGCAAAACTCTGTAAAAATGGCAATTTTGGTCACTGTGAGGGTTTAAAAAGTGGTTATTCAACATGAGGCCCGATCCAAATGACATTTTGAATCATTTTTGGTAGAGTCCAAAAAATCAATTTTCTGATGAAAAACGATGACCCCGGACCAGTCGAACGTTGAAAAAATGGTCAATATTGATGAAATTTTAACATTTAATCTTTTGACTTTAAATAACGGTTGGATGTGAATTATTACTTTTTCAACTAAAATAAGTGTGTTTAAAGTCATTTCTGTGCCTGAAATTGGTCAAAATTGAAGATTTTGAGTAAGCAAAACTCTGTAAAAATGGCAATTTTGGTCACTGTGAGGGTTTAAAAAGTGGTTATTCAACATGAGACCCGATCCAAAAAACATTTTCAATCATTTTTGGTAGAGTCCAAAAAATCAATTTTCTGATGAAAAACGATGACCCCGGACCAGTCGAACATTGAAAAAATGGTCAATATTGATGAAATTTTAACATTTAATCTTTTGACTTTAAATGACGGTTGGATGTGAATTCTTACTTTTTCAACTAAAATAAGTGTGTTTAAAGTCATTTCTGTGCCTGAAATTTGTCAAAATTGAAGATTTTGAGTAAGCAAAACTCTGTAAAAATGGCAATTTTGGTCACTGTGAGGGTTTAAAAAGTGGTTATTCAACATGAGGCCCGATCCAAATGACATTTTGAATCATTTTTGGTAGAGTCCAAAAAATCAATTTTCTGATGAAAAACGATGACCCCGGACCAGTCGAACGTTGAAAAAATGGTCAATATTGATGAAATTTTAACATTTAATCTTTTGACTTTAAATGACGGTTGGATGTGAATTATTACTTTTTCAACTAAAATAAGTGTGTTTAAAGTCATTTCTGTGCCTGAAATTGGTCAAAATTTAAGATTTTGAGTAAGCAAAACTCTGTAAAAATGGCAATTTTGGTCACTGTGAGAGTTTAAAAAGTGGTTATTCAACATGAGGCCCGATCCAAATGACATTTTGAATCATTTTTGGTAGAGTGCAAAAAAACAATTTTCTGATGAAAAACGATGACCCCGGACCAGTCGAACGTTGAAAAAATGGTCAATATTGATGAAATTTTAACATTTCATCTTTTGACTTTAAATGACGGTTGGATGTGAATTATTACTTTTTCAACTAAAATAAGTGTGTTTAAAGTCATTTCTGTGCCTGAAATTGGTCCAAATTGAAGATTCTGAGTAAGATAAACTCTGTAAAAATGGCAATTTTGGTCACTGTGAGGGTTTAAAAAGTGGTTATTCAACATGAGGCCCGATCCAAATGACATTTTGAATCATTTTTGGTAGAGTCCAAAAAATCAATTTTCTGATGAAAAACGATGACCCCGGACCAGTCGAACGTTGAAAAAATGGTCAATATTGATGAAATTTTAACATTTAATCTTTTGACTTTAAAGGACGGTTGGATGTGAATTATTACTTTTTCAACTAAAATAAGTGTGTTTAAAGTCATTTCTGTGCCTGAAATTGGTCAAAATTGAAGATTCTGAGTAAGCAAAACTGTAAAAATGGTAATTTTGGTCACTGTGAGGGTTTAAAAAGTGGTTATTCAACATGACGCCCGATCCAAATGACATTTTGAATCATTTTTGGTAGAGTCCAAAAAATCAATTTTCTGATGAAAAACGATGACCCCGGACCAGTCGAACGTTGAAAAAATGGTCAATATTGATAAAATTTTAACATTTAATCTTTTGACTTTAAATGACGGTTGGATGTGAATTATTACTTTTTCAACTAAAATAAGTGTGTTTAAAGTCATTTCTGTGCCTGAAATTGGTCAAAATTGAAGATTTTGAGTAAGCAAAACTCTGTAAAAATGGCAATTTTGGTCACTGTGAGGGTTTAAAAAGTGGTTATTCAACATGAGGCCCGATCCAAATGACATTTTGAATCATTTTTGGTAGAGTCCAAAAAATCAATTTTCTGATGAAAAACGATGACCCCGGACCAGTCGAACGTTGTAAAAATGGTCAATATTGATGAAATTTTAACATTTAATCTTTTGACTTTAAATGACGGTTGGATGTGAATTATTACTTTTTCAACTAAAATAAGTGTGTTTAAAGTCATTTCTGTGCCTGAAATTGGTCAAAATTGAAGATTCTGAGTAAGCAAAACTCTGTAAAAATGGCAATTTTGGTCACTGTGAGGGTTTAAAAAGTGGTTATTCAACATGAGGCCCGATCCAAATGACATTTTGAATCATTTTTGGTAGAGTCCAAAAAATCAATTTTCTGATGAAAAACGATGACCCCGGACCAGTCGAACGTTGAAAAAATGGTCAATATTGATGAAATTTTAACATTTAAACTTTTGACTTTAAATGACGGTTGGATGTGAATTATTACTTTTTCAACTAAAATAAGTGTGTTTAAAGTCATTTCTGTGCCTGAAATTGGTCAAAATTGAAGATTTTGAGTAAGCAAAACTCTGTAAAAATGGCAATTTTGGTCACTGTGAGGGTTTAAAAAGTGGTTATTCAACATGAGGCCCGATCCAAATGACATTTTGAATCATTTTTGGTAGAGTCCAAAAAATCAATTTTCTGATGAAAAACGATGACCCCGGACCAGTCGAACGTTGTAAAAATGGTCAATATTGATGAAATTTTAACATTTAATCTTTTGACTTTAAATGACGGTTGGATGTGAATTATTACTTTTTCAACTAAAATAAGTGTGTTTAAAGTCATTTCTGTGCCTGAAATTGGTCAAAATTTAAGATTTTGAGTAAGCAAAACTCTGTAAAAATGGCAATTTTGGTCACTGTGAGGGTTTAAAAAGTGGTTATTCAACATGAGGCCCGATCCAAATGACATTTTGAATCATTTTTGGTAGAGTCCAAAAAATCAATTTTCTGATGAAAAACGATGACCCCGGACCAGTCGAACGTTGAAAAAATGGTCAATATTGATGAAATTTTAACATTTAATCTTTTGACTTTAAATGACGGTTGGATGTGAATTATTACTTTTTCAACTAAAACAAGTGTGTTTAAAGTCATTTCTGTGCCTGAAATTGGTCAAAATTTAAAATTTTGAGTAAGCAAAACTCTGTAAAAATTGCAATTTTGGTCACCTTGAGGGTTTAAAAAGTGGTTATTCAACATGAGGCCCGATCCAAATGACATTTTGAATCATTTTTGGTAGAGTCCAAAAAATCAATTTTCTGATGAAAAACGATGACCCCGGACCAGTCGAACGTTGAAAAAATGGTCAATATTGATGAAATTTTAACATTTAATCTTTTGACTTTAAATGACGGTTGGATGTGAATTATTACTTTTTCAACTAAAACAAGTGTGTTTAAAGTCATTTCTGTGCCTGAAATTGGTCAAAATTTAAGATTTTGAGTAAGCAAAACTCTGTAAAAATTGCAATTTTGGTCACTGTGAGGGTTTAAAAAGTGGTTATTCAACATGAGACCCGATCCAAAAAACATTTTGAATCTTTTTTGGTAGAGTCCAAAAAATCAATTTTCTGATGAAAAACGATGACCCCGGACCAGTCGAACGTTGAAAAAATTGTCAATATTGATGAAATTTTAACATTTAATCTTTTGACTTTAAATGACGGTTGGATGTGAATTATTACTTTTTCAACTAAAATAAGTGTGTTTAAAGTACTTTCTGTGCCTGAAATTGGTCAAAATTGAAGATTTTGAGTAAGCAAAACTCTGTAGAAATGGCAATTTTGGTCACTGTGAGGGTTTAAAAAGTGGTTATTCAACATGAGACCCGATCCAAAAAACATTTTGAATCTTTTTTGGTAGAGTCCAAAAAATCAATTTTCTGATGAAAAACGATGACCCCGGACCAGTCGAACGTTGAAAAAATGGTCAATATTGATGAAATTTTAACATTTAATCTTTTGACTTTAAATGACGGTTGGATGTGAATTATTACTTTTTCAACTAAAATAAGTGTGTTTAAAGTCATTTCTGTGCCTGAAATTGGTCAAAATTGAAGATTTTGAGTAAGCAAAACTCTGTAAAAATGGCAATTTTGGTCACTGTGAGGGTTTAAAAAGTGGTTATTCAACATGAGGCCCGATCCAAATGACATTTTGAATCATTTTTGGTAGAGTCCAAAAAATCAATTTTCTGATGAAAAACGATGACCCCGGACCAGTCGAACGTTGTAAAAATGGTCAATATTGATGAAATTTTAACATTTAATCTTTTGACTTTAAATGACGGTTGGATGTGAATTATTACTTTTTCAACTAAAATAAGTGTGTTTAAAGTCATTTCTGTGCCTGAAATTGGTCAAAATTTAAGATTTTGAGTAAGCAAAACTCTGTAAAAATGGCAATTTTGGTCACTGTGAGGGTTTAAAAAGTGGTTATTCAACATGAGGCCCGATCCAAATGACATTTTGAATCATTTTTGGTAGAGTCCAAAAAATCAATTTTCTGATGAAAAACGATGACCCCGGACCAGTCGAACGTTGAAAAAATGGTCAATATTGATGAAATTTTAACATTTAATCTTTTGACTTTAAATGACGATTGGATGTGAATTCTTACTTTTTCAACTAAAATAAGTGTGTTTAAAGTCATTTCTGTGCCTGAAATTTGTCAAAATTGAAGATTTTGAGTAAGCAAAACTCTGTAAAAATGGCAATTTTGGTCACTGTGAGGGTTTAAAAAGTGGTTATTCAACATGAGGCCCGATCCAAATGACATTTTGAATCATTTTTGGTAGAGTCCAAAAAATCAATTTTCTGATGAAAAACGATGACCCCGGACCAGTCGAACGTTGAAAAAATGGTCAATATTGATGAAATTTTAACATTTAATCTTTTGACTTTAAATGACGGTTGGATGTGAATTATTACTTTTTCAACTAAAATAAGTGTGTTTAAAGTCATTTCTGTGCCTGAAATTGGTCAAAATTTAAGATTTTGAGTAAGCAAAACTCTGTAAAAATGGCAATTTTGGTCACTGTGAGGGTTTAAAAAGTGGTTATTCAACATGAGGCCCGATCCAAATGACATTTTGGATCATTTTTGGTAGAGTCCAAAAAATCAATTTTCTGATGAAAAACGATGACCCCGGACCAGTCGAACGTTGAAAAAATGGTCAATATTGATGAAATTTTAACATTTAATCTTTTGACTTTAAATGACGGTTGGATGTGAATTATTACTTTTTCAACTAAAATAAGTGTGTTTAAAGTCATTTCTGTGCCTGAAATTGGTCAAAATTGAAGATTTTGAGTAAGCAAAACTCTGTAAAAATGGCAATTTTGGTCACTGTGAGGGTTTAAAAAGTGGTTATTCAACATGAGACCCGATCCAAAAAACATTTTGAATCTTTTTTGGTAGAGTCCAAAAAATCCATTTTCTGATGAAAAACGATGACCCCGGACCAGTCGAACGTTGAAAAAATGGTCAATATTGATGAAATTTTAACATTTAATCTTTTGACTTTAAATGACGATTGGATGTGAATTCTTACTTTTTCAACTAAAATAAGTGTGTTTAAAGTCATTTCTGTGCCTGAAATTTGTCAAAATTGAAGATTTTGAGTAAGCAAAACTCTGTAAAAATGGCAATTTTGGTCACTGTGAGGGTTTAAAAAGTGGTTATTCAACATGAGGCCCGATCCAAATGACATTTTGAATCATTTTTGGTAGAGTCCAAAAAATCAATTTTCTGATGAAAAACGATGACCCCGGACCAGTCGAACGTTGAAAAAATGGTCAATATTGATGAAATTTTAACATTTAATCTTTTGACTTTAAATGACGGTTGGATGTGAATTATTACTTTTTCAACTAAAATAAGTGTGTTTAAAGTCATTTCTGTGCCTGAAATTGGTCAAAATTTAAGATTTTGAGTAAGCAAAACTCTGTAAAAATGGCAATTTTGGTCACTGTGAGGGTTTAAAAAGTGGTTATTCAACATGAGGCCCGATCCAAATGACATTTTGGATCATTTTTGGTAGAGTCCAAAAAATCAATTTTCTGATGAAAAACGATGACCCCGGACCAGTCGAACGTTGAAAAAATGGTCAATATTGATGAAATTTTAACATTTAATCTTTTGACTTTAAATGACGGTTGGATGTGAATTATTACTTTTTCAACTAAAATAAGTGTGTTTAAAGTCATTTCTGTGCCTGAAATTGGTCAAAATTGAAGATTTTGAGTAAGCAAAACTCTGTAAAAATGGCAATTTTGGTCACTGTGAGGGTTTAAAAAGTGGTTATTCAACATGAGGCCCGATCCAAATGACATTTTGAATCATTTTTGGTAGAGTCCAAAAAATCAATTTTCTGATGAAAAACGATGACCCCGGACCAGTCGAACGTTGTAAAAATGGTCAATATTGATGAAATTTTAACATTTAATCTTTTGACTTTAAATGACGGTTGGATGTGAATTATTACTTTTTCAACTAAAATAAGTGTGTTTAAAGTCATTTCTGTGCCTGAAATTGGTCAAAATTGAAGATTCTGAGTAAGCAAAACTCTGTAAAAATGGCAATTTTGGTCACTGTGAGGGTTTAAAAAGTGGTTATTCAACATGAGGCCCGATCCAAATGACATTTTGAATCATTTTTGGTAGAGTCCAAAAAATCAATTTTCTGATGAAAAACGATGACCCCGGACCAGTCGAACGTTGAAAAAATGGTCAATATTGATGAAATTTTAACATTTAAACTTTTGACTTTAAATGACGGTTGGATGTGAATTATTACTTTTTCAACTAAAATAAGTGTGTTTAAAGTCATTTCTGTGCCTGAAATTGGTCAAAATTGAAGATTTTGAGTAAGCAAAACTCTGTAAAAATGGCAATTTTGGTCACTGTGAGGGTTTAAAAAGTGGTTATTCAACATGAGGCCCGATCCAAATGACATTTTGAATCATTTTTGGTAGAGTCCAAAAAATCAATTTTCTGATGAAAAACGATGACCCCGGACCAGTCGAACGTTGAAAAAATGGTCAATATTGATGAAATTTTAACATTTAATCTTTTGACTTTAAATGACGGTTGGATGTGAATTATTACTTTTTCAACTAAAACAAGTGTGTTTAAAGTCATTTCTGTGCCTGAAATTGGTCAAAATTTAAAATTTTGAGTAAGCAAAACTCTGTAAAAATTGCAATTTTGGTCACTGTGAGGGTTTAAAAAGTGGTTATTCAACATGAGGCCCGATCCAAATGAGATTTTGAATCATTTTTGGTAGAGTCCAAAAAATCAATTTTCTGATGAAAAACGATGACCCCGGACCAGTCGAACGTTGAAAAAATGGTCAATATTGATGGAATTTTAACATTTAATCTTTTGACTTTAAATGACGGTTGGATGTGAATTATTACTTTTTCAACTAAAACAAGTGTGTTTAAAGTCATTTCTGTGCCTGAAATTGGTCAAAATTTAAGATTTTGAGTAAGCAAAACTCTGTAAAAATTGCAATTTTGGTCACTGTGAGGGTTTAAAAAGTGGTTATTCAACATGAGACCCGATCCAAAAAACATTTTGAATCTTTTTTGGTAGAGTCCAAAAAATCAATTTTCTGATGAAAAACGATGACCCCGGACCAGTCGAACGTTGAAAAAATTGTCAATATTGATGAAATTTTAACATTTAATCTTTTGACTTTAAATGACGGTTGGATGTGAAATATTACTTTTTCAACTAAAATAAGTGTGTTTAAAGTCCTTTCTGTGCCTGAAATTGGTCAAAATTGAAGATTTTGAGTAAGCAAAACTCTGTAAAAATGGCAATTTTGGTCACTGTGAGGGTTTAAAAAGTGGTTATTCAACATGAGACCCGATCCAAAAAACATTTTGAATCTTTTTTGGTAGAGTCCAAAAAATCCATTTTCTGATGAAAAACGATGACCCCGGACCAGTCGAACGTTGAAAAAATGGTCAATATTGATGAAATTTTTACATTTAATCTTTTGACTTTAAATGACGGTTGGATGTGAATTATTACTTTTTCAACTAAAATAAGTGTGTTTAAAGTCATTTCTGTGCCTGAAATTGGTCAAAATTTAAGATTTTGAGTGAGCAAAACTCTGTAAAAATGGCAATTTTGGTCACTGTGAGGGTTTAAAAAGTGGTTATTCAACATGAGGCCCGATCCAAATGACATTTTGAATCATTTTTGGTAGAGTCCAAAAAATCAATTTTCTGATGAAAAACGATGACCCCGGACCAGTCGAACGTTGTAAAAATGGTCAATATTGATGAAATTTTAACATTTTATCTTTTGACTTTAAATGACGGTTGGATGTGAATTATTACTTTTTCAACTAAAATAAGTGTGTTTAAAGTCATTTCTGTGCCTGAAATTGGTCAAAATTTAAGATTTTGAGTAAGTAAAACTCTGTAAAAATGGCAATTTTGGTCACTGTGAGGGTTTAAAAAGTGGTTATTCAACATGAGGCCCGATCCAAATGACATTTTGAATCATTTTTGGTAGAGTCCAAAAAATCAATTTTCTGATGAAAAACGATGACCCCGGACCAGTCGAACGTTGAAAAAATGGTCAATATTGATGAAATTTTAACATTTAATCTTTTGACTTTAAATGACGGTTGGATGTGAATTCTTACTTTTTCAACTAAAATAAGTGTGTTTAAAGTCATTTCTGTGCCTGAAATTTGTCAAAATTGAAGATTTTGAGTAAGCAAAACTCTGTAAAAATGGCAATTTTGGTCACTGTGAGGGTTTAAAAAGTGGTTATTCAACATGAGGCCCGATCCAAATGACATTTTGAATCATTTTTGGTAGAGTCCAAAAAATCAATTTTCTGAAGAAAAACGATGACCCCGGACCAGTCGAACGTTGAAAAAATGGTCAATATTGATGAAATTTTAACATTTAATCTTTTGACTTTAAATGACGGTTGGATGTGAATTATTATTTTTTCAACTAAAATAAGTGTGTTTAAAGTCATTTCTGTGCCTGAAATTGGTCAAAATTTAAGATTTTGAGTAAGCAAAACTCTGTAAAAATGGCAATTTTGGTCACTGTGAGAGTTTAAAAAGTGGTTATTCAACATGAGGCCCGATCCAAATGACATTTTGAATCATTTTTGGTAGAGTCCAAAAAATCAATTTTCTGATGAAAAACGATGACCCCGGACCAGTCGAACGTTGAAAAAATGGTCAATATTGATGAAATTTTAACATTTCATCTTTTGACTTTAAATGACGGTTGGATGTGAATTATTACTTTTTCAACTAAAATAAGTGTGTTTAAAGTCATTTCTGTGCCTGAAATTGGTCCAAATTGAAGATTCTGAGTAAGATAAACTCTGTAAAAATGGCAATTTTGGTCACTGTGAGGGTTTAAAAAGTGGTTATTCAACATGAGGCCCGATCCAAATGACATTTTGAATCATTTTTGGTAGAGTCCAAAAAATCAATTTTCTGATGAAAAACGATGACCCCGGACCAGTCGAACGTTGAAAAAATGGTCAATATTGATGAAATTTTAACATTTAATCTTTTGACTTTAAATGACGGTTGGATGTGAATTATTACTTTTTCAACTAAAATAAGTGTGTTTAAAGTCATTTCTGTGCCTGAAATTGGTCAAAATTGAAGATTCTGAGTAAGCAAAACTGTAAAAATGGCAATTTTGGTCACTGTGAGGGTTTAAAAAGTGGTTATTCAACATGACGCCCGATCCAAATGACATTTTGAATCATTTTTGGTAGAGTCCAAAAAATCAATTTTCTGATGAAAAACGATGACCCCGGACCAGTCGAACGTTGAAAAAATGGTCAATATTGATGAAATTTTAACATTTAATCTTTTGACTTTAAATGACGGTTGGATGTGAATTATTACTTTTTCAACTAAAATAAGTGTGTTTAAAGTCATTTCTGTGCCTGAAATTGGTCAAAATTGAAGATTTTGAGTAAGCAAAACTCTGTAAAAATGGCAATTTTGGTCACTGTGAGGGTTTAAAAAGTGGTTATTCAACATGAGGCCCGATCCAAATGACATTTTGAATCATTTTTGGTAGAGTCCAAAAAATCAATTTTCTGATGAAAAACGATGACCCCGGACCAGTCGAACGTTGAAAAAATGGTCAATATTGATGAAATTTTAACATTTAATCTTTTGACTTTAAATGACGGTTGGATGTGAATTATTACTTTTTCAACTAAAATAAGTGTGTTTAAAGTCATTTCTGTGCCTGAAATTGGTCAAAATTTAAGATTTTGAGTAAGCAAAACTCTGTAAAAATGGCAATTTTGGTCACTGTGAGGGTTTAAAAAGTGGTTATTCAACATGAGGCCCGATCCAAATGACATTTTGGATCATTTTTGGTAGAGTCCAAAAAATCAATTTTCTGATGAAAAACGATGACCCCGGACCAGTCGAACGTTGAAAAAATGGTCAATATTGATGAAATTTTAACATTTAATCTTTTGACTTTAAATGACGGTTGGATGTGAATTATTACTTTTTCAACTAAAATAAGTGTGTTTAAAGTCATTTCTGTGCCTGAAATTGGTCAAAATTTAAAATTTTGAGTAAGCAAAACTCTGTAAAAATTGCAATTTTGGTCACTGTGAGGGTTTAAAAAGTGGTTATTCAACATGAGGCCCGATCCAAATGAGATTTTGAATCATTTTTGGTAGAGTCCAAAAAATCAATTTTCTGATGAAAAACGATGACCCCGGACCAGTCGAACGTTGAAAAAATGGTCAATATTGATGGAATTTTAACATTTAATCTTTTGACTTTAAATGACGGTTGGATGTGAATTATTACTTTTTCAACTAAAACAAGTGTGTTTAAAGTCATTTCTGTGCCTGAAATTGGTCAAAATTTAAGATTTTGAGTAAGCAAAACTCTGTAAAAATTGCAATTTTGGTCACTGTGAGGGTTTAAAAAGTGGTTATTCAACATGAGACCCGATCCAAAAAACATTTTGAATCTTTTTTGGTAGAGTCCAAAAAATCAATTTTCTGATGAAAAACGATGACCCCGGACCAGTCGAACGTTGAAAAAATTGTCAATATTGATGAAATTTTAACATTTAATCTTTTGACTTTAAATGACGGTTGGATGTGAAATATTACTTTTTCAACTAAAATAAGTGTGTTTAAAGTCCTTTCTGTGCCTGAAATTGGTCAAAATTGAAGATTTTGAGTAAGCAAAACTCTGTAAAAATGGCAATTTTGGTCACTGTGAGGGTTTAAAAAGTGGTTATTCAACATGAGACCCGATCCAAAAAACATTTTGAATCTTTTTTGGTAGAGTCCAAAAAATCCATTTTCTGATGAAAAACGATGACCCCGGACCAGTCGAACGTTGAAAAAATGGTCAATATTGATGAAATTTTAACATTTAATCTTTTGACTTTAAATGACGGTTGGATGTGAATTCTTACTTTTTCAACTTAAATAAGTGTGTTTAAAGTCATTTCTGTGCCTGAAATTTGTCAAAATTGAAGATTTTGAGTAAGCAAAACTCTGTAAAAATGGCAATTTTGGTCACTGTGAGGGTTTAAAAAGTGGTTATTCAACATGAGGCCCGATCCAAATGACATTTTGAATCATTTTTGGTAGAGTCCAAAAAATCAATTTTCTGATGAAAAACGATGACCCCGGACCAGTCGAACGTTGAAAAAATGGTCAATATTGATGAAATTTTTACATTTAATCTTTTGACTTTAAATGACGGTTGGATGTGAATTATTACTTTTTCAACTAAAATAAGTGTGTTTAAAGTCATTTCTGTGCCTGAAATTGGTCAAAATTTAAGATTTTGAGTGAGCAAAACTCTGTAAAAATGGCAATTTTGGTCACTGTGAGGGTTTAAAAAGTGGTTATTCAACATGAGGCCCGATCCAAATGACATTTTGAATCATTTTTGGTAGAGTCCAAAAAATCAATTTTCTGATGAAAAACGATGACCCCGGACCAGTCGAACGTTGTAAAAATGGTCAATATTGATGAAATTTTAACATTTTATCTTTTGACTTTAAATGACGGTTGGATGTGAATTATTACTTTTTCAACTAAAATAAGTGTGTTTAAAGTCATTTCTGTGCCTGAAATTGGTCAAAATTTAAGATTTTGAGTAAGTAAAACTCTGTAAAAATGGCAATTTTGGTCACTGTGAGGGTTTAAAAAGTGGTTATTCAACATGAGGCCCGATCCAAATGACATTTTGAATCATTTTTGGTAGAGTCCAAAAAATCAATTTTCTGATGAAAAACGATGACCCCGGACCAGTCGAACGTTGAAAAAATGGTCAATATTGATGAAATTTTAACATTTAATCTTTTGACTTTAAATGACGGTTGGATGTGAATTCTTACTTTTTCAACTAAAATAAGTGTGTTTAAAGTCATTTCTGTGCCTGAAATTTGTCAAAATTGAAGATTTTGAGTAAGCAAAACTCTGTAAAAATGGCAATTTTGGTCACTGTGAGGGTTTAAAAAGTGGTTATTCAACATGAGGCCCGATCCAAATGACATTTTGAATCATTTTTGGTAGAGTCCAAAAAATCAATTTTCTGAAGAAAAACGATGACCCCGGACCAGTCGAACGTTGAAAAAATGGTCAATATTGATGAAATTTTAACATTTAATCTTTTGACTTTAAATGACGGTTGGATGTGGATTATTATTTTTTCAACTAAAATAAGTGTGTTTAAAGTCATTTCTGTGCCTGAAATTGGTCAAAATTTAAGATTTTGAGTAAGCAAAACTCTGTAAAAATGGCAATTTTGGTCACTGTGAGAGTTTAAAAAGTGGTTATTCAACATGAGGCCCGATCCAAATGACATTTTGAATCATTTTTGGTAGAGTCCAAAAAATCAATTTTCTGATGAAAAACGATGACCCCGGACCAGTCGAACGTTGAAAAAATGGTCAATATTGATGAAATTTTAACATTTCATCTTTTGACTTTAAATGACGGTTGGATGTGAATTATTACTTTTTCAACTAAAATAAGTGTGTTTAAAGTCATTTCTGTGCCTGAAATTGGTCCAAATTGAAGATTCTGAGTAAGATAAACTCTGTAAAAATGGCAATTTTGGTCACTGTGAGGGTTTAAAAAGTGGTTATTCAACATGAGGCCCGATCCAAATGACATTTTGAATCATTTTTGGTAGAGTCCAAAAAATCAATTTTCTGATGAAAAACGATGACCCCGGACCAGTCGAACGTTGAAAAAATGGTCAATATTGATGAAATTTTAACATTTAATCTTTTGACTTTAAATGACGGTTGGATGTGAATTATTACTTTTTCAACTAAAATAAGTGTGTTTAAAGTCATTTCTGTGCCTGAAATTGGTCAAAATTGAAGATTCTGAGTAAGCAAAACTGTAAAAATGGCAATTTTGGTCACTGTGAGGGTTTAAAAAGTGGTTATTCAACATGACGCCCGATCCAAATGACATTTTGAATCATTTTTGGTAGAGTCCAAAAAATCAATTTTCTGATGAAAAACGATGACCCCGGACCAGTCGAACGTTGAAAAAATGGTCAATATTGATGAAATTTTAACATTTAATCTTTTGACTTTAAATGACGGTTGGATGTGAATTATTACTTTTTCAACTAATATAAGTGTGTTTAAAGTCATTTCTGTGCCTGAAATTGGTCAAAATTGAAGATTTTGAGTAAGCAAAACTCTGTAAAAATGGCAATTTTGGTCACTGTGAGGGTTTAAAAAGTGGTTATTCAACATGAGGCCCGATCCAAATGACATTTTGAATCATTTTTGGTAGAGTCCAAAAAATCAATTTTCTGATGAAAAACGATGACCCCGGACCAGTCGAACGTTGTAAAAATGGTCAATATTGATGAAATTTTAACATTTAATCTTTTGACTTTAAATGACGGTTGGATGTGAATTATTACTTTTTCAACTAAAATAAGTGTGTTTAAAGTCATTTCTGTGCCTGAAATTGGTCAAAATTTAAGATTTTGAGTAAGCAAAACTCTGTAAAAATGGCAATTTTGGTCACTGTGAGGGTTTAAAAAGTGGTTATTCAACATGAGACCCGATCCAAAAAACATTTTGAATCTTTTTTGGTAGAGTCCAAAAAATCCATTTTCTGATGAAAAACGATGACCCCGGACCAGTCGAACGTTGAAAAAATGGTCAATATTGATGAAATTTTAACATTTAATCTTTTGACTTTAAATGACGGTTGGATGTGAATTCTTACTTTTTCAACTAAAATAAGTGTGTTTAAAGTCATTTCTGTGCCTGAAATTTGGCAAAATTGAAGATTTTGAGTAAGCAAAACTCTGTAAAAATGGCAATTTTGGTCACTGTGAGGGTTTAAAAAGTGGTTATTCAACATGAGGCCCGATCCAAATGACATTTTGAATCATTTTTGGTAGAGTCCAAAAAATCAATTTTCTGATGAAAAACGATGACCCCGGACCAGTCGAACGTTGAAAAAACTGGTCAATATTGATGAAATTTTTACATTTAATCTTTTGACTTTAAATGACGGTTGGATGTGAATTATTACTTTTTCAACTAAAATAAGTGTGTTTAAAGTCATTTCTGTGCCTGAAATTGGTCAAAATTTAAGATTTTGAGTAAGCAAAACTCTGTAAAAATGGCAATTTTGGTCACTGTGAGGGTTTAAAAAGTGGTTATTCAACATGAGGCCCGATCCAAATGACATTTTGAATCATTTTTGGTAGAGTCCAAAAAATCAATTTTCTGATGAAAAACGATGACCCCGGACCAGTCGAACGTTGAAAAAATGGTCAATATTGATGAAATTTTAACATTTAATCTTTTGACTTTAAATGACGGTTGGATGTGAATTATTACTTTTTCAACTAAAATAAGTGTGTTTAAAGTCATTTCTGTGCCTGAAATTGGTCAAAATTGAAGATTTTGAGTAAGCAAAACTCTGTAAAAATGGCAATTTTGGTCACTGTGAGGGTTTAAAAAGTGGTTATTCAACATGAGGCCCGATCCAAATGACATTTTGAATCATTTTTGGTAGAGTCCAAAAAATCAATTTTCTGATGAAAAACGATGACCCCGGACCAGTCGAACGTTGAAAAAATGGTCAATATTGATGCAATTTTAACATTTAATCTTTTGACTTTAAATGACGGTTGGATGTGAATTATTACTTTTTCAACTAAAATAAGTGTGTTTAAAGTCATTTCTGTGCCTGAAATTGGTCAAAATCTAAGATTTTGAGTAAGCAAAACTCTGTAAAAATGGCAATTTTGGTCACTGTGAGGGTTTAAAAAGTGGTTATTCAACATGAGGCCCGATCCAAATGACATTTTGAATCATTTTTGGTAGAGTCCAAAAAATCAATTTTCTGATGAAAAACGATGACCCCGGACCAGTCGAACGTTGAAAAAATGGTCAATATTGATGAAATTTTAACATTTAATCTTTTGACTTTAAATAACGGTTGGATGTGAATTATTACTTTTTCAACTAAAATAAGTGTGTTTAAAGTCATTTCTGTGCCTGAAATTGGTCAAAATTGAAGATTTTGAGTAAGCAAAACTCTGTAAAAATGGCAATTTTGGTCACTGTGAGGGTTTAAAAAGTGGTTATTCAACATGAGACCCGATCCAAAAAACATTTTGAATCTTTTTTGGTAGAGTCCAAAAAATCCATTTTCTGATGAAAAACGATGACCCCGGATCAGTCGAACGTTGAAAAAAATGGTCAATATTGATGAAATTTTAACATTTAATCTTTTGACTTTAAATGACGGTTGGATGTGAATTCTTACTTTTTCAACTAAAATAAGTGTGTTTAAAGTCATTTCTGTGCCTGAAATTTGTCAAAATTGAAGATTTTGAGTAAGCAAAACTCTGTAAAAAGGGCAATTTTGGTCACTGTGAGGGTTTAAAAAGTGGTTATTCAACATGAGGCCCGATCCAAATGACATTTTGAATCAATTTTGGTAGAGTCCAAAAAATCAATTTTCTGATGAAAAACGATGACCCCGGACCAGTCGAACGTTGAAAAAATGGTCAATATTGATGAAATTTTAACATTTAATCTTTTGACTTTAAATGACGGTTGGATGTGAATTATTACTTTTTCAACTATAATAAGTGTGTTTAAAGTCATTTCTGTGCCTGAAATTGGTCAAAATTTAAGATTTTGAGTAAGCAAAACTCTGTAAAAATGGCAATTTTGGTCACTGTGAGAGTTTAAAAAGTGGTTATTCAACATGAGGCCCGATCCAAATGACATTTTGAATCATTTTTGGTAGAGTCCAAAAAATCAATTTTCTGATGAAAAACGATGACCCCGGACCAGTCGAACGTTGAAAAAATGGTCAATATTGATGAAATTTTAACATTTCATCTTTTGACTTTAAATGACGGTTGGATGTGAATTATTACTTTTTCAACTAAAATAAGTGTGTTTAAAGTCATTTCTGTGCCTGAAATTGGTCAAAATTGAAGATTCTGAGTAAGCAAAACTCTGTAAAAATGGCAATTTTGGTCACTGTGAGGGTTTAAAAAGTGGTTATTCAACATGAGGCCCGATCCAAATGACATTTTGAATCATTTTTGGTAGAGTCCAAAAAATCAATTTTCTGATGAAAAACGATGACCCCGGACCAGTCGAACGTTGAAAAAATGGTCAATATTGATGCAATTTTAACATTTAATCTTTTGACTTTAAATGACGGTTGGATGTGAATTATTACTTTTTCAACTAAAATAAGTGTGTTTAAAGTCATTTCTGTGCCTGAAATTGGTCAAAATCTAAGATTTTGAGTAAGCAAAACTCTGTAAAAATTGCAATTTTGGTCACTGTGAGGGTTTAAAAAGTGGTTATTCAACATGAGGCCCGATCCAAATGACATTTTGAATCATTTTTGGTAGAGTCCAAAAAATCAATTTTCTGATGAAAAACGATGACCCCGGACCAGTCGAACGTTGAAAAAATGGTCAATATTGATGAAATTTTAACATTTAATCTTTTGACTTTAAATGACGGTTGGATGTGAATTATTACTTTTTCAACTAAAACAAGTGTGTTTAAAGTCATTTCTGTGCCTGAAATTGGTCAAAATTTAAGATTTTGAGTAAGCAAAACTCTGTAAAAATTGCAATTTTGGTCACTGTGAGGGTTTAAAAAGTGGTTATTCAACATGAGACCCGATCCAAAAAACATTTTGAATCTTTTTTGGTAGAGTCCAAAAAATCAATTTTCTGATGAAAAACGATGACCCCGGACCAGTCGAACGTTGAAAAAATTGTCAATATTGATGAAATATTAACCTTTAATCTTTTGACTTTAAATGACGGTTGGATGTGAATTATTACTTTTTCAACTAAAATAAGTGTGTTTAAAGTCCTTTCTGTGCCTGAAATTGGTCAAAATTGAAGATTTTGAGTAAGCAAAACTCTGTAAAAATGGCAATTTTGGTCACTGTGAGGGTTTAAAAAGTGGTTATTCAACATGAGACCCGATCCAAAAAACATTTTGAATCTTTTTTGGTAGAGTCCAAAAAATCAATTTTCTGATGAAAAACGATGACCCCGGACCAGTCGAACGTTGTAAAAATGGTCAATATTGATGAAATTTTAACATTTAATCTTTTGACTTTAAATGACGGTTGGATGTGAATTATTACTTTTTCAACTAAAATAAGTGTGTTTAAAGTCATTTCTGTGCCTGAAATTGGTCAAAATTTAAGATTTTGAGTAAGCAAAACTCTGTAAAAATGGCAATTTTGGTCACTGTGAGGGTTTAAAAAGTGGTTATTCAACATGAGGCCCGATCCAAATGACATTTTGAATCATTTTTGGTAGAGTCCAAAAAATCAATTTTCTGATGAAAAACGATGACCCCGGACCAGTCGAACGTTGAAAAAATGGTCAATATTGATGAAATTTTAACATTTAATCTTTTGACTTTAAATGACGGTTGGATGTGAATTATTACTTTTTCAACTAAAATAAGTGTGTTTAAAGTCATTTCTGTGCCTGAAATTGGTCAAAATTGAAGATTTTGAGTAAGCAAAACTCTGTAAAAATGGCAATTTTGGTCACTGTGAGGGTTTAAAAAGTGCTTATTCAACATGAGACCCGATCCAAAAAACATTTTGAATCTTTTTTGGTAGAGTCCAAAAAATCCATTTTCTGATGAAAAACGATGACCCCGGACCAGTCGAACGTTGAAAAAATGGTCAATATTGATGAAATTTTAACATTTAATCTTTTGACTTTAAATGACGGTTGGATGTGAATTATTACTTTTTCAACTAAAATAAGTGTGTTTAAAGTCATTTCTGTGCCTGAAATTTGTCAAAATTTAAGATTTTGAGTAAGCAAAACTCTGTAAAAATGGCAATTTTGGTCACTGTGAGGGTTTAAAAAGTGGTTATTCAACATGAGGCCCGATCCAAATGACATTTTGGATCATTTTTGGTAGAGTCCAAAAAATCAATTTTCTGATGAAAAACGATGACCCCGGACCAGTCAAACGTTGAAAAAATGGTCAATATTGATGAAATTTTAACATTTAATCTTTTGACTTTAAATGACGGTTGGATGTGAATTATTACTTTTTCAACTAAAATAAGTGTGTTTAAAGTCATTTCTGTGCCTGAAATTGGTCAAAATTGAAGATTTTGAGTAAGCAAAACTCTGTAAAAATGGCAATTTTGGTCACTGTGAGGGTTTAAAAAGTGGTTATTCAACATGAGGCCCGATCCAAATGACATTTTGAATCATTTTTGGTAGAGTCCAAAAAATCAATTTTCTGATGAAAAACGATGACCCCGGACCAGTCGAACGTTGTAAAAATGGTCAATATTGATGAAATTTTAACATTTAATCTTTTGACTTTAAATGACGGTTGGATGTGAATTATTACTTTTTCAACTAAAATAAGTGTGTTTAAAGTCATTTCTGTGCCTGAAATTGGTCAAAATTGAAGATTCTGAGTAAGCAAAACTCTGTAAAAATGGCAATTTTGGTCACTGTGAGGGTTTAAAAAGTGGTTATTCAACATGAGGCCCGATCCAAATGACATTTTGAATCATTTTTGGTAGAGTCCAAAAAATCAATTTTCTGATGAAAAACGATGACCCCGGACCAGTCGAACGTTGAAAAAATGGTCAATATTGATGAAATTTTAACATTTAAACTTTTGACTTTAAATGACGGTTGGATGTGAATTATTACTTTTTCAACTAAAATAAGTGTGTTTAAAGTCATTTCTGTGCCTGAAATTGGTCAAAATTGAAGATTTTGAGTAAGCAAAACTCTGTAAAAATGGCAATTTTGGTCACTGTGAGGGTTTAAAAAGTGGTTATTCAACATGAGGCCCGATCCAAATGACATTTTGAATCATTTTTGGTAGAGTCCAAAAAATCAATTTTCTGATGAAAAACGATGACCCCGGACCAGTCGAACGTTGTAAAAATGGTCAATATTGATGAAATTTTAACATTTAATCTTTTGACTTTAAATGACGGTTGGATGTGAATTATTACTTTTTCAACTAAAATAAGTGTGTTTAAAGTCATTTCTGTGCCTGAAATTGTTCAAAATTTAAGATTTTGAGTAAGCAAAACTCTGTAAAATTGGCAATTTTGGTCACTGTGAGGGTTTAAAAAGTGGTTATTCAACATGAGGCCCGATCCAAATGACATTTTGAATCATTTTTGGTAGAGTCCAAAAAATCAATTTTCTGATGAAAAACGATGACCCCGGACCAGTCGAACGTTGAAAAAATGGTCAATATTGATGAAATTTTAACATTTAATCTTTTGACTTTAAATGACAGTTGGATGTGAATTATTACTTTTTCAACTAAAACAAGTGTGTTTAAAGTCATTTCTGTGCCTGAAATTGGTCAAAATTTAAAATTTTGAGTAAGCAAAACTCTGTAAAAATTGCAATTTTGGTCACTGTGAGGGTTTAAAAAGTGGTTATTCAACATGAGGCCCGATCCAAATGACATTTTGAATCATTTTTGGTAGAGTCCAAAAAATCAATTTTCTGATGAAAAACGATGACCCCGGACCAGTCGAACGTTGAAAAAATGGTCAATATTGATGAAATTTTAACATTTAATCTTTTGACTTTAAATGACGGTTGGATGTGAATTATTACTTTTTCAACTAAAACAAGTGTGTTTAAAGTCATTTCTGTGCCTGAAATTGGTCAAAATTTAAGATTTTGAGTAAGCAAAACTCTGTAAAAATTGCAATTTTGGTCACTGTGAGGGTTTAAAAAGTGGTTATTCAACATGAGACCCGATCCAAAAAACATTTTGAATCTTTTTTGGTAGAGTCCAAAAAATCAATTTTCTGATGAAAAACGATGACCCCGGACCAGTCGAACGTTGAAAAAATTGTCAATATTGATGAAATTTTAACATTTAATCTTTTGACTTTAAATGACGGTTGGATGTGAATTATTACTTTTTCAACTAAAATAAGTGTGTTTAAAGTCCTTTCTGTGCCTGAAATTGGTCGAAATTGAAGATTTTGAGTAAGCAAAACTCTGTAAAAATGGCAATTTTGGTCACTGTGAGGGTTTAAAAAGTGGTTATTCAACATGAGACCCGATCCAAAAAACATTTTGAATCTTTTTTGGTAGAGTCCAAAAAATCCATTTTCTGATGAAAAACGATGACCCTGGACCAGTCGAACGTTGAAAAAATGGTCAATATTGATGAAATTTTAACATTTAATCTTTTGACTTTAAATGACGGTTGGATGTGAATTCTTACTTTTTCAACTTAAATAAGTGTGTTTAAAGTCATTTCTGTGCCTGAAATTTGTCAAAATTGAAGATTTTGAGTAAGCAAAACTCTGTAAAAATGGCAATTTTGGTCACTGTGAGGGTTTAAAAAGTGGTTATTCAACATGAGGCCCGATCCAAATGACATTTTGAATCATTTTTGGTAGAGTCCAAAAAATCAATTTTCTGATGAAAAACGATGACCCCGGACCAGTCGAACGTTGAAAAAATGGTCAATATTGATGAAATTTTTACATTTAATCTTTTGACTTTAAATGACGGTTGGATGTGAATTATTACTTTTTCAACTAAAATAAGTGTGTTTAAAGTCATTTCTGTGCCTGAAATTGGTCAAAATTTAAGATTTTGAGTAAGCAAAACTCTGTAAAAATGGCAATTTTGGTCACTGTGAGGGTTTAAAAAGTGGTTATTCAACATGAGGCCCGATCCAAATGACATTTTGAATCATTTTTGGTAGAGTCCAAAAAATCAATTTTCTGATGAAAAACGATGACCCCGGCCCAGTCGAACGTTGAAAAAATGGTCAATATTGATGAAATTTTAACATTTAATCTTTTGACTTTAAATAACGGTTGGATGTGAATTATTACTTTTTCAACTAAAATAAGTGTGTTTAAAGTCATTTCTGTGCCTGAAATTGGTCAAAATTGAAGATTTTGAGTAAGCAAAACTCTGTAAAAATGGCAATTTTGGTCACTGTGAGGGTTTAAAAAGTGGTTATTCAACATGAGACCCGATCCAAAAAACATTTTCAATCATTTTTGGTAGAGTCCAAAAAATCAATTTTCTGATGAAAAACGATGACCCCGGACCAGTCGAACGTTGAAAAAATGGTCAATATTGATGAAATTTTAACATTTAATCTTTTGACTTTAAATGACGGTTGGATGTGAATTCTTACTTTTTCAACTAAAATAAGTGTGTTTAAAGTCATTTCTGTGCCTGAAATTTGTCAAAATTGAAGATTTTGAGTAAGCAAAACTCTGTAAAAATGGCAATTTTGGTCACTGTGAGGGTTTAAAAAGTGGTTATTCAACATGAGGCCCGATCCAAATGACATTTTGAATCATTTTTGGTAGAGTCCAAAAAATCAATTTTCTGATGAAAAACGATGACCCCGGACCAGTCGAACGTTGAAAAAATGGTCAATATTGATGAAATTTTAACATTTAATCTTTTGACTTTAAATGACGGTTGGATGTGAATTATTACTTTTTCAACTAAAATAAGTGTGTTTAAAGTCATTTCTGTGCCTGAAATTGGTCAAAATTTAAGATTTTGAGTAAGCAAAACTCTGTAAAAATGGCAATTTTGGTCACTGTGAGAGTTTAAAAAGTGGTTATTCAACATGAGGCCCGATCCAAATGACATTTTGAATCATTTTTGGTAGAGTCCAAAAAATAAATTTTCTGATGAAAAACGATGACCCCGGACCAGTCGAACGTTGAAAAAATGGTCAATATTGATGAAATTTTAACATTTCATCTTTTGACTTTAAATGACGGTTGGATGTGAATTATTACTTTTTCAACTAAAATAAGTGTGTTTAAAGTCATTTCTGTGCCTGAAATTGGTCCAAATTGAAGATTCTGAGTAAGATAAACTCTGTAAAAATGGCAATTTTGGTCACTGTGAGGGTTTAAAAAGTGGTTATTCAACATGAGGCCCAATCCAAATGACATTTTGAATCATTTTTGGTAGAGTCCAAAAAATCAATTTTCTGATGAAAAACGATGACCCCGGACCAGTCGAACGTTGAAAAAATGGTCAATATTGATGAAATTTTAACATTTAATCTTTTGACTTTAAATGACGGTTGGATGTGAATTATTACTTTTTCAACTAAAATAAGTGTGTTTAAAGTCATTTCTGTGCCTGAAATTGGTCAAAATTGAAGATTCTGAGTAAGCAAAACTGTAAAAATGGCAATTTTGGTCACTGTGAGGGTTTAAAAAGTGGTTATTCAACATGAGACCCGATCCAAAAAACATTTTGAATCTTTTTTGGTAGAGTCCAAAAAATCCATTTTCTGATGAAAAACGATGACCCTGGACCAGTCGAACGTTGAAAAAATGGTCAATATTGATGAAATTTTAACATTTAATCTTTTGACTTTAAATGACGGTTGGATGTGAATTCTTACTTTTTCAACTTAAATAAGTGTGTTTAAAGTCATTTCTGTGCCTGAAATTTGTCAAAATTGAAGATTTTGAGTAAGCAAAACTCTGTAAAAATGGCAATTTTGGTCACTGTGAGGGTTTAAAAAGTGGTTATTCAACATGAGGCCCGATCCAAATGACATTTTGAATCATTTTTGGTAGAGTCCAAAAAATCAATTTTCTGATGAAAAACGATGACCCCGGACCAGTCGAACGTTGAAAAAATGGTCAATATTGATGAAATTTTTACATTTAATCTTTTGACTTTAAATGACGGTTGGATGTGAATTATTACTTTTTCAACTAAAATAAGTGTGTTTAAAGTCATTTCTGTGCCTGAAATTGGTCAAAATTTAAGATTTTGAGTAAGCAAAACTCTGTAAAAATGGCAATTTTGGTCACTGTGAGGGTTTAAAAAGTGGTTATTCAACATGAGGCCCGATCCAAATGACATTTTGAATCATTTTTGGTAGAGTCCAAAAAATCAATTTTCTGATGAAAAACGATGACCCCGGACCAGTCGAACGTTGAAAAAATGGTCAATATTGATGAAATTTTAACATTTAATCTTTTGACTTTAAATAACGGTTGGATGTGAATTATTACTTTTTCAACTAAAATAAGTGTGTTTAAAGTCATTTCTGTGCCTGAAATTGGTCAAAATTGAAGATTTTGAGTAAGCAAAACTCTGTAAAAATGGCAATTTTGGTCACTGTGAGGGTTTAAAAAGTGGTTATTCAACATGAGACCCGATCCAAAAAACATTTTCAATCATTTTTGGTAGAGTCCAAAAAATCAATTTTCTGATGAAAAACGATGACCCCGGACCAGTCGAACGTTGAAAAAATGGTCAATATTGATGAAATTTTAACATTTAATCTTTTGACTTTAAATGACGGTTGGATGTGAATTCTTACTTTTTCAACTAAAATAAGTGTGTTTAAAGTCATTTCTGTGCCTGAAATTTGTCAAAATTGAAGATTTTGAGTAAGCAAAACTCTGTAAAAATGGCAATTTTGGTCACTGTGAGGGTTTAAAAAGTGGTTATTCAACATGAGGCCCGATCCAAATGACATTTTGAATCATTTTTGGTAGAGTCCAAAAAATCAATTTTCTGATGAAAAACGATGACCCCGGACCAGTCGAACGTTGAAAAAATGGTCAATATTGATGAAATTTTAACATTTAATCTTTTGACTTTAAATGACGGTTGGATGTGAATTATTACTTTTTCAACTAAAATAAGTGTGTTTAAAGTCATTTCTGTGCCTGAAATTGGTCAAAATTTAAGATTTTGAGTAAGCAAAACTCTGTAAAAATGGCAATTTTGGTCACTGTGAGAGTTTAAAAAGTGGTTATTCAACATGAGGCCCGATCCAAATGACATTTTGAATCATTTTTGGTAGAGTCCAAAAAATAAATTTTCTGATGAAAAACGATGACCCCGGACCAGTCGAACGTTGAAAAAATGGTCAATATTGATGAAATTTTAACATTTCATCTTTTGACTTTAAATGACGGTTGGATGTGAATTATTACTTTTTCAACTAAAATAAGTGTGTTTAAAGTCATTTCTGTGCCTGAAATTGGTCCAAATTGAAGATTCTGAGTAAGATAAACTCTGTAAAAATGGCAATTTTGGTCACTGTGAGGGTTTAAAAAGTGGTTATTCAACATGAGGCCCAATCCAAATGACATTTTGAATCATTTTTGGTAGAGTCCAAAAAATCAATTTTCTGATGAAAAACGATGACCCCGGACCAGTCGAACGTTGAAAAAATGGTCAATATTGATGAAATTTTAACATTTAATCTTTTGACTTTAAATGACGGTTGGATGTGAATTATTACTTTTTCAACTAAAATAAGTGTGTTTAAAGTCATTTCTGTGCCTGAAATTGGTCAAAATTGAAGATTCTGAGTAAGCAAAACTGTAAAAATGGCAATTTTGGTCACTGTGAGGGTTTAAAAAGTGGTTATTCAACATGACGCCCGATCCAAATGACATTTTGAATCATTTTTGGTAGAGTCCAAAAAATCAATTTTCTGATGAAAAACGATGACCCCGGACCAGTCGAACGTTGAAAAAATGGTCAATATTGATAAAATTTTAACATTTAATCTTTTGACTTTAAATGACGGTTGGATGTGAATTATTACTTTTTCAACTAAAATAAGTGTGTTTAAAGTCATTTCTGTGCCTGAAATTGGTCAAAATTGAAGATTTTGAGTAAGCAAAACTCTGTAAAAATGGCAATTTTGGTCACTGTGAGGGTTTAAAAAGTGGTTATTCAACATGAGGCCCGATCCAAATGACATTTTGAATCATTTTTGGTAGAGTCCAAAAAATCAATTTTCTGATGAAAAACGATGACCCCGGACCAGTCGAACGTTGTAAAAATGGTCAATATTGATGAAATTTTAACATTTAATCTTTTGACTTTAAATGACGGTTGGATGTGAATTATTACTTTTTCAACTAAAATAAGTGTGTTTAAAGTCATTTCTGTGCCTGAAATTGGTCAAAATTTAAGATTTTGAGTAAGCAAAACTCTGTAAAAATGGCAATTTTGGTCACTGTGAGGGTTTAAAAAGTGGTTATTCAACATGAGACCCGATCCAAAAAACATTTTGAATCTTTTTTGGTAGAGTCCAAAAAATCCATTTTCTGATGAAAAACGATGACCCCGGACCAGTCGAACGTTGAAAAAATGGTCAATATTGATGAAATTTTAACATTTAATCTTTTGACTTTAAATGACGGTTGGATGTGAATTCTTACTTTTTCAACTAAAATAAGTGTGTTTAAAGTCATTTCTGTGCCTGAAATTTGTCAAAATTGAAGATTTTGAGTAAGCAAAACTCTGTAAAAATTGCAATTTTGGTCACTGTGAGGGTTTAAAAAGTGGTTATTCAACATGAGGCCCGATCCAAATGACATTTTGAATCATTTTTGGTAGAGTCCAAAAAATCAATTTTCTGATGAAAAACGATGACCCCGGACCAGTCGAACGTTGAAAAAACTGGTCAATATTGATGAAATTTTAACATTTAATCTTTTGACTTTAAATGACGGTTGGATGTGAATTATTACTTTTTCAACTAAAATAAGTGTGTTTAAAGTCATTTCTGTGCCTGAAATTGGTCAAAATTTAAGATTTTGAGTAAGCAAAACTCTGTAAAAATGGCAATTTTGGTCACTGTGAGGGTTTAAAAAGTGGTTATTCAACATGAGGCCCGATCCAAATGACATTTTGAATCATTTTTGGTAGAGTCCAAAAAATCAATTTTCTGATGAAAAACGATGACCCCGGACCAGTCGAACGTTGAAAAAATGGTCAATATTGATGAAATTTTAACATTTAATCTTTTGACTTTAAATGACGGTTGGATGTGAATTATTACTTTTTCAACTAAAATAAGTGTGTTTAAAGTCATTTCTGTGCCTGAAATTGGTCAAAATTGAAGATTTTGAGTAAGCAAAACTCTGTAAAAATGGCAATTTTGGTCACTGTGAGGGTTTAAAAAGTGGTTATTCAACATGAGACCCGATCCAAAAAACATTTTGAATCTTTTTTGGTAGAGTCCAAAAAATCCATTTTCTGATGAAAAACGATGACCCCGGACCAGTCGAACGTTGAAAAAATGGTCAATATTGATGAAATTTTAACATTTAATCTTTTGACTTTAAATGACGGTTGGATGTGAATTCTTACTTTTTCAACTAAAATAAGTGTGTTTAAAGTCATTTCTGTGCCTGAAATTTGTCAAAATTGAAGATTTTGAGTAAGCAAAACTCTGTAAAAATGGCAATTTTGGTCACTGTGAGGGTTTAAAAAGTGGTTATTCAACATGAGGCCTGATCCAAATGACATTTTGAATCATTTTTGGTAGAGTCCAAAAAATCAATTTTCTGATGAAAAACGATGACCCCGGACCAGTTGAACGTTGAAAAAACTGGTCAATATTGATGAAATTTTTACATTTAATCTTTTGACTTTAAATGACGGTTGGATGTGAATTATTACTTTTTCAACTAAAATAAGTGTGTTTAAAGTCATTTCTGTGCCTGAAATTGGTCAAAATTTAAGATTTTGAGTAAGCAAAACTCTGTAAAAATGGCAATTTTGGTCACTGTGAGGGTTTAAAAAGTGGTTATTCAACATGAGGCCCGATCCAAATGACATTTTGAATCATTTTTGGTAGAGTCCAAAAAATCAATTTTCTGATGAAAAACGATGACCCCGGACCAGTCGAACGTTGAAAAAATGGTCAATATTGATGAAATTTTAACATTTAATCTTTTGACTTTAAATGACGGTTGGATGTGAATTATTACTTTTTCAACTAAAATAAGTGTGTTTAAAGTCATTTCTGTGCCTGAAATTGGTCAAAATTGAAGATTTTGAGTAAGCAAAACTCTGTAAAAATGGCAATTTTGGTCACTGTGAGGGTTTAAAAAGTGGTTATTCAACATGAGGCCCGATCCAAATGACATTTTGAATCATTTTTGGTAGAGTCCAAAAAATCAATTTTCTGATGAAAAACGATGACCCCGGACCAGTCGAACGTTGAAAAAATGGTCAATATTGATGCAATTTTAACATTTAATCTTTTGACTTTAAATGACGGTTGGATGTGAATTATTACTTTTTCAACTAAAATAAGTGTGTTTAAAGTCATTTCTGTGCCTGAAATTGGTCAAAATCTAAGATTTTGAGTAAGCAAAACTCTGTAAATATGGCAATTTTGGTCACTGTGAGGGTTTAAAAAGTGGTTATTCAACATGAGGCCCGATCCAAATGACATTTTGAATCATTTTTGGTAGAGTCCAAAAAATCAATTTTCTGATGAAAAACGATGACCCCGGACCAGTCGAACGTTGAAAAAATGGTCAATATTGATGAAATTTTAACATTTAATCTTTTGACTTTAAATAACGGTTGGATGTGAATTATTACTTTTTCAACTAAAATAAGTGTGTTTAAAGTCATTTCTGTGCCTGAAATTGGTCAAAATTGAAGATTTTGAGTAAGCAAAACTCTGTAAAAATGGCAATTTTGGTCACTGTGAGGGTTTAAAAAGTGGTTATTCAACATGAGACCCGATCCAAAAAACATTTTGAATCTTTTTTGGTAGAGTCCAAAAAATCAATTTTCTGATGAAAAACGATGACCCCGGACCAGTCGAACGTTGAAAAAAATAGTCAATATTGATGAAATTTTAACATTTAATCTTTTGACTTTAAATGACGGTTGGATGTGAATTCTTACTTTTTCAACTAAAATAAGTGTGTTTAAAGTCATTTCTGTGCCTGAAATTTGTCAAAATTGAAGATTTTGAGTAAGCAAAACTCTGTAAAAATGGCAATTTTGGTCACTGTGAGGGTTTAAAAAGTGGTTATTCAACATGAGGCCCGATCCAAATGACATTTTGAATCATTTTTGGTAGAGTCCAAAAAATCAATTTTCTGATGAAAAACGATGACCCCGGACCAGTCGAACGTTGAAAAAATGGTCAATATTGATGAAATTTTAACATTTAATCTTTTGACTTTAAATGACGGTTGGATGTGAATTATTACTTTTTCAACTATAATAAGTGTGTTTAAAGTCATTTCTGTGCCTGAAATTGGTCAAAATTGAAGATTTTGAGTAAGCAAAACTCTGTAAAAATGGCAATTTTGGTCACTGTGAGAGTTTAAAAAGTGGTTATTCAACATGAGGCCCGATCCAAATGACATTTTGAATCATTTTTGGTAGAGTCCAAAAAATCAATTTTCTGATGAAAAACGATGACCCCGGACCAGTCGAACGTTGAAAAAATGGTCAATATTGATGAAATTTTAACATTTCATCTTTTGACTTTAAATGACGGTTGGATGTGAATTATTACTTTTTCAACTAAAATAAGTGTGTTTAAAGTCATTTCTGTGCCTGAAATTGGTCAAAATTGAAGATTCTGAGTAAGATAAACTCTGTAAAAATGGCAATTTTGGTCACTGTGAGGGTTTAAAAAGTGGTTATTCAACATGAGGCCCGATCCAAATGACATTTTGAATCATTTTTGGTAGAGTCCAAAAAATCAATTTTCTGATGAAAAACGATGACCCCGGACCAGTCGAACGTTGAAAAAATGGTCAATATTGATGAAATTTTAACATTTAATCTTTTGACTTTAAATGACGGTTGGATGTGAATTATTACTTTTTCAACTAAAATAAGTGTGTTTAAAGTCATTTCTGTGCCTGAAATTGGTCAAAATTGAAGATTTTGAGTAAGCAAAACTCTGTAAAAATGGCAATTTTGGTCACTGTGAGGGTTTAAAAAGTGGTTATTCAACATGAGGCCCGATCCAAATGACATTTTGAATCATTTTTGGTAGAGTCCAAAAAATCAATTTTCTGATGAAAAACGATGACCCCGGACCAGTCGAACGTTGTAAAAATGGTCAATATTGATGAAATTTTAACATTTAATCTTTTGACTTTAAATGACGGTTGGATGTGAATTATTACTTTTTCAACTAAAATAAGTGTGTTTAAAGTCATTTCTGTGCCTGAAATTGGTCAAAATTTAAGATTTTGAGTAAGCAAAACTCTGTAAAAATGGCAATTTTGGTCACTGTGAGGGTTTAAAAAGTGGTTATTCAACATGAGGCCCGATCCAAATGACATTTTGAATCATTTTTGGTAGAGTCCAAAAAATCAATTTTCTGATGAAAAACGATGACCCCGGACCAGTCGAACGTTGAAAAAATGGTCAATATTGATGAAATTTTAACATTTAATCTTTTCACTTTAAATAACGGTTGGATGTGAATTATTACTTTTTCAACTAAAATAAGTGTGTTTAAAGTCATTTCTGTGCCTGAAATTGGTCAAAATTGAAGATTTTGAGTAAGCAAAACTCTGTAAAAATGGCAATTTTGGTCACTGTGAGGGTTTAAAAAGTGGTTATTCAACATGAGACCCGATCCAAAAAACATTTTGAATCTTTTTTGGTAGAGTCCAAAAAATCCATTTTCTGATGAAAAACGATGACCCCGGACCAGTCGAACGTTGAAAAAATGGTCAATATTGATGAAATTTTAACATTTAATCTTTTGACTTTAAATGACGGTTGGATGTGAATTCTTACTTTTTCAACTAAAATAAGTGTGTTTAAAGTCATTTCTGTGCCTGAAATTTGTCAAAATTGAAGATTTTGAGTAAGCAAAACTCTGTAAAAATGGCAATTTTGGTCACTGTGAGGGTTTAAAAAGTGGTTATTCAACATGAGGCCCGATCCAAATGACATTTTGAATCATTTTTGGTAGAGTCCAAAAAATCAATTTTCTGATGAAAAACGATGACCCCGGACCAGTCGAACGTTGAAAAAATGGTCAATATTGATGAAATTTTTACATTTAATCTTTTGACTTTAAATGACGGTTGGATGTGAATTATTACTTTTTCAACTAAAATAAGTGTGTTTAAAGTCATTTCTGTGCCTGAAATTGGTCAAAATTTAAGATTTTGAGTAAGCAAAACTCTGTAAAAATGGCAATTTTGGTCACTGTGAGGGTTTAAAAAGTGGTTATTCAACATGAGGCCCGATCCAAATGACATTTTGAATCATTTTTGGTAGAGTCCAAAAAATCAATTTTCTGATGAAAAACGATGACCCCGGACCAGTCGAACGTTGAAAAAATGGTCAATATTGATGAAATTTTAACATTTAATCTTTTGACTTTAAATGACGGTTGGATGTGAATTATTACTTTTTCAACTAAAATAAGTGTGTTTAAAGTCATTTCTGTGCCTGAAATTGGTCAAAATTGAAGATTTTGAGTAAGCAAAACTCTGTAAAAATGGCAATTTTGGTCACTGTGAGGGTTTAAAAAGTGGTTATTCAACATGACGCCCGATCCAAATGACATTTTGAATCATTTTTGGTAGAGTCCAAAAAATCAATTTTCTGATGAAAAACGATGACCCCGGACCAGTCGAACGTTGTAAAAATGGTCAATATTGATGAAATTTTAACATTTAATCTTTTGACTTTAAATGACGGTTGGATGTGAATTATTACTTTTTCAACTAAAATAAGTGTGTTTAAAGTCATTTCTGTGCCTGAAATTGGTCAAAATTTAAGATTTTGAGTAAGCAAAACTCTGTAAAAATGGCAATTTTGGTCACTGTGAGGGTTTAAAAAGTGGTTATTCAACATGAGGCCCGATCCAAATGACATTTTGAATCATTTTTGGTAGAGTCCAAAAAATCAATTTTCTGATGAAAAACGATGACCCCGGACCAGTCGAACGTTGTAAAAATGGTCAATATTGATGAAATTTTAACATTTAATCTTTTGACTTTAAATGACGGTTGGATGTGAATTATTACTTTTTCAACTAAAATAAGTGTGTTTAAAGTCATTTCTGTGCCTGAAATTGGTCAAAATTGAAGATTCTGAGTAAGCAAAACTCTGTAAAAATGGCAATTTTGGTCACTGTGAGGGTTTAAAAAGTGGTTATTCAACATGAGGCCCGATCCAAATGACATTTTGAATCATTTTTGGTAGAGTCCAAAAAATCAATTTTCTGATGAAAAACGATGACCCCGGACCAGTCGAACGTTGAAAAAATGGTCCATATTGATGAAATTTTAACATTTAAACTTTTGACTTTAAATGACGGTTGGATGTGAATTATTACTTTTTCAACTAAAATAAGTGTGTTTAAAGTCATTTCTGTGCCTGAAATTGGTCAAAATTGAAGATTTTGAGTAAGCAAAACTCTGTAAAAATGGCAATTTTGGTCACTGTGAGGGTTTAAAAAGTGGTTATTCAACATGAGGCCCGATCCAAATGACATTTTGAATCATTTTTGGTAGAGTCCAAAAAATCAATTTTCTGATGAAAAACGATGACCTCGGACCAGTCGAACGTTGTAAAAATGGTCAATATTGATGAAATTTTAACATTTAATCTTTTGACTTTAAATGACGGTTGGATGTGAATTATTACTTTTTCAACTAAAATAAGTGTGTTTAAAGTCATTTCTGTGCCTGAAATTGGTCAAAATTTAAGATTTTGAGTAAGCAAAACTCTGTAAAAATGGCAATTTTGGTCACTGTGAGGGTTTAAAAAGTGGTTATTCAACATGAGGCCCGATCCAAATGACATTTTGAATCATTTTTGGTAGAGTCCAAATAATCAATTTTCTGATGAAAAACGATGACCCCGGACCAGTCGAACGTTGAAAAAATGGTCAATATTGATGAAATTTTAACATTTAATCTTTTGACTTTAAATGACGGTTGGATGTGAATTATTACTTTTTCAACTAAAACAAGTGTGTTTAAAGTCATTTCTGTGCCTGAAATTGGTCAAAATTTAAGATTTTGAGTAAGCAAAACTCTGTAAAAATTGCAATTTTGGTCACTGTGAGGGTTTAAAAAGTGGTTATTCAACATGAGGCCCGATCCAAATGACATTTTGAATCATTTTTGGTAGAGTCCAAAAAATCAATTTTCTGATGAAAAACGATGACCCCGGACCAGTCGAACGTTGAAAAAATGGTCAATATTGATGAAATTTTAACATTTAATCTTTTGACTTTAAATGACGGTTGGATGTGAATTATTACTTTTTCAACTAAAACAAGTGTGTTTAAAGTCATTTCTGTGCCTGAAATTGGTCAAAATTTAAGATTTTGAGTAAGCAAAACTCTGTAAAAATTCCAATTTTGGTCACTGTGAGGGTTTAAAAAGTGGTTATTCAACATGAGACCCGATCCAAAAAACATTTTGAATCTTTTTTGGTAGAGTCCAAAAAATCAATTTTCTGATGAAAAACGATGACCCCGGACCAGTCGAACGTTGAAAAAATTGTCAATATTGATGAAATTTTAACATTTAATCTTTTGACTTTAAATGACGGTTGGATGTGAATTATTACTTTTTCAACTAAAATAAGTGTGTTTAAAGTCCTTTCTGTGCCTGAAATTGGTCAAAATTGAAGATTTTGAGTAAGCAAAACTCTGTAAAAATGGCAATTTTGGTCACTGTGAGGGTTTAAAAAGTGGTTATTCAACATGAGACCCGATCCAAAAAACATTTTGAATCTTTTTTGGTAGAGTCCAAAAAATCCATTTTCTGATGAAAAACGATGACCCCGGACCAGTCGAACGTTGAAAAAATGGTCAATATTGATGAAATTTTAACATTTAATCTTTTGACTTTAAATGACGGTTGGATGTGAATTCTTACTTTTTCAACTTAAATAAGTGTGTTTAAAGTCATTTCTGTGCCTGAAATTTGTCAAAATTGAAGATTTTGAGTGAGCAAAACTCTGTAAAAATGGCAATTTTGGTCACTGTGAGGGTTTAAAAAGTGGTTATTCAACATGAGGCCCGATCCAAATGACATTTTGAATCATTTTTGGTAGAGTCCAAAAAATCAATTTTCTGATGAAAAACGATGACCCCGGACCAGTCGAACGTTGTAAAAATGGTCAATATTGATGAAATTTTAACATTTAATCTTTTGACTTTAAATGACGGTTGGATGTGAATTATTACTTTTTCAACTAAAATAAGTGTGTTTAAAGTCATTTCTGTGCCTGAAATTGGTCAAAATTGAAGATTCTGAGTAAGCAAAACTCTGTAAAAATGGCAATTTTGGTCACTGTGAGGGTTTAAAAAGTGGTTATTCAACATGAGGCCCGATCCAAATGACATTTTGAATCATTTTTGGTAGAGTCCAAAAAATCAATTTTCTGATGAAAAACGATGACCCCGGACCAGTCGAACGTTGAAAAAATGGTCCATATTGATGAAATTTTAACATTTAAACTTTTGACTTTAAATGACGGTTGGATGTGAATTATTACTTTTTCAACTAAAATAAGTGTGTTTAAAGTCATTTCTGTGCCTGAAATTGGTCAAAATTGAAGATTTTGAGTAAGCAAAACTCTGTAAAAATGGCAATTTTGGTCACTGTGAGGGTTTAAAAAGTGGTTATTCAACATGAGGCCCGATCCAAATGACATTTTGAATCTTTTTTGGTAGAGTCCAAAAAATCCATTTTCTGATGAAAAACGATGACCCCGGACCAGTCGAACGTTGAAAAAATGGTCAATATTGATGAAATTTTAACATTTAATCTTTTGACTTTAAATGACGGTTGGATGTGAATTCTTACTTTTTCAACTAAAATAAGTGTGTTTAAAGTCATTTCTGTGCCTGAAATTTGTCAAAATTGAAGATTTTGAGTAAGCAAAACTCTGTAAAAATGGCAATTTTGGTCACTGTGAGGGTTTAAAAAGTGGTTATTCAACATGAGGCCCGATCCAAATGACATTTTGAATCATTTTTGGTAGAGTCCAAAAAATCAATTTTCTGATGAAAAACGATGACCCCGGACCAGTCGAACGTTGAAAAAACTGGTCAATATTGATGAAATTTTAACATTTAATCTTTTGACTTTAAATGACGGTTGGATGTGAATTATTACTTTTTCAACTAAAATAAGTGTGTTTAAAGTCATTTCTGTGCCTGAAATTGGTCAAAATTTAAGATTTTGAGTAAGCAAAACTCTGTAAAAATGGCAATTTTGGTCACTGTGAGGGTTTAAAAAGTGGTTATTCAACATGAGGCCCGATCCAAATGACATTTTGAATCATTTTTGGTAGAGTCCAAAAAATCAATTTTCTGATGAAAAACGATGACCCCGGACCAGTCGAACGTTGAAAAAATGGTCAATATTGATGAAATTTTAACATTTAATCTTTTGACTTTAAATGACGGTTGGATGTGAATTATTACTTTTTCAACTAAAATAAGTGTGTTTAAAGTCATTTCTGTGCCTGAAATTGGTCAAAATTGAAGATTTTGAGTAAGCAAAACTCTGTAAAAATGGCAATTTTGGTCACTGTGAGGGTTTAAAAAGTGGTTATTCAACATGAGACCCGATCCAAAAAACATTTTGAATCTTTTTTGGTAGAGTCCAAAAAATCAATTTTCTGATGAAAAACGATGACCCCGGACCAGTCGAACGTTGTAAAAATGGTCAATATTGATGAAATTTTAACATTTAATCTTTTGACTTTAAATGACGGTTGGATGTGAATTATTACTTTTTCAACTAAAATAAGTGTGTTTAAAGTCATTTCTGTGCCTGAAATTGGTCAAAATTTAAGATTTTGAGTAAGCAAAACTCTGTAAAAATGGCAATTTTGGTCACTGTGAGGGTTTAAAAAGTGGTTATTCAACATGAGGCCCGATCCAAATGACATTTTGAATCATTTTTGGTAGAGTCCAAAAAATCAATTTTCTGATGAAAAACGATGACCCCGGACCAGTCGAACGTTGAAAAAATGGTCAATATTGATGAAATTTTAACATTTAATCTTTTGACTTTAAATGACGGTTGGATGTGAATTATTACTTTTTCAACTAAAATAAGTGTGTTTAAAGTCATTTCTGTGCCTGAAATTGGTCAAAATTGAAGATTTTGAGTAAGCAAAACTCTGTAAAAATGGCAATTTTGGTCACTGTGAGGGTTTAAAAAGTGGTTATTCAACATGAGACCCGATCCAAAAAACATTTTGAATCTTTTTTGGTAGAGTCCAAAAAATCCATTTTCTGATGAAAAACGATGACCCCGGACCAGTCGAACGTTGAAAAAATGGTCAATATTGATGAAATTTTTACATTTAATCTTTTGACTTTAAATGACGGTTGGATGTGAATTATTACTTTTTCAACTAAAATAAGTGTGTTTAAAGTCATTTCTGTGCCTGAAATTTGTCAAAATTTAAGATTTTGAGTAAGCAAAACTCTGTAAAAATGGCAATTTTGGTCACTGTGAGGGTTTAAAAAGTGGTTATTCAACATGAGGCCCGATCCAAATGACATTTTGGATCATTTTTGGTAGAGTCCAAAAAATCAATTTTCTGATGAAAAACGATGACCCCGGACCAGTCAAACGTTGAAAAAATGGTCAATATTGATGAAATTTTAACATTTAATCTTTTGACTTTAAATGACGGTTGGATGTGAATTATTACTTTTTCAACTAAAATAAGTGTGTTTAAAGTCATTTCTGTGCCTGAAATTGGTCAAAATTGAAGATTTTGAGTAAGCAAAACTCTGTAAAAATGGCAATTTTGGTCACTGTGAGGGTTTAAAAAGTGGTTATTCAACATGAGGCCCGATCCAAATGACATTTTGAATCATTTTTGGTAGAGTCCAAAAAATCAATTTTCTGATGAAAAACGATGACCCCGGACCAGTCGAACGTTGTAAAAATGGTCAATATTGATGAAATTTTAACATTTAATCTTTTGACTTTAAATGACGGTTGGATGTGAATTATTACTTTTTCAACTAAAATAAGTGTGTTTAAAGTCATTTCTGTGCCTGAAATTGGTCAAAATTGAAGATTCTGAGTAAGCAAAACTCTGTAAAAATGGCAATTTTGGTCACTGTGAGGGTTTAAAAAGTGGTTATTCAACATGAGGCCCGATCCAAATGACATTTTGAATCATTTTTGGTAGAGTCCAAAAAATCAATTTTCTGATGAAAAACGATGACCCCGGACCAGTCGAACGTTGAAAAAATGGTCAATATTGATGAAATTTTAACATTTAAACTTTTGACTTTAAATGACGGTTGGATGTGAATTATTACTTTTTCAACTAAAATAAGTGTGTTTAAAGTCATTTCTGTGCCTGAAATTGGTCAAAATTGAAGATTTTGAGTAAGCAAAACTCTGTAAAAATGGCAATTTTGGTCACTGTGAGGGTTTAAAAAGTGGTTATTCAACATGAGGCCCGATCCAAATGACATTTTGAATCATTTTTGGTAGAGTCCAAAAAATCAATTTTCTGATGAAAAACGATGACCCCGGACCAGTCGAACGTTGTAAAAATGGTCAATATTGATGAAATTTTAACATTTAATCTTTTGACTTTAAATGACGGTTGGATGTGAATTATTACTTTTTCAACTAAAATAAGTGTGTTTAAAGTCATTTCTGTGCCTGAAATTGTTCAAAATTTAAGATTTTGAGTAAGCAAAACTCTGTAAAATTGGCAATTTTGGTCACTGTGAGGGTTTAAAAAGTGGTTATTCAACATGAGGCCCGATCCAAATGACATTTTGAATCATTTTTGGTAGAGTCCAAAAAATCAATTTTCTGATGAAAAACGATGACCCCGGACCAGTCGAACGTTGAAAAAATGGTCAATATTGATGAAATTTTAACATTTAATCTTTTGACTTTAAATGACAGTTGGATGTGAATTATTACTTTTTCAACTAAAACAAGTGTGTTTAAAGTCATTTCTGTGCCTGAAATTGGTCAAAATTTAAAATTTTGAGTAAGCAAAACTCTGTAAAAATTGCAATTTTGGTCACTGTGAGGGTTTAAAAAGTGGTTATTCAACATGAGGCCCGATCCAAATGACATTTTGAATCATTTTTGGTAGAGTCCAAAAAATCAATTTTCTGATGAAAAACGATGACCCCGGACCAGTCGAACGTTGAAAAAATGGTCAATATTGATGAAATTTTAACATTTAATCTTTTGACTTTAAATGACGGTTGGATGTGAATTATTACTTTTTCAACTAAAACAAGTGTGTTTAAAGTCATTTCTGTGCCTGAAATTGGTCAAAATTTAAGATTTTGAGTAAGCAAAACTCTGTAAAAATTGCAATTTTGGTCACTGTGAGGGTTTAAAAAGTGGTTATTCAACATGAGACCCGATCCAAAAAACATTTTGAATCTTTTTTGGTAGAGTCCAAAAAATCAATTTTCTGATGAAAAACGATGACCCCGGACCAGTCGAACGTTGAAAAAATTGTCAATATTGATGAAATTTTAACATTTAATCTTTTGACTTTAAATGACGGTTGGATGTGAATTATTACTTTTTCAACTAAAATAAGTGTGTTTAAAGTCCTTTCTGTGCCTGAAATTGGTCGAAATTGAAGATTTTGAGTAAGCAAAACTCTGTAAAAATGGCAATTTTGGTCACTGTGAGGGTTTAAAAAGTGGTTATTCAACATGAGACCCGATCCAAAAAACATTTTGAATCTTTTTTGGTAGAGTCCAAAAAATCCATTTTCTGATGAAAAACGATGACCCCGGACCAGTCGAACGTTGAAAAAATGGTCAATATTGATGAAATTTTAACATTTAATCTTTTGACTTTAAATGACGGTTGGATGTGAATTCTTACTTTTTCAACTTAAATAAGTGTGTTTAAAGTCATTTCTGTGCCTGAAATTTGTCAAAATTGAAGATTTTGAGTAAGCAAAACTCTGTAAAAATGGCAATTTTGGTCACTGTGAGGGTTTAAAAAGTGGTTATTCAACATGAGGCCCGATCCAAATGACATTTTGAATCATTTTTGGTAGAGTCCAAAAAATCAATTTTCTGATGAAAAACGATGACCCCGGACCAGTCGAACGTTGAAAAAATGGTCAATATTGATGAAATTTTTACATTTAATCTTTTGACTTTAAATGACGGTTGGATGTGAATTATTACTTTTTCAACTAAAATAAGTGTGTTTAAAGTCATTTCTGTGCCTGAAATTGGTCAAAATTTAAGATTTTGAGTAAGCAAAACTCTGTAAAAATGGCAATTTTGGTCACTGTGAGGGTTTAAAAAGTGGTTATTCAACATGAGGCCCGATCCAAATGACATTTTGAATCATTTTTGGTAGAGTCCAAAAAATCAATTTTCTGATGAAAAACGATGACCCCGGACCAGTCGAACGTTGAAAAAATGGTCAATATTGATGAAATTTTAACATTTAATCTTTTGACTTTAAATAACGGTTGGATGTGAATTATTACTTTTTCAACTAAAATAAGTGTGTTTAAAGTCATTTCTGTGCCTGAAATTGGTCAAAATTGAAGATTTTGAGTAAGCAAAACTCTGTAAAAATGGCAATTTTGGTCACTGTGAGGGTTTAAAAAGTGGTTATTCAACATGAGACCCGATCCAAAAAACATTTTCAATCATTTTTGGTAGAGTCCAAAAAATCAATTTTCTGATGAAAAACGATGACCCCGGACCAGTCGAACGTTGAAAAAATGGTCAATATTGATGAAATTTTAACATTTAATCTTTTGACTTTAAATGACGGTTGGATGTGAATTCTTACTTTTTCAACTAAAATAAGTGTGTTTAAAGTCATTTCTGTGCCTGAAATTTGTCAAAATTGAAGATTTTGAGTAAGCAAAACTCTGTAAAAATGGCAATTTTGGTCACTGTGAGGGTTTAAAAAGTGGTTATTCAACATGAGGCCCGATCCAAATGACATTTTGAATCATTTTTGGTAGAGTCCAAAAAATCAATTTTCTGATGAAAAACGATGACCCCGGACCAGTCGAACGTTGAAAAAATGGTCAATATTGATGAAATTTTAACATTTAATCTTTTGACTTTAAATGACGGTTGGATGTGAATTATTACTTTTTCAACTAAAATAAGTGTGTTTAAAGTCATTTCTGTGCCTGAAATTGGTCAAAATTTAAGATTTTGAGTAAGCAAAACTCTGTAAAAATGGCAATTTTGGTCACTGTGAGAGTTTAAAAAGTGGTTATTCAACATGAGGCCCGATCCAAATGACATTTTGAATCATTTTTGGTAGAGTCCAAAAAATCAATTTTCTGATGAAAAACGATGACCCCGGACCAGTCGAACGTTGAAAAAATGGTCAATATTGATGAAATTTTAACATTTCATCTTTTGACTTTAAATGACGGTTGGATGTGAATTATTACTTTTTCAACTAAAATAAGTGTGTTTAAAGTCATTTCTGTGCCTGAAATTGGTCCAAATTGAAGATTCTGAGTAAGATAAACTCTGTAAAAATGGCAATTTTGGTCACTGTGAGGGTTTAAAAAGTGGTTATTCAACATGAGGCCCAATCCAAATGACATTTTGAATCATTTTTGGTAGAGTCCAAAAAATCAATTTTCTGATGAAAAACGATGACCCCGGACCAGTCGAACGTTGAAAAAATGGTCAATATTGATGAAATTTTAACATTTAATCTTTTGACTTTAAATGACGGTTGGATGTGAATTATTACTTTTTCAACTAAAATAAGTGTGTTTAAAGTCATTTCTGTGCCTGAAATTGGTCAAAATTGAAGATTCTGAGTAAGCAAAACTGTAAAAATGGCAATTTTGGTCACTGTGAGGGTTTAAAAAGTGGTTATTCAACATGACGCCCGATCCAAATGACATTTTGAATCATTTTTGGTAGAGTCCAAAAAATCAATTTTCTGATGAAAAACGATGACCCCGGACCAGTCGAACGTTGAAAAAATGGTCAATATTGATAAAATTTTAACATTTAATCTTTTGACTTTAAATGACGGTTGGATGTGAATTATTACTTTTTCAACTAAAATAAGTGTGTTTAAAGTCATTTCTGTGCCTGAAATTGGTCAAAATTGAAGATTTTGAGTAAGCAAAACTCTGTAAAAATGGCAATTTTGGTCACTGTGAGGGTTTAAAAAGTGGTTATTCAACATGAGGCCCGATCCAAATGACATTTTGAATCATTTTTGGTAGAGTCCAAAAAATCAATTTTCTGATGAAAAACGATGACCCCGGACCAGTCGAACGTTGTAAAAATGGTCAATATTGATGAAATTTTAACATTTAATCTTTTGACTTTAAATGACGGTTGGATGTGAATTATTACTTTTTCAACTAAAATAAGTGTGTTTAAAGTCATTTCTGTGCCTGAAATTGGTCAAAATTTAAGATTTTGAGTAAGCAAAACTCTGTAAAAATGGCAATTTTGGTCACTGTGAGGGTTTAAAAAGTGGTTATTCAACATGAGACCCGATCCAAAAAACATTTTGAATCTTTTTTGGTAGAGTCCAAAAAATCCATTTTCTGATGAAAAACGATGACCCCGGACCAGTCGAACGTTGAAAAAATGGTCAATATTGATGAAATTTTAACATTTAATCTTTTGACTTTAAATGACGGTTGGATGTGAATTCTTACTTTTTCAACTAAAATAAGTGTGTTTAAAGTCATTTCTGTGCCTGAAATTTGTCAAAATTGAAGATTTTGAGTAAGCAAAACTCTGTAAAAATGGCAATTTTGGTCACTGTGAGGGTTTAAAAAGTGGTTATTCAACATGAGGCCCGATCCAAATGACATTTTGAATCATTTTTGGTAGAGTCCAAAAAATCAATTTTCTGATGAAAAACGATGACCCCGGACCAGTCGAACGTTGAAAAAATGGTCAATATTGATGAAATTTTAACATTTAATCTTTTGACTTTAAATGACGGTTGGATGTGAATTATTACTTTTTCAACTATAATAAGTGTGTTTAAAGTCATTTCTGTGCCTGAAATTGGTCAAAATTGAAGATTTTGAGTAAGCAAAACTCTGTAAAAATGGCAATTTTGGTCACTGTGAGAGTTTAAAAAGTGGTTATTCAACATGAGGCCCGATCCAAATGACATTTTGAATCATTTTTGGTAGAGTCCAAAAAATCAATTTTCTGATGAAAAACGATGACCCCGGACCAGTCGAACGTTGAAAAAATGGTCAATATTGATGAAATTTTAACATTTCATCTTTTGACTTTAAATGACGGTTGGATGTGAATTATTACTTTTTCAACTAAAATAAGTGTGTTTAAAGTCATTTCTGTGCCTGAAATTGGTCAAAATTGAAGATTCTGAGTAAGATAAACTCTGTAAAAATGGCAATTTTGGTCACTGTGAGGGTTTAAAAAGTGGTTATTCAACATGAGGCCCGATCCAAATGACATTTTGAATCATTTTTGGTAGAGTCCAAAAAATCAATTTTCTGATGAAAAACGATGACCCCGGACCAGTCGAACGTTGAAAAAATGGTCAATATTGATGAAATTTTAACATTTAATCTTTTGACTTTAAATGACGGTTGGATGTGAATTATTACTTTTTCAACTAAAATAAGTGTGTTTAAAGTCATTTCTGTGCCTGAAATTGGTCAAAATTGAAGATTTTGAGTAAGCAAAACTCTGTAAAAATGGCAATTTTGGTCACTGTGAGGGTTTAAAAAGTGGTTATTCAACATGAGGCCCGATCCAAATGACATTTTGAATCATTTTTGGTAGAGTCCAAAAAATCAATTTTCTGATGAAAAACGATGACCCCGGACCAGTCGAACGTTGTAAAAATGGTCAATATTGATGAAATTTTAACATTTAATCTTTTGACTTTAAATGACGGTTGGATGTGAATTATTACTTTTTCAACTAAAATAAGTGTGTTTAAAGTCATTTCTGTGCCTGAAATTGGTCAAAATTTAAGATTTTGAGTAAGCAAAACTCTGTAAAAATGGCAATTTTGGTCACTGTGAGGGTTTAAAAAGTGGTTATTCAACATGAGGCCCGATCCAAATGACATTTTGAATCATTTTTGGTAGAGTCCAAAAAATCAATTTTCTGATGAAAAACGATGACCCCGGACCAGTCGAACGTTGAAAAAATGGTCAATATTGATGAAATTTTAACATTTAATCTTTTCACTTTAAATAACGGTTGGATGTGAATTATTACTTTTTCAACTAAAATAAGTGTGTTTAAAGTCATTTCTGTGCCTGAAATTGGTCAAAATTGAAGATTTTGAGTAAGCAAAACTCTGTAAAAATGGCAATTTTGGTCACTGTGAGGGTTTAAAAAGTGGTTATTCAACATGAGACCCGATCCAAAAAACATTTTGAATCTTTTTTGGTAGAGTCCAAAAAATCCATTTTCTGATGAAAAACGATGACCCCGGACCAGTCGAACGTTGAAAAAATGGTCAATATTGATGAAATTTTAACATTTAATCTTTTGACTTTAAATGACGGTTGGATGTGAATTCTTACTTTTTCAACTAAAATAAGTGTGTTTAAAGTCATTTCTGTGCCTGAAATTTGTCAAAATTGAAGATTTTGAGTAAGCAAAACTCTGTAAAAATGGCAATTTTGGTCACTGTGAGGGTTTAAAAAGTGGTTATTCAACATGAGGCCCGATCCAAATGACATTTTGAATCATTTTTGGTAGAGTCCAAAAAATCAATTTTCTGATGAAAAACGATGACCCCGGACCAGTCGAACGTTGAAAAAATGGTCAATATTGATGAAATTTTTACATTTAATCTTTTGACTTTAAATGACGGTTGGATGTGAATTATTACTTTTTCAACTAAAATAAGTGTGTTTAAAGTCATTTCTGTGCCTGAAATTGGTCAAAATTTAAGATTTTGAGTAAGCAAAACTCTGTAAAAATGGCAATTTTGGTCACTGTGAGGGTTTAAAAAGTGGTTATTCAACATGAGGCCCGATCCAAATGACATTTTGAATCATTTTTGGTAGAGTCCAAAAAATCAATTTTCTGATGAAAAACGATGACCCCGGACCAGTCGAACGTTGAAAAAATGGTCAATATTGATGAAATTTTAACATTTAATCTTTTGACTTTAAATGACGGTTGGATGTGAATTATTACTTTTTCAACTAAAATAAGTGTGTTTAAAGTCATTTCTGTGCCTGAAATTGGTCAAAATTGAAGATTTTGAGTAAGCAAAACTCTGTAAAAATGGCAATTTTGGTCACTGTGAGGGTTTAAAAAGTGGTTATTCAACATGACGCCCGATCCAAATGACATTTTGAATCATTTTTGGTAGAGTCCAAAAAATCAATTTTCTGATGAAAAACGATGACCCCGGACCAGTCGAACGTTGTAAAAATGGTCAATATTGATGAAATTTTAACATTTAATCTTTTGACTTTAAATGACGGTTGGATGTGAATTATTACTTTTTCAACTAAAATAAGTGTGTTTAAAGTCATTTCTGTGCCTGAAATTGGTCAAAATTTAAGATTTTGAGTAAGCAAAACTCTGTAAAAATGGCAATTTTGGTCACTGTGAGGGTTTAAAAAGTGGTTATTCAACATGAGGCCCGATCCAAATGACATTTTGAATCATTTTTGGTAGAGTCCAAAAAATCAATTTTCTGATGAAAAACGATGACCCCGGACCAGTCGAACGTTGTAAAAATGGTCAATATTGATGAAATTTTAACATTTAATCTTTTGACTTTAAATGACGGTTGGATGTGAATTATTACTTTTTCAACTAAAATAAGTGTGTTTAAAGTCATTTCTGTGCCTGAAATTGGTCAAAATTGAAGATTCTGAGTAAGCAAAACTCTGTAAAAATGGCAATTTTGGTCACTGTGAGGGTTTAAAAAGTGGTTATTCAACATGAGGCCCGATCCAAATGACATTTTGAATCATTTTTGGTAGAGTCCAAAAAATCAATTTTCTGATGAAAAACGATGACCCCGGACCAGTCGAACGTTGAAAAAATGGTCCATATTGATGAAATTTTAACATTTAAACTTTTGACTTTAAATGACGGTTGGATGTGAATTATTACTTTTTCAACTAAAATAAGTGTGTTTAAAGTCATTTCTGTGCCTGAAATTGGTCAAAATTGAAGATTTTGAGTAAGCAAAACTCTGTAAAAATGGCAATTTTGGTCACTGTGAGGGTTTAAAAAGTGGTTATTCAACATGAGGCCCGATCCAAATGACATTTTGAATCATTTTTGGTAGAGTCCAAAAAATCAATTTTCTGATGAAAAACGATGACCTCGGACCAGTCGAACGTTGTAAAAATGGTCAATATTGATGAAATTTTAACATTTAATCTTTTGACTTTAAATGACGGTTGGATGTGAATTATTACTTTTTCAACTAAAATAAGTGTGTTTAAAGTCATTTCTGTGCCTGAAATTGGTCAAAATTTAAGATTTTGAGTAAGCAAAACTCTGTAAAAATGGCAATTTTGGTCACTGTGAGGGTTTAAAAAGTGGTTATTCAACATGAGGCCCGATCCAAATGACATTTTGAATCATTTTTGGTAGAGTCCAAATAATCAATTTTCTGATGAAAAACGATGACCCCGGACCAGTCGAACGTTGAAAAAATGGTCAATATTGATGAAATTTTAACATTTAATCTTTTGACTTTAAATGACGGTTGGATGTGAATTATTACTTTTTCAACTAAAACAAGTGTGTTTAAAGTCATTTCTGTGCCTGAAATTGGTCAAAATTTAAGATTTTGAGTAAGCAAAACTCTGTAAAAATTGCAATTTTGGTCACTGTGAGGGTTTAAAAAGTGGTTATTCAACATGAGGCCCGATCCAAATGACATTTTGAATCATTTTTGGTAGAGTCCAAAAAATCAATTTTCTGATGAAAAACGATGACCCCGGACCAGTCGAACGTTGAAAAAATGGTCAATATTGATGAAATTTTAACATTTAATCTTTTGACTTTAAATGACGGTTGGATGTGAATTATTACTTTTTCAACTAAAACAAGTGTGTTTAAAGTCATTTCTGTGCCTGAAATTGGTCAAAATTTAAGATTTTGAGTAAGCAAAACTCTGTAAAAATTCCAATTTTGGTCACTGTGAGGGTTTAAAAAGTGGTTATTCAACATGAGACCCGATCCAAAAAACATTTTGAATCTTTTTTGGTAGAGTCCAAAAAATCAATTTTCTGATGAAAAACGATGACCCCGGACCAGTCGAACGTTGAAAAAATTGTCAATATTGATGAAATTTTAACATTTAATCTTTTGACTTTAAATGACGGTTGGATGTGAATTATTACTTTTTCAACTAAAATAAGTGTGTTTAAAGTCCTTTCTGTGCCTGAAATTGGTCAAAATTGAAGATTTTGAGTAAGCAAAACTCTGTAAAAATGGCAATTTTGGTCACTGTGAGGGTTTAAAAAGTGGTTATTCAACATGAGACCCGATCCAAAAAACATTTTGAATCTTTTTTGGTAGAGTCCAAAAAATCCATTTTCTGATGAAAAACGATGACCCCGGACCAGTCGAACGTTGAAAAAATGGTCAATATTGATGAAATTTTAACATTTAATCTTTTGACTTTAAATGACGGTTGGATGTGAATTCTTACTTTTTCAACTTAAATAAGTGTGTTTAAAGTCATTTCTGTGCCTGAAATTTGTCAAAATTGAAGATTTTGAGTGAGCAAAACTCTGTAAAAATGGCAATTTTGGTCACTGTGAGGGTTTAAAAAGTGGTTATTCAACATGAGGCCCGATCCAAATGACATTTTGAATCATTTTTGGTAGAGTCCAAAAAATCAATTTTCTGATGAAAAACGATGACCCCGGACCAGTCGAACGTTGTAAAAATGGTCAATATTGATGAAATTTTAACATTTAATCTTTTGACTTTAAATGACGGTTGGATGTGAATTATTACTTTTTCAACTAAAATAAGTGTGTTTAAAGTCATTTCTGTGCCTGAAATTGGTCAAAATTGAAGATTCTGAGTAAGCAAAACTCTGTAAAAATGGCAATTTTGGTCACTGTGAGGGTTTAAAAAGTGGTTATTCAACATGAGGCCCGATCCAAATGACATTTTGAATCATTTTTGGTAGAGTCCAAAAAATCAATTTTCTGATGAAAAACGATGACCCCGGACCAGTCGAACGTTGAAAAAATGGTCCATATTGATGAAATTTTAACATTTAAACTTTTGACTTTAAATGACGGTTGGATGTGAATTATTACTTTTTCAACTAAAATAAGTGTGTTTAAAGTCATTTCTGTGCCTGAAATTGGTCAAAATTGAAGATTTTGAGTAAGCAAAACTCTGTAAAAATGGCAATTTTGGTCACTGTGAGGGTTTAAAAAGTGGTTATTCAACATGAGGCCCGATCCAAATGACATTTTGAATCTTTTTTGGTAGAGTCCAAAAAATCCATTTTCTGATGAAAAACGATGACCCCGGACCAGTCGAACGTTGAAAAAATGGTCAATATTGATGAAATTTTAACATTTAATCTTTTGACTTTAAATGACGGTTGGATGTGAATTCTTACTTTTTCAACTAAAATAAGTGTGTTTAAAGTCATTTCTGTGCCTGAAATTTGTCAAAATTGAAGATTTTGAGTAAGCAAAACTCTGTAAAAATGGCAATTTTGGTCACTGTGAGGGTTTAAAAAGTGGTTATTCAACATGAGGCCCGATCCAAATGACATTTTGAATCATTTTTGGTAGAGTCCAAAAAATCAATTTTCTGATGAAAAACGATGACCCCGGACCAGTCGAACGTTGAAAAAACTGGTCAATATTGATGAAATTTTAACATTTAATCTTTTGACTTTAAATGACGGTTGGATGTGAATTATTACTTTTTCAACTAAAATAAGTGTGTTTAAAGTCATTTCTGTGCCTGAAATTGGTCAAAATTTAAGATTTTGAGTAAGCAAAACTCTGTAAAAATGGCAATTTTGGTCACTGTGAGGGTTTAAAAAGTGGTTATTCAACATGAGGCCCGATCCAAATGACATTTTGAATCATTTTTGGTAGAGTCCAAAAAATCAATTTTCTGATGAAAAACGATGACCCCGGACCAGTCGAACGTTGAAAAAATGGTCAATATTGATGAAATTTTAACATTTAATCTTTTGACTTTAAATGACGGTTGGATGTGAATTATTACTTTTTCAACTAAAATAAGTGTGTTTAAAGTCATTTCTGTGCCTGAAATTGGTCAAAATTGAAGATTTTGAGTAAGCAAAACTCTGTAAAAATGGCAATTTTGGTCACTGTGAGGGTTTAAAAAGTGGTTATTCAACATGAGACCCGATCCAAAAAACATTTTGAATCTTTTTTGGTAGAGTCCAAAAAATCAATTTTCTGATGAAAAACGATGACCCCGGACCAGTCGAACGTTGTAAAAATGGTCAATATTGATGAAATTTTAACATTTAATCTTTTGACTTTAAATGACGGTTGGATGTGAATTATTACTTTTTCAACTAAAATAAGTGTGTTTAAAGTCATTTCTGTGCCTGAAATTGGTCAAAATTTAAGATTTTGAGTAAGCAAAACTCTGTAAAAATGGCAATTTTGGTCACTGTGAGGGTTTAAAAAGTGGTTATTCAACATGAGGCCCGATCCAAATGACATTTTGAATCATTTTTGGTAGAGTCCAAAAAATCAATTTTCTGATGAAAAACGATGACCCCGGACCAGTCGAACGTTGAAAAAATGGTCAATATTGATGAAATTTTAACATTTAATCTTTTGACTTTAAATGACGGTTGGATGTGAATTATTACTTTTTCAACTAAAATAAGTGTGTTTAAAGTCATTTCTGTGCCTGAAATTGGTCAAAATTGAAGATTTTGAGTAAGCAAAACTCTGTAAAAATGGCAATTTTGGTCACTGTGAGGGTTTAAAAAGTGGTTATTCAACATGAGACCCGATCCAAAAAACATTTTGAATCTTTTTTGGTAGAGTCCAAAAAATCCATTTTCTGATGAAAAACGATGACCCCGGACCAGTCGAACGTTGAAAAAATGGTCAATATTGATGAAATTTTTACATTTAATCTTTTGACTTTAAATGACGGTTGGATGTGAATTATTACTTTTTCAACTAAAATAAGTGTGTTTAAAGTCATTTCTGTGCCTGAAATTTGTCAAAATTTAAGATTTTGAGTAAGCAAAACTCTGTAAAAATGGCAATTTTGGTCACTGTGAGGGTTTAAAAAGTGGTTATTCAACATGAGGCCCGATCCAAATGACATTTTGGATCATTTTTGGTAGAGTCCAAAAAATCAATTTTCTGATGAAAAACGATGACCCCGGACCAGTCAAACGTTGAAAAAATGGTCAATATTGATGAAATTTTAACATTTAATCTTTTGACTTTAAATGACGGTTGGATGTGAATTATTACTTTTTCAACTAAAATAAGTGTGTTTAAAGTCATTTCTGTGCCTGAAATTGGTCAAAATTGAAGATTTTGAGTAAGCAAAACTCTGTAAAAATGGCAATTTTGGTCACTGTGAGGGTTTAAAAAGTGGTTATTCAACATGAGGCCCGATCCAAATGACATTTTGAATCATTTTTGGTAGAGTCCAAAAAATCAATTTTCTGATGAAAAACGATGACCCCGGACCAGTCGAACGTTGTAAAAATGGTCAATATTGATGAAATTTTAACATTTAATCTTTTGACTTTAAATGACGGTTGGATGTGAATTATTACTTTTTCAACTAAAATAAGTGTGTTTAAAGTCATTTCTGTGCCTGAAATTGGTCAAAATTGAAGATTCTGAGTAAGCAAAACTCTGTAAAAATGGCAATTTTGGTCACTGTGAGGGTTTAAAAAGTGGTTATTCAACATGAGGCCCGATCCAAATGACATTTTGAATCATTTTTGGTAGAGTCCAAAAAATCAATTTTCTGATGAAAAACGATGACCCCGGACCAGTCGAACGTTGAAAAAATGGTCAATATTGATGAAATTTTAACATTTAAACTTTTGACTTTAAATGACGGTTGGATGTGAATTATTACTTTTTCAACTAAAATAAGTGTGTTTAAAGTCATTTCTGTGCCTGAAATTGGTCAAAATTGAAGATTTTGAGTAAGCAAAACTCTGTAAAAATGGCAATTTTGGTCACTGTGAGGGTTTAAAAAGTGGTTATTCAACATGAGGCCCGATCCAAATGACATTTTGAATCATTTTTGGTAGAGTCCAAAAAATCAATTTTCTGATGAAAAACGATGACCCCGGACCAGTCGAACGTTGTAAAAATGGTCAATATTGATGAAATTTTAACATTTAATCTTTTGACTTTAAATGACGGTTGGATGTGAATTATTACTTTTTCAACTAAAATAAGTGTGTTTAAAGTCATTTCTGTGCCTGAAATTGTTCAAAATTTAAGATTTTGAGTAAGCAAAACTCTGTAAAATTGGCAATTTTGGTCACTGTGAGGGTTTAAAAAGTGGTTATTCAACATGAGGCCCGATCCAAATGACATTTTGAATCATTTTTGGTAGAGTCCAAAAAATCAATTTTCTGATGAAAAACGATGACCCCGGACCAGTCGAACGTTGAAAAAATGGTCAATATTGATGAAATTTTAACATTTAATCTTTTGACTTTAAATGACAGTTGGATGTGAATTATTACTTTTTCAACTAAAACAAGTGTGTTTAAAGTCATTTCTGTGCCTGAAATTGGTCAAAATTTAAAATTTTGAGTAAGCAAAACTCTGTAAAAATTGCAATTTTGGTCACTGTGAGGGTTTAAAAAGTGGTTATTCAACATGAGGCCCGATCCAAATGACATTTTGAATCATTTTTGGTAGAGTCCAAAAAATCAATTTTCTGATGAAAAACGATGACCCCGGACCAGTCGAACGTTGAAAAAATGGTCAATATTGATGAAATTTTAACATTTAATCTTTTGACTTTAAATGACGGTTGGATGTGAATTATTACTTTTTCAACTAAAACAAGTGTGTTTAAAGTCATTTCTGTGCCTGAAATTGGTCAAAATTTAAGATTTTGAGTAAGCAAAACTCTGTAAAAATTGCAATTTTGGTCACTGTGAGGGTTTAAAAAGTGGTTATTCAACATGAGACCCGATCCAAAAAACATTTTGAATCTTTTTTGGTAGAGTCCAAAAAATCAATTTTCTGATGAAAAACGATGACCCCGGACCAGTCGAACGTTGAAAAAATTGTCAATATTGATGAAATTTTAACATTTAATCTTTTGACTTTAAATGACGGTTGGATGTGAATTATTACTTTTTCAACTAAAATAAGTGTGTTTAAAGTCCTTTCTGTGCCTGAAATTGGTCGAAATTGAAGATTTTGAGTAAGCAAAACTCTGTAAAAATGGCAATTTTGGTCACTGTGAGGGTTTAAAAAGTGGTTATTCAACATGAGACCCGATCCAAAAAACATTTTGAATCTTTTTTGGTAGAGTCCAAAAAATCCATTTTCTGATGAAAAACGATGACCCCGGACCAGTCGAACGTTGAAAAAATGGTCAATATTGATGAAATTTTAACATTTAATCTTTTGACTTTAAATGACGGTTGGATGTGAATTCTTACTTTTTCAACTTAAATAAGTGTGTTTAAAGTCATTTCTGTGCCTGAAATTCGTCAAAATTGAAGATTTTGAGTAAGCAAAACTCTGTAAAAATGGCAATTTTGGTCACTGTGAGGGTTTAAAAAGTGGTTATTCAACATGAGGCCCGATCCAAATGACATTTTGAATCATTTTTGGTAGAGTCCAAAAAATCAATTTTCTGATGAAAAACGATGACCCCGGACCAGTCGAACGTTGAAAAAATGGTCAATATTGATGAAATTTTTACATTTAATCTTTTGACTTTAAATGACGGTTGGATGTGAATTATTACTTTTTCAACTAAAATAAGTGTGTTTAAAGTCATTTCTGTGCCTGAAATTGGTCAAAATTTAAGATTTTGAGTAAGCAAAACTCTGTAAAAATGGCAATTTTGGTCACTGTGAGGGTTTAAAAAGTGGTTATTCAACATGAGGCCCGATCCAAATGACATTTTGAATCATTTTTGGTAGAGTCCAAAAAATCAATTTTCTGATGAAAAACGATGACCCCGGACCAGTCGAACGTTGAAAAAATGGTCAATATTGATGAAATTTTAACATTTAATCTTTTGACTTTAAATAACGGTTGGATGTGAATTATTACTTTTTCAACTAAAATAAGTGTGTTTAAAGTCATTTCTGTGCCTGAAATTGGTCAAAATTGAAGATTTTGAGTAAGCAAAACTCTGTAAAAATGGCAATTTTGGTCACTGTGAGGGTTTAAAAAGTGGTTATTCAACATGAGACCCGATCCAAAAAACATTTTCAATCATTTTTGGTAGAGTCCAAAAAATCAATTTTCTGATGAAAAACGATGACCCCGGACCAGTCGAACGTTGAAAAAATGGTCAATATTGATGAAATTTTAACATTTAATCTTTTGACTTTAAATGACGGTTGGATGTGAATTCTTACTTTTTCAACTAAAATAAGTGTGTTTAAAGTCATTTCTGTGCCTGAAATTTGTCAAAATTGAAGATTTTGAGTAAGCAAAACTCTGTAAAAATGGCAATTTTGGTCACTGTGAGGGTTTAAAAAGTGGTTATTCAACATGAGGCCCGATCCAAATGACATTTTGAATCATTTTTGGTAGAGTCCAAAAAATCAATTTTCTGATGAAAAACGATGACCCCGGACCAGTCGAACGTTGAAAAAATGGTCAATATTGATGAAATTTTAACATTTAATCTTTTGACTTTAAATGACGGTTGGATGTGAATTATTACTTTTTCAACTAAAATAAGTGTGTTTAAAGTCATTTCTGTGCCTGAAATTGGTCAAAATTTAAGATTTTGAGTAAGCAAAACTCTGTAAAAATGGCAATTTTGGTCACTGTGAGAGTTTAAAAAGTGGTTATTCAACATGAGGCCCGATCCAAATGACATTTTGAATCATTTTTGGTAGAGTCCAAAAAATCAATTTTCTGATGAAAAACGATGACCCCGGACCAGTCGAACGTTGAAAAAATGGTCAATATTGATGAAATTTTAACATTTCATCTTTTGACTTTAAATGACGGTTGGATGTGAATTATTACTTTTTCAACTAAAATAAGTGTGTTTAAAGTCATTTCTGTGCCTGAAATTGGTCCAAATTGAAGATTCTGAGTAAGATAAACTCTGTAAAAATGGCAATTTTGGTCACTGTGAGGGTTTAAAAAGTGGTTATTCAACATGAGGCCCAATCCAAATGACATTTTGAATCATTTTTGGTAGAGTCCAAAAAATCAATTTTCTGATGAAAAACGATGACCCCGGACCAGTCGAACGTTGAAAAAATGGTCAATATTGATGAAATTTTAACATTTAATCTTTTGACTTTAAATGACGGTTGGATGTGAATTATTACTTTTTCAACTAAAATAAGTGTGTTTAAAGTCATTTCTGTGCCTGAAATTGGTCAAAATTGAAGATTCTGAGTAAGCAAAACTGTAAAAATGGCAATTTTGGTCACTGTGAGGGTTTAAAAAGTGGTTATTCAACATGACGCCCGATCCAAATGACATTTTGAATCATTTTTGGTAGAGTCCAAAAAATCAATTTTCTGATGAAAAACGATGACCCCGGACCAGTCGAACGTTGAAAAAATGGTCAATATTGATAAAATTTTAACATTTAATCTTTTGACTTTAAATGACGGTTGGATGTGAATTATTACTTTTTCAACTAAAATAAGTGTGTTTAAAGTCATTTCTGTGCCTGAAATTGGTCAAAATTGAAGATTTTGAGTAAGCAAAACTCTGTAAAAATGGCAATTTTGGTCACTGTGAGGGTTTAAAAAGTGGTTATTCAACATGAGGCCCGATCCAAATGACATTTTGAATCATTTTTGGTAGAGTCCAAAAAATCAATTTTCTGATGAAAAACGATGACCCCGGACCAGTCGAACGTTGTAAAAATGGTCAATATTGATGAAATTTTAACATTTAATCTTTTGACTTTAAATGACGGTTGGATGTGAATTATTACTTTTTCAACTAAAATAAGTGTGTTTAAAGTCATTTCTGTGCCTGAAATTGGTCAAAATTTAAGATTTTGAGTAAGCAAAACTCTGTAAAAATGGCAATTTTGGTCACTGTGAGGGTTTAAAAAGTGGTTATTCAACATGAGACCCGATCCAAAAAACATTTTGAATCTTTTTTGGTAGAGTCCAAAAAATCCATTTTCTGATGAAAAACGATGACCCCGGACCAGTCGAACGTTGAAAAAATGGTCAATATTGATGAAATTTTAACATTTAATCTTTTGACTTTAAATGACGGTTGGATGTGAATTCTTACTTTTTCAACTAAAATAAGTGTGTTTAAAGTCATTTCTGTGCCTGAAATTTGTCAAAATTGAAGATTTTGAGTAAGCAAAACTCTGTAAAAATGGCAATTTTGGTCACTGTGAGGGTTTAAAAAGTGGTTATTCAACATGAGGCCCGATCCAAATGACATTTTGAATCATTTTTGGTAGAGTCCAAAAAATCAATTTTCTGATGAAAAACGATGACCCCGGACCAGTCGAACGTTGTAAAAATGGTCAATATTGATGAAATTTTAACATTTAATCTTTTGACTTTAAATGACGGTTGGATGTGAATTATTACTTTTTCAACTAAAATAAGTGTGTTTAAAGTCATTTCTGTGCCTGAAATTGGTCAAAATTTAAGATTTTGAGTAAGCAAAACTCTGTAAAAATGGCAATTTTGGTCACTGTGAGGGTTTAAAAAGTGGTTATTCAACATGAGGCCCGATCCAAATGACATTTTGAATCATTTTTGGTAGAGTCCAAAAAATCAATTTTCTGATGAAAAACGATGACCCCGGACCAGTCGAACGTTGTAAAAATGGTCAATATTGATGAAATTTTAACATTTAATCTTTTGACTTTAAATGACGGTTGGATGTGAATTATTACTTTTTCAACTAAAATAAGTGTGTTTAAAGTCATTTCTGTGCCTGAAATTGGTCAAAATTGAAGATTCTGAGTAAGCAAAACTCTGTAAAAATGGCAATTTTGGTCACTGTGAGGGTTTAAAAAGTGGTTATTCAACATGAGGCCCGATCCAAATGACATTTTGAATCATTTTTGGTAGAGTCCAAAAAATCAATTTTCTGATGAAAAACGATGACCCCGGACCAGTCGAACGTTGAAAAAATGGTCCATATTGATGAAATTTTAACATTTAAACTTTTGACTTTAAATGACGGTTGGATGTGAATTATTACTTTTTCAACTAAAATAAGTGTGTTTAAAGTCATTTCTGTGCCTGAAATTGGTCAAAATTGAAGATTTTGAGTAAGCAAAACTCTGTAAAAATGGCAATTTTGGTCACTGTGAGGGTTTAAAAAGTGGTTATTCAACATGAGGCCCGATCCAAATGACATTTTGAATCATTTTTGGTAGAGTCCAAAAAATCAATTTTCTGATGAAAAACGATGACCTCGGACCAGTCGAACGTTGTAAAAATGGTCAATATTGATGAAATTTTAACATTTAATCTTTTGACTTTAAATGACGGTTGGATGTGAATTATTACTTTTTCAACTAAAATAAGTGTGTTTAAAGTCATTTCTGTGCCTGAAATTGGTCAAAATTTAAGATTTTGAGTAAGCAAAACTCTGTAAAAATGGCAATTTTGGTCACTGTGAGGGTTTAAAAAGTGGTTATTCAACATGAGGCCCGATCCAAATGACATTTTGAATCATTTTTGGTAGAGTCCAAATAATCAATTTTCTGATGAAAAACGATGACCCCGGACCAGTCGAACGTTGAAAAAATGGTCAATATTGATGAAATTTTAACATTTAATCTTTTGACTTTAAATGACGGTTGGATGTGAATTATTACTTTTTCAACTAAAACAAGTGTGTTTAAAGTCATTTCTGTGCCTGAAATTGGTCAAAATTTAAGATTTTGAGTAAGCAAAACTCTGTAAAAATTGCAATTTTGGTCACTGTGAGGGTTTAAAAAGTGGTTATTCAACATGAGGCCCGATCCAAATGACATTTTGAATCATTTTTGGTAGAGTCCAAAAAATCAATTTTCTGATGAAAAACGATGACCCCGGACCAGTCGAACGTTGAAAAAATGGTCAATATTGATGAAATTTTAACATTTAATCTTTTGACTTTAAATGACGGTTGGATGTGAATTATTACTTTTTCAACTAAAACAAGTGTGTTTAAAGTCATTTCTGTGCCTGAAATTGGTCAAAATTTAAGATTTTGAGTAAGCAAAACTCTGTAAAAATTCCAATTTTGGTCACTGTGAGGGTTTAAAAAGTGGTTATTCAACATGAGACCCGATCCAAAAAACATTTTGAATCTTTTTTGGTAGAGTCCAAAAAATCAATTTTCTGATGAAAAACGATGACCCCGGACCAGTCGAACGTTGAAAAAATTGTCAATATTGATGAAATTTTAACATTTAATCTTTTGACTTTAAATGACGGTTGGATGTGAATTATTACTTTTTCAACTAAAATAAGTGTGTTTAAAGTCCTTTCTGTGCCTGAAATTGGTCAAAATTGAAGATTTTGAGTAAGCAAAACTCTGTAAAAATGGCAATTTTGGTCACTGTGAGGGTTTAAAAAGTGGTTATTCAACATGAGACCCGATCCAAAAAACATTTTGAATCTTTTTTGGTAGAGTCCAAAAAATCCATTTTCTGATGAAAAACGATGACCCCGGACCAGTCGAACGTTGAAAAAATGGTCAATATTGATGAAATTTTAACATTTAATCTTTTGACTTTAAATGACGGTTGGATGTGAATTCTTACTTTTTCAACTTAAATAAGTGTGTTTAAAGTCATTTCTGTGCCTGAAATTTGTCAAAATTGAAGATTTTGAGTGAGCAAAACTCTGTAAAAATGGCAATTTTGGTCACTGTGAGGGTTTAAAAAGTGGTTATTCAACATGAGGCCCGATCCAAATGACATTTTGAATCATTTTTGGTAGAGTCCAAAAAATCAATTTTCTGATGAAAAACGATGACCCCGGACCAGTCGAACGTTGTAAAAATGGTCAATATTGATGAAATTTTAACATTTAATCTTTTGACTTTAAATGACGGTTGGATGTGAATTATTACTTTTTCAACTAAAATAAGTGTGTTTAAAGTCATTTCTGTGCCTGAAATTGGTCAAAATTGAAGATTCTGAGTAAGCAAAACTCTGTAAAAATGGCAATTTTGGTCACTGTGAGGGTTTAAAAAGTGGTTATTCAACATGAGGCCCGATCCAAATGACATTTTGAATCATTTTTGGTAGAGTCCAAAAAATCAATTTTCTGATGAAAAACGATGACCCCGGACCAGTCGAACGTTGAAAAAATGGTCCATATTGATGAAATTTTAACATTTAAACTTTTGACTTTAAATGACGGTTGGATGTGAATTATTACTTTTTCAACTAAAATAAGTGTGTTTAAAGTCATTTCTGTGCCTGAAATTGGTCAAAATTGAAGATTTTGAGTAAGCAAAACTCTGTAAAAATGGCAATTTTGGTCACTGTGAGGGTTTAAAAAGTGGTTATTCAACATGAGGCCCGATCCAAATGACATTTTGAATCTTTTTTGGTAGAGTCCAAAAAATCCATTTTCTGATGAAAAACGATGACCCCGGACCAGTCGAACGTTGAAAAAATGGTCAATATTGATGAAATTTTAACATTTAATCTTTTGACTTTAAATGACGGTTGGATGTGAATTCTTACTTTTTCAACTAAAATAAGTGTGTTTAAAGTCATTTCTGTGCCTGAAATTTGTCAAAATTGAAGATTTTGAGTAAGCAAAACTCTGTAAAAATGGCAATTTTGGTCACTGTGAGGGTTTAAAAAGTGGTTATTCAACATGAGGCCCGATCCAAATGACATTTTGAATCATTTTTGGTAGAGTCCAAAAAATCAATTTTCTGATGAAAAACGATGACCCCGGACCAGTCGAACGTTGAAAAAACTGGTCAATATTGATGAAATTTTAACATTTAATCTTTTGACTTTAAATGACGGTTGGATGTGAATTATTACTTTTTCAACTAAAATAAGTGTGTTTAAAGTCATTTCTGTGCCTGAAATTGGTCAAAATTTAAGATTTTGAGTAAGCAAAACTCTGTAAAAATGGCAATTTTGGTCACTGTGAGGGTTTAAAAAGTGGTTATTCAACATGAGGCCCGATCCAAATGACATTTTGAATCATTTTTGGTAGAGTCCAAAAAATCAATTTTCTGATGAAAAACGATGACCCCGGACCAGTCGAACGTTGAAAAAATGGTCAATATTGATGAAATTTTAACATTTAATCTTTTGACTTTAAATGACGGTTGGATGTGAATTATTACTTTTTCAACTAAAATAAGTGTGTTTAAAGTCATTTCTGTGCCTGAAATTGGTCAAAATTGAAGATTTTGAGTAAGCAAAACTCTGTAAAAATGGCAATTTTGGTCACTGTGAGGGTTTAAAAAGTGGTTATTCAACATGAGACCCGATCCAAAAAACATTTTGAATCTTTTTTGGTAGAGTCCAAAAAATCAATTTTCTGATGAAAAACGATGACCCCGGACCAGTCGAACGTTGTAAAAATGGTCAATATTGATGAAATTTTAACATTTAATCTTTTGACTTTAAATGACGGTTGGATGTGAATTATTACTTTTTCAACTAAAATAAGTGTGTTTAAAGTCATTTCTGTGCCTGAAATTGGTCAAAATTTAAGATTTTGAGTAAGCAAAACTCTGTAAAAATGGCAATTTTGGTCACTGTGAGGGTTTAAAAAGTGGTTATTCAACATGAGGCCCGATCCAAATGACATTTTGAATCATTTTTGGTAGAGTCCAAAAAATCAATTTTCTGATGAAAAACGATGACCCCGGACCAGTCGAACGTTGAAAAAATGGTCAATATTGATGAAATTTTAACATTTAATCTTTTGACTTTAAATGACGGTTGGATGTGAATTATTACTTTTTCAACTAAAATAAGTGTGTTTAAAGTCATTTCTGTGCCTGAAATTGGTCAAAATTGAAGATTTTGAGTAAGCAAAACTCTGTAAAAATGGCAATTTTGGTCACTGTGAGGGTTTAAAAAGTGGTTATTCAACATGAGACCCGATCCAAAAAACATTTTGAATCTTTTTTGGTAGAGTCCAAAAAATCCATTTTCTGATGAAAAACGATGACCCCGGACCAGTCGAACGTTGAAAAAATGGTCAATATTGATGAAATTTTTACATTTAATCTTTTGACTTTAAATGACGGTTGGATGTGAATTATTACTTTTTCAACTAAAATAAGTGTGTTTAAAGTCATTTCTGTGCCTGAAATTTGTCAAAATTTAAGATTTTGAGTAAGCAAAACTCTGTAAAAATGGCAATTTTGGTCACTGTGAGGGTTTAAAAAGTGGTTATTCAACATGAGGCCCGATCCAAATGACATTTTGGATCATTTTTGGTAGAGTCCAAAAAATCAATTTTCTGATGAAAAACGATGACCCCGGACCAGTCAAACGTTGAAAAAATGGTCAATATTGATGAAATTTTAACATTTAATCTTTTGACTTTAAATGACGGTTGGATGTGAATTATTACTTTTTCAACTAAAATAAGTGTGTTTAAAGTCATTTCTGTGCCTGAAATTGGTCAAAATTGAAGATTTTGAGTAAGCAAAACTCTGTAAAAATGGCAATTTTGGTCACTGTGAGGGTTTAAAAAGTGGTTATTCAACATGAGGCCCGATCCAAATGACATTTTGAATCATTTTTGGTAGAGTCCAAAAAATCAATTTTCTGATGAAAAACGATGACCCCGGACCAGTCGAACGTTGTAAAAATGGTCAATATTGATGAAATTTTAACATTTAATCTTTTGACTTTAAATGACGGTTGGATGTGAATTATTACTTTTTCAACTAAAATAAGTGTGTTTAAAGTCATTTCTGTGCCTGAAATTGGTCAAAATTGAAGATTCTGAGTAAGCAAAACTCTGTAAAAATGGCAATTTTGGTCACTGTGAGGGTTTAAAAAGTGGTTATTCAACATGAGGCCCGATCCAAATGACATTTTGAATCATTTTTGGTAGAGTCCAAAAAATCAATTTTCTGATGAAAAACGATGACCCCGGACCAGTCGAACGTTGAAAAAATGGTCATATGGCTGAGATACCCGCCACCCCCTCTCAACACAATCCCCAAAAGGAGGGAAACCGGAAACAGTTCTTAAAGTTTTTGGATGTGGGATGGAGTGACCATCCCGGCCGTATTTATTAAAACAAAATTAAAACATTAAACGTTTACATGTTATGTACAATTTCCTTATCACATTACGATGTTTGGCTAACCTTAACATAATCTCTAATACAGAGGTTCTCCTAGCCGAACTAGCATCCTACAAAACATTCTCTAAGAACACTGAAATTGTACATCCTAACGTTTAAGGGCCAACGGCAAGGTCATAACCGGTGTCAAGATCCCTAACCAGACTTACCCCTCCCACTTGGGAGGGGCGACAGCACAGAGGCTTACCTCAAGTGCAACTACTAACAATTTCCCTTGACTTGACGGGGGCCCTTAAGACTCGACGCCATTTAAAGGTCGTTCGAACACTTGTGTGTGGTATCTAGAAGGTATCGTTGACCTCTCCCCACCCCACACAACTTACCGCATCTGCCGTCGCAGATGACCCTGGCCCCGGGAAATTCCCCAGGAGGGGGCTGTAACCCCTCCTACAAAGGAAGGGGCCTTGACCGCCTTTCCTTTACTTCCGGCGACCCGCCCTTAGACGGGACCGCCTCCCCACTGAGGGGCCAATGGCCACCTCTCCCGAGCGCTCCCATCCGTGTTGGGTGACGCCCACTCATAGGGATCTACCAATTAGTGCTCACCGATCATGACCTTACCGCCTACCAAAAATAAATACGACAATTCTGAAACCTATGAAAACATTGGTCACTACGACCGAAAGAGCCTGCTAGAAATGCAACACTACATCAACTCATTTTAATCGTAACAACCTAGACTGTATTCACCATACTTTATTATGATTAACCACAAACTGATACTGTCACAGCCTGTAAACGAAATGGAAAAACCAACTTATAACTTCACTTTATTGCACAACAACTTGCTGTCCTCAGGGGCTGGTGGGTGGGTCAAAATTGGCTCTTCGTTCCGTCCCGAGCTCACGTGTAGCGAGGGGGTGCAGCTTCGGAGCACAAGAACAAGAGGACGTCTTCTGGTCTTGCGCCTTCTTTTATCCGTCTTCAGGGTGGGCGAAAACCCGCCCCTGCCCGCCCCGAGGGCGTGGCCGGCTGCGTCGGTGTCTAGGCCAGCCCACTCTAGGGCGGGAAAAAGCGTGCCCCGGCTACGCCGCTTCGGGCATACCAGCCGAGACGCGCCTCCCGCCCAAAAATGGCTTCCCGGGGGGATCGAGGCACTCAGCCATACGTTCGGGGGGACCGAGTGGTCGCCCCTTTCCATATGGCTGAGATACCCGCCACCCCCTCTCAACACAATCCCCAAAAGGAGGGAAACCGGAAACAGTTCTTAAAGTTTTTGGATGTGGGATGGAGTGACCATCCCGGCCGTATTTATTAAAACAAAATTAAAACATTAAACGTTTACATGTTATGTACAATTTCCTTATCACATTACGATGTTTGGCTAACCTTAACATAATCTCTAATACAGAGGTTCTCCTAGCCGAACTAGCATCCTACAAAACATTCTCTAAGAACACTGAAATTGTACATCCTAACGTTTAAGGGCCAACGGCAAGGTCATAACCGGTGTCAAGATCCCTAACCAGACTTACCCCTCCCACTTGGGAGGGGCGACAGCACAGAGGCTTACCTCAAGTGCAACTACTAACAATTTCCCTTGACTTGACGGGGGCCCTTAAGACTCGACGCCATTTAAAGGTCGTTCGAACACTTGTGTGTGGTATCTAGAAGGTATCGTTGACCTCTCCCCACCCCACACAACTTACCGCATCTGCCGTCGCAGATGACCCTGGCCCCGGGAAATTCCCCAGGAGGGGGCTGTAACCCCTCCTACAAAGGAAGGGGCCTTGACCGCCTTTCCTTTACTTCCGGCGACCCGCCCTTAGACGGGACCGCCTCCCCACTGAGGGGCCAATGGCCACCTCTCCCGAGCGCTCCCATCCGTGTTGGGTGACGCCCACTCATAGGGATCTACCAATTAGTGCTCACCGATCATGACCTTACCGCCACAGGTCCGGATAGTTGACCGGCTATCCGGACCCCCCACAAAACTCCTACCTAAAGGTCATGTTCCAAAGATTTTAACCAGGCTAGGAAGTCTCCTATGAGTAACTCATTCCCCGCCCTCGACAAATGCACACCATCCCCCAGATACATACTGTCATCATTAATACAATTATGCGAGATCGAATGCAATGCCTTGGAACGGAACAACCTACTCACTTTGTTATTCAATTTTTTAACCGAATGATTCAAAGCAGGGATCGAGATAGCCCCCCGCCACACTTTTCGTGGGATCATATGAGACCATGCGATTAGGCACCCCGGAACTCTCCTCGCTAACCAACTTACCGTGGAAAGCATAGCCTCCAGGAGAAGTCGTCTACCGGTGGTGACCAAATCATTGCCCCCCAAATGCACTATGACTATGGACGGCGGTGACCTCATCCGCTCTAACAAGCCCTCAAAAAATTCCTGAAACTGGTCAATACAGAGACCGCCCCTTCCGTAGAAGGACACTCTGTACCCGTATTCCTCAGGTACGTGACCCATGTCACCTGCTTTGAATACGTCTGCAGCCCGTCTCACGTATGAGTGGCCCACGACCCAAACCTCCTTCCTCACAGCCGGTGACGTGCGACCGCTGACCTGGTGTTGGGTCGACTGCTCAGTCTGCCCTGCCGCGTAGGCTTGCGCAACTGAAAACAAACAAAAACAAGAGGCGTGAGTACATGATTACAGTTTCACAACATGTGCAATCGCACGTACCTCTTATAACAATTGGAGGACCAGCGCCCCACACGTTTCACTTGTTCTACATTAAGACCTCTGGCTGTAGCTTCAGTGGCAGCCCCTATACGAAAGGAGTGGGTCCCAAATTCGCCCGGGTCCAAGCCCGCTGCGGCAATGGCCATTGCAAGCACCCGTTGAAACTGAAACCTCGTCAGCGGGGTGGCGTCTGCATGCCTCAACAATGTCCCTCCCCATGATGCCACCCTTCGTGCTAGGTAATCTTCTAAGCACTGTACCGGACACATGGATGAGTCGGGGTTCCTGCGGATGATCGTACAGTCCCCTCTCCCATCTTGGTCAGTCTTGGACCTGAGAAAGGAGACAATCATCGCATCACCCCTGATCTGGACATGCTCCCTGCACAAGCCCCCCGTCACGTCCCGTTTGTTCCTTGCAACCAGCTCACTAACTCTCATAGCCCCGTGAAATGCCAGCGTAAATGCAGTCCGGAACAAACAGGTCTCGAACGGGGACGAGCATGTGTTCGGGAGCGTGACCAGTAACTGGGACAACCTGTCTAGACCTATCGGTCGTCGTACATCTACTCTGCGACCCTCTAGACGTTGCCACCCACGTAGCGCTTTTTGTACCGTGAAAGACGCTGTTGGGTCCAGGATGCCATGGGCCCTGGCAACAAAGGAAATGGCGGCACGATGCCTTTGGGCCGTAGCCACCGATTTCCCAGCCCTACGTAAGGACATCAGAAAAAGTACTACCAACTCCTCCTGACCCCAAAGTCCTCCTCTCTCTGCCCCCAAAAAGGCTAAATAGGCCTGGAACGCCCCTTCATATGCCTTCCTTGTCCTGGGTGCTAGACTCTCTCCCACGAGGTGACGAAGTTCGGGGCACCGAGAGACCAGAGAGCTTCGGGGAAGGGTGCCGGCTCCGGGTCCGCTGAAGGAAGGAAACCCGAGAAAGCCTGCATGTGAAAACGAGACAGTGCATCAGCAGCCTGATTCATCACCCCTGGGACATGTTTTGCTCTGAATACTACGTTCAGTTGCATACACAGTAAGACAATTTCTTTGAGGAGCCTCAAAATCAACTTACAACGGGCTGCCTGACTATTGATGCATTCTACCACGGTCATATTGTCGGACCAGAACACAACAGAATGATCTCTGAACCCTTCTGGCCAGGTTCTCAGGGCCACCAGAATGGGAAATAGTTCGAGGAAAGCGATGTTACTTGTCAGCCCCTTCTCGTGCCACCATAGGGGCCACTTTTGTGCCGACCATTTTGTGCCGAAGATGGCGCCAAAACCTACGCTTCCTGCTGAATCTGTCCATAGCCCAAGCTCTTCAGAGGAGACGGCTGGCTTGTTCCAGACGACCCGGCCATTGAAGTCCGCCAAGAATGCTAACCAAATCCGCATGTCCTGGCGGACCTCGGCCGATAACCTTGTGCGATGATGACCCTCCTTTAAGCCAACCATCGCTTGGGCAATTGAGCGGGAAAAGGGGCGAGCCATTGGTATCACCCTCAAGGCAAAGTTCAACTTTCCCACTAACTGTTGCAACTGATGCAGTGTAACTTTGGATGCCTTTAAACATACTTGGAGGGCTGCCCTGAATTTCGACACTTTGCTAGCTGGTAAACGGAAGCACCCCTCCCTTGAGTCCAACTCGATCCCCAAAAACTCGAGGCAAGTCGTGGGACCCATAGTTTTACCTGGTGCCAATGGCACGCCAAGATGATCCATTAACACACAGAATTCAGCTAAGGCCCGGGCACATTCGGAAGTACCGGCGGGGCCAAGGAACAGAAAATCGTCAAGGTAGTGCATTACATTTCGGAAACCCGTTTTCTTAGTGAACACCCATTGCAGGAAAGTACTGAATTGCTCAAAGTAAGCACATGATATAGAGCATCCCATTGGCATACACCTATCCATGTAAAATGACCCCTGGAACCCGAATCCCAGAAGACGCTGATCGTCTGGGTGTACCGGAAGCAACCGGAACGCTGACTCGATATCAGATTTCGCCATCAACGTCCCGTGCCCCAGGCGATTCAAGATGGCTACCGCCTCATCAAAAGATGCGTATCGCACCGAACAAACTTCTGGCTCAATTGCGTCGTTCACCGAAAGACCATATGGAGAAGATAGATTATGAATCAAACGAAACTCACCCGGGTCCTTCTTGGGGACCACCCCTAACGGAGAACAAACGAAATCCGGTACCGGGGGCTCACTAAACGGGCCGGCGACCCGTCCCCGGCTAACCTCTTTCTGAATTTTTTCTTGCACTACAGATGCATGTTGTAAAACGGAAAGTTGATTTTTGCACATCCCTACACCCTGAAAGTCCCCTACCGGGATGCGGAAACCATGTGTAAAACCGTTCCGCAGCACCCCGGCAGAAGTACGATCCGGGTATTCGCTGAGCCAGGGAATCATTGCCAAGGTATCAATCGGGGTTGGTAAAGGCGCCCCTCGGCCTAGCTTAGACCTGTTTGGCGCCTCCCTTACCCCCATTCTCACTCGTTCTGGCTCTGCACGATGACTCAGGATGGGACGACCCACACGTACTACACTCATGTTTGAATTTACACGATCCCGGAGGCCTGGTACACTTCCCCTTGTTAAAATTAAAACAGAAACCCTTTCTCCCTGTATTGCCTGCGGGCCTCGACTGGTCGTCGGTGCTCGTATTTGGTCGAAAGGGCGTCCCCACATTTTGGCGGGAGTAATCAACAACAGTGCTCCCGACCAATGGCATTCTTAACATTCCCGATTCTTTCATCTTATCCCATGTTAAAGAATCGTAACAATCCCAAGTCAAACTTTTGTTATGTTCCTTTTCTTTCCTGAACAAATTGTCATAACAAAACCAATGGTTACCTTGATACGCTGTCGAGTAACCCATAATTCGTGATTGATAAACGGGAAACTCAGGAAGCAACTCGGGCCTACGTTCCCCCAAAATTGATGTGAAAATACCCCATGCATTGCCCCAGTTGCCAATGTTCTCATTTACCTTAAAGGCGGCCATCTTTGCGCGCCAAACACTCGGATGCATTAAGTCCTTCTGACTTTTTACATGCTCCACATCATAATGATCAACAAGCAGGGAAAAAATATTCACGTACTCCCCCGCCCAGATCTTTTCCTTTATAGCTAAAGGCACATGTTGTCCTAATCTCTCTCTACGAGAGGGTGCTGACTCGTCCCTTGCAATCGGCAATGGCCGCTTACCTGCACCGGACGCAGCTTCTGCCGCTTGCGGCTTGTCTATCCCCGCCAACGGCGTAGCCACTCTAGCTGCCTCTTTCTTCTCACGAAGCCCTTTTATCAGCGCCTGTGCTTCGGCAGCCGTGGCGCCATCACTACTATCCCCCAACCATGCTGCTAGCTGTGCTGCCAGCTCGGGGGGCATGTCTTCCTTGGATGTCGGGGTGACGACAACGGGGATCGGATTCCCCTCCATCGGTACTGGGGTCGGCGCCTCGAGCGGGGCAGAGGGAACCGGGACGGCCCCACCGGCTGGAACCTTTCTCGGCCTCTTAGGTCTCCCTCCAGCCGGCGGGGTGCCCGAACCCTCCTCCCCATCTCGCTCCGCCAACCGTTTCTTTATGTCGGACACTTCTTTGCAAAGGGCCCGCACCATCTGTTCGGTCGTCATTCTTTTTGCGCCTTTCTTGGGCATCTCTCCGAGGAAGTATCTAGAAGACAAAGAAAAAGATCAAAACGCTCAAAATTGGCTCTTCGTTCCGTCCCGAGCTCACGTGTAGCGAGGGGGTGCAGCTTCGGAGCACAAGAACAAGAGGACGTCTTCTGGTCTTGCGCCTTCTTTTATCCGTCTTCAGGGTGGGCGAAAACCCGCCCCTGCCCGCCCCGAGGGCGTGGCCGGCTGCGTCGGTGTCTAGGCCAGCCCACTCTAGGGCGGGAAAAAGCGTGCCCCGGCTACGCCGCTTCGGGCATACCAGCCGAGACGCGCCTCCCGCCCAAAAATGGCTTCCCGGGGGGATCGAGGCACTCAGCCATACGTTCGGGGGGACCGAGTGGTCGCCCCTTTCCAATATTGATGAAATTTTAACATTTAAACTTTTGACTTTAAATGACGGTTGGATGTGAATTATTACTTTTTCAACTAAAATAAGTGTGTTTAAAGTCATTTCTGTGCCTGAAATTGGTCAAAATTGAAGATTTTGAGTAAGCAAAACTCTGTAAAAATGGCAATTTTGGTCACTGTGAGGGTTTAAAAAGTGGTTATTCAACATGAGGCCCGATCCAAATGACATTTTGAATCATTTTTGGTAGAGTCCAAAAAATCAATTTTCTGATGAAAAACGATGACCCCGGACCAGTCGAACGTTGTAAAAATGGTCAATATTGATGAAATTTTAACATTTAATCTTTTGACTTTAAATGACGGTTGGATGTGAATTATTACTTTTTCAACTAAAATAAGTGTGTTTAAAGTCATTTCTGTGCCTGAAATTGTTCAAAATTTAAGATTTTGAGTAAGCAAAACTCTGTAAAATTGGCAATTTTGGTCACTGTGAGGGTTTAAAAAGTGGTTATTCAACATGAGGCCCGATCCAAATGACATTTTGAATCATTTTTGGTAGAGTCCAAAAAATCAATTTTCTGATGAAAAACGATGACCCCGGACCAGTCGAACGTTGAAAAAATGGTCAATATTGATGAAATTTTAACATTTAATCTTTTGACTTTAAATGACAGTTGGATGTGAATTATTACTTTTTCAACTAAAACAAGTGTGTTTAAAGTCATTTCTGTGCCTGAAATTGGTCAAAATTTAAAATTTTGAGTAAGCAAAACTCTGTAAAAATTGCAATTTTGGTCACTGTGAGGGTTTAAAAAGTGGTTATTCAACATGAGGCCCGATCCAAATGACATTTTGAATCATTTTTGGTAGAGTCCAAAAAATCAATTTTCTGATGAAAAACGATGACCCCGGACCAGTCGAACGTTGAAAAAATGGTCAATATTGATGAAATTTTAACATTTAATCTTTTGACTTTAAATGACGGTTGGATGTGAATTATTACTTTTTCAACTAAAACAAGTGTGTTTAAAGTCATTTCTGTGCCTGAAATTGGTCAAAATTTAAGATTTTGAGTAAGCAAAACTCTGTAAAAATTGCAATTTTGGTCACTGTGAGGGTTTAAAAAGTGGTTATTCAACATGAGACCCGATCCAAAAAACATTTTGAATCTTTTTTGGTAGAGTCCAAAAAATCAATTTTCTGATGAAAAACGATGACCCCGGACCAGTCGAACGTTGAAAAAATTGTCAATATTGATGAAATTTTAACATTTAATCTTTTGACTTTAAATGACGGTTGGATGTGAATTATTACTTTTTCAACTAAAATAAGTGTGTTTAAAGTCCTTTCTGTGCCTGAAATTGGTCGAAATTGAAGATTTTGAGTAAGCAAAACTCTGTAAAAATGGCAATTTTGGTCACTGTGAGGGTTTAAAAAGTGGTTATTCAACATGAGACCCGATCCAAAAAACATTTTGAATCTTTTTTGGTAGAGTCCAAAAAATCCATTTTCTGATGAAAAACGATGACCCCGGACCAGTCGAACGTTGAAAAAATGGTCAATATTGATGAAATTTTAACATTTAATCTTTTGACTTTAAATGACGGTTGGATGTGAATTCTTACTTTTTCAACTTAAATAAGTGTGTTTAAAGTCATTTCTGTGCCTGAAATTCGTCAAAATTGAAGATTTTGAGTAAGCAAAACTCTGTAAAAATGGCAATTTTGGTCACTGTGAGGGTTTAAAAAGTGGTTATTCAACATGAGGCCCGATCCAAATGACATTTTGAATCATTTTTGGTAGAGTCCAAAAAATCAATTTTCTGATGAAAAACGATGACCCCGGACCAGTCGAACGTTGAAAAAATGGTCAATATTGATGAAATTTTTACATTTAATCTTTTGACTTTAAATGACGGTTGGATGTGAATTATTACTTTTTCAACTAAAATAAGTGTGTTTAAAGTCATTTCTGTGCCTGAAATTGGTCAAAATTTAAGATTTTGAGTAAGCAAAACTCTGTAAAAATGGCAATTTTGGTCACTGTGAGGGTTTAAAAAGTGGTTATTCAACATGAGGCCCGATCCAAATGACATTTTGAATCATTTTTGGTAGAGTCCAAAAAATCAATTTTCTGATGAAAAACGATGACCCCGGACCAGTCGAACGTTGAAAAAATGGTCAATATTGATGAAATTTTAACATTTAATCTTTTGACTTTAAATAACGGTTGGATGTGAATTATTACTTTTTCAACTAAAATAAGTGTGTTTAAAGTCATTTCTGTGCCTGAAATTGGTCAAAATTGAAGATTTTGAGTAAGCAAAACTCTGTAAAAATGGCAATTTTGGTCACTGTGAGGGTTTAAAAAGTGGTTATTCAACATGAGACCCGATCCAAAAAACATTTTCAATCATTTTTGGTAGAGTCCAAAAAATCAATTTTCTGATGAAAAACGATGACCCCGGACCAGTCGAACGTTGAAAAAATGGTCAATATTGATGAAATTTTAACATTTAATCTTTTGACTTTAAATGACGGTTGGATGTGAATTCTTACTTTTTCAACTAAAATAAGTGTGTTTAAAGTCATTTCTGTGCCTGAAATTTGTCAAAATTGAAGATTTTGAGTAAGCAAAACTCTGTAAAAATGGCAATTTTGGTCACTGTGAGGGTTTAAAAAGTGGTTATTCAACATGAGGCCCGATCCAAATGACATTTTGAATCATTTTTGGTAGAGTCCAAAAAATCAATTTTCTGATGAAAAACGATGACCCCGGACCAGTCGAACGTTGAAAAAATGGTCAATATTGATGAAATTTTAACATTTAATCTTTTGACTTTAAATGACGGTTGGATGTGAATTATTACTTTTTCAACTAAAATAAGTGTGTTTAAAGTCATTTCTGTGCCTGAAATTGGTCAAAATTTAAGATTTTGAGTAAGCAAAACTCTGTAAAAATGGCAATTTTGGTCACTGTGAGAGTTTAAAAAGTGGTTATTCAACATGAGGCCCGATCCAAATGACATTTTGAATCATTTTTGGTAGAGTCCAAAAAATCAATTTTCTGATGAAAAACGATGACCCCGGACCAGTCGAACGTTGAAAAAATGGTCAATATTGATGAAATTTTAACATTTCATCTTTTGACTTTAAATGACGGTTGGATGTGAATTATTACTTTTTCAACTAAAATAAGTGTGTTTAAAGTCATTTCTGTGCCTGAAATTGGTCCAAATTGAAGATTCTGAGTAAGATAAACTCTGTAAAAATGGCAATTTTGGTCACTGTGAGGGTTTAAAAAGTGGTTATTCAACATGAGGCCCAATCCAAATGACATTTTGAATCATTTTTGGTAGAGTCCAAAAAATCAATTTTCTGATGAAAAACGATGACCCCGGACCAGTCGAACGTTGAAAAAATGGTCAATATTGATGAAATTTTAACATTTAATCTTTTGACTTTAAATGACGGTTGGATGTGAATTATTACTTTTTCAACTAAAATAAGTGTGTTTAAAGTCATTTCTGTGCCTGAAATTGGTCAAAATTGAAGATTCTGAGTAAGCAAAACTGTAAAAATGGCAATTTTGGTCACTGTGAGGGTTTAAAAAGTGGTTATTCAACATGACGCCCGATCCAAATGACATTTTGAATCATTTTTGGTAGAGTCCAAAAAATCAATTTTCTGATGAAAAACGATGACCCCGGACCAGTCGAACGTTGAAAAAATGGTCAATATTGATAAAATTTTAACATTTAATCTTTTGACTTTAAATGACGGTTGGATGTGAATTATTACTTTTTCAACTAAAATAAGTGTGTTTAAAGTCATTTCTGTGCCTGAAATTGGTCAAAATTGAAGATTTTGAGTAAGCAAAACTCTGTAAAAATGGCAATTTTGGTCACTGTGAGGGTTTAAAAAGTGGTTATTCAACATGAGGCCCGATCCAAATGACATTTTGAATCATTTTTGGTAGAGTCCAAAAAATCAATTTTCTGATGAAAAACGATGACCCCGGACCAGTCGAACGTTGTAAAAATGGTCAATATTGATGAAATTTTAACATTTAATCTTTTGACTTTAAATGACGGTTGGATGTGAATTATTACTTTTTCAACTAAAATAAGTGTGTTTAAAGTCATTTCTGTGCCTGAAATTGGTCAAAATTTAAGATTTTGAGTAAGCAAAACTCTGTAAAAATGGCAATTTTGGTCACTGTGAGGGTTTAAAAAGTGGTTATTCAACATGAGACCCGATCCAAAAAACATTTTGAATCTTTTTTGGTAGAGTCCAAAAAATCCATTTTCTGATGAAAAACGATGACCCCGGACCAGTCGAACGTTGAAAAAATGGTCAATATTGATGAAATTTTAACATTTAATCTTTTGACTTTAAATGACGGTTGGATGTGAATTCTTACTTTTTCAACTAAAATAAGTGTGTTTAAAGTCATTTCTGTGCCTGAAATTTGTCAAAATTGAAGATTTTGAGTAAGCAAAACTCTGTAAAAATGGCAATTTTGGTCACTGTGAGGGTTTAAAAAGTGGTTATTCAACATGAGGCCCGATCCAAATGACATTTTGAATCATTTTTGGTAGAGTCCAAAAAATCAATTTTCTGATGAAAAACGATGACCCCGGACCAGTCGAACGTTGAAAAAACTGGTCAATATTGATGAAATTTTAACATTTAATCTTTTGACTTTAAATGACGGTTGGATGTGAATTATTACTTTTTCAACTAAAATAAGTGTGTTTAAAGTCATTTCTGTGCCTGAAATTGGTCAAAATTTAAGATTTTGAGTAAGCAAAACTCTGTAAAAATGGCAATTTTGGTCACTGTGAGGGTTTAAAAAGTGGTTATTCAACATGAGGCCCGATCCAAATGACATTTTGAATCATTTTTGGTAGAGTCCAAAAAATCAATTTTCTGATGAAAAACGATGACCCCGGACCAGTCGAACGTTGAAAAAATGGTCAATATTGATGAAATTTTAACATTTAATCTTTTGACTTTAAATGACGGTTGGATGTGAATTATTACTTTTTCAACTAAAATAAGTGTGTTTAAAGTCATTTCTGTGCCTGAAATTGGTCAAAATTGAAGATTTTGAGTAAGCAAAACTCTGTAAAAATGGCAATTTTGGTCACTGTGAGGGTTTAAAAAGTGGTTATTCAACATGAGACCCGATCCAAAAAACATTTTGAATCTTTTTTGGTAGAGTCCAAAAAATCCATTTTCTGATGAAAAACGATGACCCCGGACCAGTCGAACGTTGAAAAAATGGTCAATATTGATGAAATTTTAACATTTAATCTTTTGACTTTAAATGACGGTTGGATGTGAATTCTTACTTTTTCAACTAAAATAAGTGTGTTTAAAGTCATTTCTGTGCCTGAAATTTGTCAAAATTGAAGATTTTGAGTAAGCAAAACTCTGTAAAAATGGCAATTTTGGTCACTGTGAGGGTTTAAAAAGTGGTTATTCAACATGAGGCCCGATCCAAATGACATTTTGAATCATTTTTGGTAGAGTCCAAAAAATCAATTTTCTGATGAAAAACGATGACCCCGGACCAGTTGAACGTTGAAAAAACTGGTCAATATTGATGAAATTTTTACATTTAATCTTTTGACTTTAAATGACGGTTGGATGTGAATTATTACTTTTTCAACTAAAATAAGTGTGTTTAAAGTCATTTCTGTGCCTGAAATTGGTCAAAATTTAAGATTTTGAGTAAGCAAAACTCTGTAAAAATGGCAATTTTGGTCACTGTGAGGGTTTAAAAAGTGGTTATTCAACATGAGGCCCGATCCAAATGACATTTTGAATCATTTTTGGTAGAGTCCAAAAAATCAATTTTCTGATGAAAAACGATGACCCCGGACCAGTCGAACGTTGAAAAAATGGTCAATATTGATGAAATTTTAACATTTAATCTTTTGACTTTAAATGACGGTTGGATGTGAATTATTACTTTTTCAACTAAAATAAGTGTGTTTAAAGTCATTTCTGTGCCTGAAATTGGTCAAAATTGAAGATTTTGAGTAAGCAAAACTCTGTAAAAATGGCAATTTTGGTCACTGTGAGGGTTTAAAAAGTGGTTATTCAACATGAGGCCCGATCCAAATGACATTTTGAATCATTTTTGGTAGAGTCCAAAAAATCAATTTTCTGATGAAAAACGATGACCCCGGACCAGTCGAACGTTGAAAAAATGGTCAATATTGATGCAATTTTAACATTTAATCTTTTGACTTTAAATGACGGTTGGATGTGAATTATTACTTTTTCAACTAAAATAAGTGTGTTTAAAGTCATTTCTGTGCCTGAAATTGGTCAAAATCTAAGATTTTGAGTAAGCAAAACTCTGTAAATATGGCAATTTTGGTCACTGTGAGGGTTTAAAAAGTGGTTATTCAACATGAGGCCCGATCCAAATGACATTTTGAATCATTTTTGGTAGAGTCCAAAAAATCAATTTTCTGATGAAAAACGATGACCCCGGACCAGTCGAACGTTGAAAAAATGGTCAATATTGATGAAATTTTAACATTTAATCTTTTGACTTTAAATAACGGTTGGATGTGAATTATTACTTTTTCAACTAAAATAAGTGTGTTTAAAGTCATTTCTGTGCCTGAAATTGGTCAAAATTGAAGATTTTGAGTAAGCAAAACTCTGTAAAAATGGCAATTTTGGTCACTGTGAGGGTTTAAAAAGTGGTTATTCAACATGAGACCCGATCCAAAAAACATTTTGAATCTTTTTTGGTAGAGTCCAAAAAATCAATTTTCTGATGAAAAACGATGACCCCGGACCAGTCGAACGTTGAAAAAAATGGTCAATATTGATGAAATTTTAACATTTAATCTTTTGACTTTAAATGACGGTTGGATGTGAATTCTTACTTTTTCAACTAAAATAAGTGTGTTTAAAGTCATTTCTGTGCCTGAAATTTGTCAAAATTGAAGATTTTGAGTAAGCAAAACTCTGTAAAAATGGCAATTTTGGTCACTGTGAGGGTTTAAAAAGTGGTTATTCAACATGAGGCCCGATCCAAATGACATTTTGAATCATTTTTGGTAGAGTCCAAAAAATCAATTTTCTGATGAAAAACGATGACCCCGGACCAGTCGAACGTTGAAAAAATGGTCAATATTGATGAAATTTTAACATTTAATCTTTTGACTTTAAATGACGGTTGGATGTGAATTATTACTTTTTCAACTATAATAAGTGTGTTTAAAGTCATTTCTGTGCCTGAAATTGGTCAAAATTGAAGATTTTGAGTAAGCAAAACTCTGTAAAAATGGCAATTTTGGTCACTGTGAGAGTTTAAAAAGTGGTTATTCAACATGAGGCCCGATCCAAATGACATTTTGAATCATTTTTGGTAGAGTCCAAAAAATCAATTTTCTGATGAAAAACGATGACCCCGGACCAGTCGAACGTTGAAAAAATGGTCAATATTGATGAAATTTTAACATTTCATCTTTTGACTTTAAATGACGGTTGGATGTGAATTATTACTTTTTCAACTAAAATAAGTGTGTTTAAAGTCATTTCTGTGCCTGAAATTGGTCAAAATTGAAGATTCTGAGTAAGATAAACTCTGTAAAAATGGCAATTTTGGTCACTGTGAGGGTTTAAAAAGTGGTTATTCAACATGAGGCCCGATCCAAATGACATTTTGAATCATTTTTGGTAGAGTCCAAAAAATCAATTTTCTGATGAAAAACGATGACCCCGGACCAGTCGAACGTTGAAAAAATGGTCAATATTGATGAAATTTTAACATTTAATCTTTTGACTTTAAATGACGGTTGGATGTGAATTATTACTTTTTCAACTAAAATAAGTGTGTTTAAAGTCATTTCTGTGCCTGAAATTGGTCAAAATTGAAGATTTTGAGTAAGCAAAACTCTGTAAAAATGGCAATTTTGGTCACTGTGAGGGTTTAAAAAGTGGTTATTCAACATGAGGCCCGATCCAAATGACATTTTGAATCATTTTTGGTAGAGTCCAAAAAATCAATTTTCTGATGAAAAACGATGACCCCGGACCAGTCGAACGTTGTAAAAATGGTCAATATTGATGAAATTTTAACATTTAATCTTTTGACTTTAAATGACGGTTGGATGTGAATTATTACTTTTTCAACTAAAATAAGTGTGTTTAAAGTCATTTCTGTGCCTGAAATTGGTCAAAATTTAAGATTTTGAGTAAGCAAAACTCTGTAAAAATGGCAATTTTGGTCACTGTGAGGGTTTAAAAAGTGGTTATTCAACATGAGGCCCGATCCAAATGACATTTTGAATCATTTTTGGTAGAGTCCAAAAAATCAATTTTCTGATGAAAAACGATGACCCCGGACCAGTCGAACGTTGAAAAAATGGTCAATATTGATGAAATTTTAACATTTAATCTTTTGACTTTAAATAACGGTTGGATGTGAATTATTACTTTTTCAACTAAAATAAGTGTGTTTAAAGTCATTTCTGTGCCTGAAATTGGTCAAAATTGAAGATTTTGAGTAAGCAAAACTCTGTAAAAATGGCAATTTTGGTCACTGTGAGGGTTTAAAAAGTGGTTATTCAACATGAGACCCGATCCAAAAAACATTTTGAATCTTTTTTGGTAGAGTCCAAAAAATCCATTTTCTGATGAAAAACGATGACCCCGGACCAGTCGAACGTTGAAAAAATGGTCAATATTGATGAAATTTTAACATTTAATCTTTTGACTTTAAATGACGGTTGGATGTGAATTCTTACTTTTTCAACTAAAATAAGTGTGTTTAAAGTCATTTCTGTGCCTGAAATTTGTCAAAATTGAAGATTTTGAGTAAGCAAAACTCTGTAAAAATGGCAATTTTGGTCACTGTGAGGGTTTAAAAAGTGGTTATTCAACATGAGGCCCGATCCAAATGACATTTTGAATCATTTTTGGTAGAGTCCAAAAAATCAATTTTCTGATGAAAAACGATGACCCCGGACCAGTCGAACGTTGAAAAAATGGTCAATATTGATGAAATTTTTACATTTAATCTTTTGACTTTAAATGACGGTTGGATGTGAATTATTACTTTTTCAACTAAAATAAGTGTGTTTAAAGTCATTTCTGTGCCTGAAATTGGTCAAAATTTAAGATTTTGAGTAAGCAAAACTCTGTAAAAATGGCAATTTTGGTCACTGTGAGGGTTTAAAAAGTGGTTATTCAACATGAGGCCCGATCCAAATGACATTTTGAATCATTTTTGGTAGAGTCCAAAAAATCAATTTTCTGATGAAAAACGATGACCCCGGACCAGTCGAACGTTGAAAAAATGGTCAATATTGATGAAATTTTAACATTTAATCTTTTGACTTTAAATGACGGTTGGATGTGAATTATTACTTTTTCAACTAAAATAAGTGTGTTTAAAGTCATTTCTGTGCCTGAAATTGGTCAAAATTGAAGATTTTGAGTAAGCAAAACTCTATAAAAATGGCAATTTTGGTCACTGTGAGGGTTTAAAAAGTGGTTATTCAACATGAGGCCCGATCCAAATGACATTTTGAATCATTTTTGGTAGAGTCCAAAAAATCAATTTTCTGATGAAAAACGATGACCCCGGACCAGTCGAACGTTGTAAAAATGGTCAATATTGATGAAATTTTAACATTTAATCTTTTGACTTTAAATGACGGTTGGATGTGAATTATTACTTTTTCAACTAAAATAAGTGTGTTTAAAGTCATTTCTGTGCCTGAAATTGGTCAAAATTTAAGATTTTGAGTAAGCAAAACTCTGTAAAAATGGCAATTTTGGTCACTGTGAGGGTTTAAAAAGTGGTTATTCAACATGAGGCCCGATCCAAATGACATTTTGAATCATTTTTGGTAGAGTCCAAAAAATCAATTTTCTGATGAAAAACGATGACCCCGGACCAGTCGAACGTTGTAAAAATGGTCAATATTGATGAAATTTTAACATTTAATCTTTTGACTTTAAATGACGGTTGGATGTGAATTATTACTTTTTCAACTAAAATAAGTGTGTTTAAAGTCATTTCTGTGCCTGAAATTGGTCAAAATTGAAGATTCTGAGTAAGCAAAACTCTGTAAAAATGGCAATTTTGGTCACTGTGAGGGTTTAAAAAGTGGTTATTCAACATGAGGCCCGATCCAAATGACATTTTGAATCATTTTTGGTAGAGTCCAAAAAATCAATTTTCTGATGAAAAACGATGACCCCGGACCAGTCGAACGTTGAAAAAATGGTCCATATTGATGAAATTTTAACATTTAAACTTTTGACTTTAAATGACGGTTGGATGTGAATTATTACTTTTTCAACTAAAATAAGTGTGTTTAAAGTCATTTCTGTGCCTGAAATTGGTCAAAATTGAAGATTTTGAGTAAGCAAAACTCTGTAAAAATGGCAATTTTGGTCACTGTGAGGGTTTAAAAAGTGGTTATTCAACATGAGGCCCGATCCAAATGACATTTTGAATCATTTTTGGTAGAGTCCAAAAAATCAATTTTCTGATGAAAAACGATGACCCCGGACCAGTCGAACGTTGTAAAAATGGTCAATATTGATGAAATTTTAACATTTAATCTTTTGACTTTAAATGACGGTTGGATGTGAATTATTACTTTTTCAACTAAAATAAGTGTGTTTAAAGTCATTTCTGTGCCTGAAATTGGTCAAAATTTAAGATTTTGAGTAAGCAAAACTCTGTAAAAATGGCAATTTTGGTCACTGTGAGGGTTTAAAAAGTGGTTATTCAACATGAGGCCCGATCCAAATGACATTTTGAATCATTTTTGGTAGAGTCCAAAAAATCAATTTTCTGATGAAAAACGATGACCCCGGACCAGTCGAACGTTGAAAAAATGGTCAATATTGATGAAATTTTAACATTTAATCTTTTGACTTTAAATGACGGTTGGATGTGAATTATTACTTTTTCAACTAAAACAAGTGTGTTTAGAGTCATTTCTGTGCCTGAAATTGGTCAAAATTTAAGATTTTGAGTAAGCAAAACTCTGTAAAAATTGCAATTTTGGTCACTGTGAGGGTTTAAAAAGTGGTTATTCAACATGAGGCCCGATCCAAATGACATTTTGAATCATTTTTGGTAGAGTCCAAAAAATCAATTTTCTGATGAAAAACGATGACCCCGGACCAGTCGAACGTTGAAAAAATGGTCAATATTGATGAAATTTTAACATTTAATCTTTTGACTTTAAATGACGGTTGGATGTGAATTATTACTTTTTCAACTAAAACAAGTGTGTTTAAAGTCATTTCTGTGCCTGAAATTGGTCAAAATTTAAGATTTTGAGTAAGCAAAACTCTGTAAAAATTCCAATTTTGGTCACTGTGAGGGTTTAAAAAGTGGTTATTCAACATGAGACCCGATCCAAAAAACATTTTGAATCTTTTTTGGTAGAGTCCAAAAAATCAATTTTCTGATGAAAAACGATGACCCCGGACCAGTCGAACGTTGAAAAAATTGTCAATATTGATGAAATTTTAACATTTAATCTTTTGACTTTAAATGACGGTTGGATGTGAATTATTACTTTTTCAACTAAAATAAGTGTGTTTAAAGTCCTTTCTGTGCCTGAAATTGGTCAAAATTGAAGATTTTGAGTAAGCAAAACTCTGTAAAAATGGCAATTTTGGTCACTGTGAGGGTTTAAAAAGTGGTTATTCAACATGAGACCCGATCCAAAAAACATTTTGAATCTTTTTTGGTAGAGTCCAAAAAATCCATTTTCTGATGAAAAACGATGACCCCGGACCAGTCGAACGTTGAAAAAATGGTCAATATTGATGAAATTTTAACATTTAATCTTTTGACTTTAAATGACGGTTGGATGTGAATTCTTACTTTTTCAACTTAAATAAGTGTGTTTAAAGTCATTTCTGTGCCTGAAATTTGTCAAAATTGAAGATTTTGAGTAAGCAAAACTCTGTAAAAATGGCAATTTTGGTCACTGTGAGGGTTTAAAAAGTGGTTATTCAACATGAGGCCCGATCCAAATGACATTTTGAATCATTTTTGGTAGAGTCCAAAAAATCAATTTTCTGATGAAAAACGATGACCCCGGACCAGTCGAACGTTGTAAAAATGGTCAATATTGATGAAATTTTAACATTTAATCTTTTGACTTTAAATGACGGTTGGATGTGAATTATTACTTTTTCAACTAAAATAAGTGTGTTTAAAGTCATTTCTGTGCCTGAAATTGGTCAAAATTGAAGATTCTGAGTAAGCAAAACTCTGTAAAAATGGCAATTTTGGTCACTGTGAGGGTTTAAAAAGTGGTTATTCAACATGAGGCCCGATCCAAATGACATTTTGAATCATTTTTGGTAGAGTCCAAAAAATCAATTTTCTGATGAAAAACGATGACCCCGGACCAGTCGAACGTTGAAAAAATGGTCCATATTGATGAAATTTTAACATTTAAACTTTTGACTTTAAATGACGGTTGGATGTGAATTATTACTTTTTCAACTAAAATAAGTGTGTTTAAAGTCATTTCTGTGCCTGAAATTGGTCAAAATTGAAGATTTTGAGTAAGCAAAACTCTGTAAAAATGGCAATTTTGGTCACTGTGAGGGTTTAAAAAGTGGTTATTCAACATGAGGCCCGATCCAAATGACATTTTGAATCTTTTTTGGTAGAGTCCAAAAAATCCATTTTCTGATGAAAAACGATGACCCCGGACCAGTCGAACGTTGAAAAAATGGTCAATATTGATGAAATTTTAACATTTAATCTTTTGACTTTAAATGACGGTTGGATGTGAATTCTTACTTTTTCAACTAAAATAAGTGTGTTTAAAGTCATTTCTGTGCCTGAAATTTGTCAAAATTGAAGATTTTGAGTAAGCAAAACTCTGTAAAAATGGCAATTTTGGTCACTGTGAGGGTTTAAAAAGTGGTTATTCAACATGAGGCCCGATCCAAATGACATTTTGAATCATTTTTGGTAGAGTCCAAAAAATCAATTTTCTGATGAAAAACGATGACCCCGGACCAGTCGAACGTTGAAAAAATGGTCAATATTGATGAAATTTTAACATTTAATCTTTTGACTTTAAATGACGGTTGGATGTGAATTATTACTTTTTCAACTAAAATAAGTGTGTTTAAAGTCATTTCTGTGCCTGAAATTGGTCAAAATTTAAGATTTTGAGTAAGCAAAACTCTGTAAAAATGGCAATTTTGGTCACTGTGAGGGTTTAAAAAGTGGTTATTCAACATGAGGCCCGATCCAAATGACATTTTGAATCATTTTTGGTAGAGTCCAAAAAATCAATTTTCTGATGAAAAACGATGACCCCGGACCAGTCGAACGTTGAAAAAATGGTCAATATTGATGAAATTTTAACATTTAATCTTTTGACTTTAAATGACGGTTGGATGTGAATTATTACTTTTTCAACTAAAATAAGTGTGTTTAAAGTCATTTCTGTGCCTGAAATTGGTCAAAATTGAAGATTTTGAGTAAGCAAAACTCTGTAAAAATGGCAATTTTGGTCACTGTGAGGGTTTAAAAAGTGGTTATTCAACATGAGACCCGATCCAAAAAACATTTTGAATCTTTTTTGGTAGAGTCCAAAAAATCCATTTTCTGATGAAAAACGATGACCCCGGACCAGTCGAACGTTGAAAAAATGGTCAATATTGATGAAATTTTAACATTTAATCTTTTGACTTTAAATGACGGTTGGATGTGAATTCTTACTTTTTCAACTAAAATAAGTGTGTTTAAAGTCATTTCTGTGCCTGAAATTTGTCAAAATTGAAGATTTTGAGTAAGCAAAACTCTGTAAAAATGGCAATTTTGGTCACTGTGAGGGTTTAAAAAGTGGTTATTCAACATGAGGCCCGATCCAAATGACATTTTGAATCATTTTTGGTAGAGTCCAAAAAATCAATTTTCTGATGAAAAACGATGACCCCGGACCAGTCGAACGTTGAAAAAACTGGTCAATATTGATGAAATTTTTACATTTAATCTTTTGACTTTAAATGACGGTTGGATGTGAATTATTACTTTTTCAACTAAAATAAGTGTGTTTAAAGTCATTTCTGTGCCTGAAATTGGTCAAAATTTAAGATTTTGAGTAAGCAAAACTCTGTAAAAATGGCAATTTTGGTCACTGGGAGGGTTTAAAAAGTGGTTATTCAACATGAGGCCCGATCCAAATGACATTTTGAATCATTTTTGGTAGAGTCCAAAAAATCAATTTTCTGATGAAAAACGATGACCCCGGACCAGTCGAACGTTGAAAAAATGGTCAATATTGATGAAATTTTAACATTTAATCTTTTGACTTTAAATGACGGTTGGATGTGAATTATTACTTTTTCAACTAAAATAAGTGTGTTTAAAGTCATTTCTGTGCCTGAAATTGGTCAAAATTGAAGATTTTGAGTAAGCAAAACTCTGTAAAAATGGCAATTTTGGTCACTGTGAGGGTTTAAAAAGTGGTTATTCAACATGAGGCCCGATCCAAATGACATTTTGAATCATTTTTGGTAGAGTCCAAAAAATCAATTTTCTGATGAAAAACGATGACCCCGGACCAGTCGAACGTTGAAAAAATGGTCAATATTGATGCAATTTTAACATTTAATCTTTTGACTTTAAATGACGGTTGGATGTGAATTATTACTTTTTCAACTAAAATAAGTGTGTTTAAAGTCATTTCTGTGCCTGAAATTGGTCAAAATCTAAGATTTTGAGTAAGCAAAACTCTGTAAATATGGCAATTTTGGTCACTGTGAGGGTTTAAAAAGTGGTTATTCAACATGAGGCCCGATCCAAATGACATTTTGAATCATTTTTGGTAGAGTCCAAAAAATCAATTTTCTGATGAAAAACGATGACCCCGGACCAGTCGAACGTTGAAAAAATGGTCAATATTGATGAAATTTTAACATTTAATCTTTTGACTTTAAATAACGGTTGGATGTGAATTATTACTTTTTCAACTAAAATAAGTGTGTTTAAAGTCATTTCTGTGCCTGAAATTGGTCAAAATTGAAGATTTTGAGTAAGCAAAACTCTGTAAAAATGGCAATTTTGGTCACTGTGAGGGTTTAAAAAGTGGTTATTCAACATGAGACCCGATCCAAAAAACATTTTGAATCTTTTTTGGTAGAGTCCAAAAAATCAATTTTCTGATGAAAAACGATGACACCGGACCAGTCGAACGTTGAAAAAAATGGTCAATATTGATGAAATTTTAACATTTAATCTTTTGACTTTAAATGACGGTTGGATGTGAATTCTTACTTTTTCAACTAAAATAAGTGTGTTTAAAGTCATTTCTGTGCCTGAAATTTGTCAAAATTGAAGATTTTGAGTAAGCAAAACTCTGTAAAAATGGCAATTTTGGTCACTGTGAGGGTTTAAAAAGTGGTTATTCAACATGAGGCCCGATCCAAATGACATTTTGAATCATTTTTGGTAGAGTCCAAAAAATCAATTTTCTGATGAAAAACGATGACCCCGGACCAGTCGAACGTTGAAAAAATGGTCAATATTGATGAAATTTTAACATTTAATCTTTTGACTTTAAATGACGGTTGGATGTGAATTATTACTTTTTCAACTATAATAAGTGTGTTTAAAGTCATTTCTGTGCCTGAAATTGGTCAAAATTTAAGATTTTGAGTAAGCAAAACTCTGTAAAAATGGCAATTTTGGTCACTGTGAGAGTTTAAAAAGTGGTTATTCAACATGAGGCCCGATCCAAATGACATTTTGAATCATTTTTGGTAGAGTCCAAAAAATCAATTTTCTGATGAAAAACGATGACCCCGGACCAGTCGAACGTTGAAAAAATGGTCAATATTGATGAAATTTTAACATTTCATCTTTTGACTTTAAATGACGGTTGGATGTGAATTATTACTTTTTCAACTAAAATAAGTGTGTTTAAAGTCATTTCTGTGCCTGAAATTGGTCAAAATTGAAGATTCTGAGTAAGATAAACTCTGTAAAAATGGCAATTTTGGTCACTGTGAGGGTTTAAAAAGTGGTTATTCAACATGAGGCCCGATCCAAATGACATTTTGAATCATTTTTGGTAGAGTCCAAAAAATCAATTTTCTGATGAAAAACGATGACCCCGGACCAGTCGAACGTTGAAAAAATGGTCAATATTGATGAAATTTTAACATTTAATCTTTTGACTTTAAATGACGGTTGGATGTGAATTATTACTTTTTCAACTAAAATAAGTGTGTTTAAAGTCATTTCTGTGCCTGAAATTGGTCAAAATTGAAGATTTTGAGTAAGCAAAACTCTGTAAAAATGGCAATTTTGGTCACTGTGAGGGTTTAAAAAGTGGTTATTCAACATGAGGCCCGATCCAAATGACATTTTGAATCATTTTTGGTAGAGTCCAAAAAATCAATTTTCTGATGAAAAACGATGACCCCGGACCAGTCGAACGTTGTAAAAATGGTCAATATTGATGAAAATTTTAACATTTAATCTTTTGACTTTAAATGACGGTTGGATGTGAATTATTACTTTTTCAACTAAAATAAGTGTGTTTAAAGTCATTTCTGTGCCTGAAATTGGTCAAAATTTAAGATTTTGAGTAAGCAAAACTCTGTAAAAATGGCAATTTTGGTCACTGTGAGGGTTTAAAAAGTGGTTATTCAACATGAGGCCCGATCCAAATGACATTTTGAATCATTTTTGGTAGAGTCCAAAAAATCAATTTTCTGATGAAAAACGATGACCCCGGACCAGTCGAACGTTGAAAAAATGGTCAATATTGATGAAATTTTAACATTTAATCTTTTGACTTTAAATAACGGTTGGATGTGAATTATTACTTTTTCAACTAAAATAAGTGTGTTTAAAGTCATTTCTGTGCCTGAAATTGGTCAAAATTGAAGATTTTGAGTAAGCAAAACTCTGTAAAAATGGCAATTTTGGTCACTGTGAGGGTTTAAAAAGTGGTTATTCAACATGAGACCCGATCCAAAAAACATTTTGAATCTTTTTTGGTAGAGTCCAAAAAATCCATTTTCTGATGAAAAACGATGACCCCGGACCAGTCGAACGTTGAAAAAATGGTCAATATTGATGAAATTTTAACATTTAATCTTTTGACTTTAAATGACGGTTGGATGTGAATTCTTACTTTTTCAACTAAAATAAGTGTGTTTAAAGTCATTTCTGTGCCTGAAATTTGTCAAAATTGAAGATTTTGAGTAAGCAAAACTCTGTAAAAATGGCAATTTTGGTCACTGTGAGGGTTTAAAAAGTGGTTATTCAACATGAGGCCCGATCCAAATGACATTTTGAATCATTTTTGGTAGAGTCCAAAAAATCAATTTTCTGATGAAAAACGATGACCCCGGACCAGTCGAACGTTGAAAAAATGGTCAATATTGATGAAATTTTTACATTTAATCTTTTGACTTTAAATGACGGTTGGATGTGAATTATTACTTTTTCAACTAAAATAAGTGTGTTTAAAGTCATTTCTGTGCCTGAAATTGGTCAAAATTTAAGATTTTGAGTAAGCAAAACTCTGTAAAAATGGCAATTTTGGTCACTGTGAGGGTTTAAAAAGTGGTTATTCAACATGAGGCCCGATCCAAATGACATTTTGAATCATTTTTGGTAGAGTCCAAAAAATCAATTTTCTGATGAAAAACGATGACCCCGGACCAGTCGAACGTTGAAAAAATGGTCAATATTGATGAAATTTTAACATTTAATCTTTTGACTTTAAATGACGGTTGGATGTGAATTATTACTTTTTCAACTAAAATAAGTGTGTTTAAAGTCATTTCTGTGCCTGAAATTGGTCAAAATTGAAGATTTTGAGTAAGCAAAACTCTGTAAAAATGGCAATTTTGGTCACTGTGAGGGTTTAAAAAGTGGTTATTCAACATGAGGCCCGATCCAAATGACATTTTGAATCATTTTTGGTAGAGTCCAAAAAATCAATTTTCTGATGAAAAACGATGACCCCGGACCAGTCGAACGTTGTAAAAATGGTCAATATTGATGAAATTTTAACATTTAATCTTTTGACTTTAAATGACGGTTGGATGTGAATTATTACTTTTTCAACTAAAATAAGTGTGTTTAAAGTCATTTCTGTGCCTGAAATTGGTCAAAATTTAAGATTTTGAGTAAGCAAAACTCTGTAAAAATGGCAATTTTGGTCACTGTGAGGGTTTAAAAAGTGGTTATTCAACATGAGGCCCGATCCAAATGACATTTTGAATCATTTTTGGTAGAGTCCAAAAAAATCAATTTTCTGATGAAAAACGATGACCCCGGACCAGTCGAACGTTGTAAAAATGGTCAATATTGATGAAATTTTAACATTTAATCTTTTGACTTTAAATGACGGTTGGATGTGAATTATTACTTTTTCAACTAAAATAAGTGTGTTTAAAGTCATTTCTGTGCCTGAAATTGGTCAAAATTGAAGATTCTGAGTAAGCAAAACTCTGTAAAAATGGCAATTTTGGTCACTGTGAGGGTTTAAAAAGTGGTTATTCAACATGAGGCCCGATCCAAATGACATTTTGAATCATTTTTGGTAGAGTCCAAAAAATCAATTTTCTGATGAAAAACGATGACCCCGGACCAGTCGAACGTTGAAAAAATGGTCCATATTGATGAAATTTTAACATTTAAACTTTTGACTTTAAATGACGGTTGGATGTGAATTATTACTTTTTCAACTAAAATAAGTGTGTTTAAAGTCATTTCTGTGCCTGAAATTGGTCAAAATTGAAGATTTTGAGTAAGCAAAACTCTGTAAAAATGGCAATTTTGGTCACTGTGAGGGTTTAAAAAGTGGTTATTCAACATGAGGCCCGATCCAAATGACATTTTGAATCATTTTTGGTAGAGTCCAAAAAATCAATTTTCTGATGAAAAACGATGACCCCGGACCAGTCGAACGTTGTAAAAATGGTCAATATTGATGAAATTTTAACATTTAATCTTTTGACTTTAAATGACGGTTGGATGTGAATTATTACTTTTTCAACTAAAATAAGTGTGTTTAAAGTCATTTCTGTGCCTGAAATTGGTCAAAATTTAAGATTTTGAGTAAGCAAAACTCTGTAAAAATGGCAATTTTGGTCACTGTGAGGGTTTAAAAAGTGGTTATTCAACATGAGGCCCGATCCAAATGACATTTTGAATCATTTTTGGTAGAGTCCAAAAAATCAATTTTCTGATGAAAAACGATGACCCCGGACCAGTCGAACGTTGAAAAAATGGTCAATATTGATGAAATTTTAACATTTAATCTTTTGACTTTAAATGACGGTTGGATGTGAATTATTACTTTTTCAACTAAAACAAGTGTGTTTAAAGTCATTTCTGTGCCTGAAATTGGTCAAAATTTAAGATTTTGAGTAAGCAAAACTCTGTAAAAATTGCAATTTTGGTCACTGTGAGGGTTTAAAAAGTGGTTATTCAACATGAGGCCCGATCCAAATGACATTTTGAATCATTTTTGGTAGAGTCCAAAAAATCAATTTTCTGATGAAAAACGATGACCCCGGACCAGTCGAACGTTGAAAAAATGGTCAATATTGATGAAATTTTAACATTTAATCTTTTGACTTTAAATGACGGTTGGATGTGAATTATTACTTTTTCAACTAAAACAAGTGTGTTTAAAGTCATTTCTGTGCCTGAAATTGGTCAAAATTTAAGATTTTGAGTAAGCAAAACTCTGTAAAAATTCCAATTTTGGTCACTGTGAGGGTTTAAAAAGTGGTTATTCAACATGAGACCCGATCCAAAAAACATTTTGAATCTTTTTTGGTAGAGTCTAAAAAATCAATTTTCTGATGAAAAACGATGACCCCGGACCAGTCGAACGTTGAAAAAATTGTCAATATTGATGAAATTTTAACATTTAATCTTTTGACTTTAAATGACGGTTGGATGTGAATTATTACTTTTTCAACTAAAATAAGTGTGTTTAAAGTCCTTTCTGTGCCTGAAATTAGTCAAAATTGAAGATTTTGAGTAAGCAAAACTCTGTAAAAATGGCAATTTTGGTCACTGTGAGGGTTTAAAAAGTGGTTATTCAACATGAGACCCGATCCAAAAAACATTTTGAATCTTTTTTGGTAGAGTCCAAAAAATCCATTTTCTGATGAAAAACGATGACCCCGGACCAGTCGAACGTTGAAAAAATGGTCAATATTGATGAAATTTTAACATTTAATCTTTTGACTTTAAATGACGGTTGGATGTGAATTCTTACTTTTTCAACTTAAATAAGTGTGTTTAAAGTCATTTCTGTGCCTGAAATTTGTCAAAATTGAAGATTTTGAGTAAGCAAAACTCTGTAAAAATGGCAATTTTGGTCACTGTGAGGGTTTAAAAAGTGGTTATTCAACATGAGGCCCGATCCAAATGACATTTTGAATCATTTTTGGTAGAGTCCAAAAAATCAATTTTCTGATGAAAAACGATGACCCCGGACCAGTCGAACGTTGTAAAAAAGGTCAATATTGATGAAATTTTAACATTTAATCTTTTGACTTTAAATGACGGTTGGATGTGAATTATTACTTTTTCAACTAAAATAAGTGTGTTTAAAGTCATTTCTGTGCCTGAAATTGGTCAAAATTGAAGATTCTGAGTAAGCAAAACTCTGTAAAAATGGCAATTTTGGTCACTGTGAGGGTTTAAAAAGTGGTTATTCAACATGAGGCCCGATCCAAATGACATTTTGAATCATTTTTGGTAGAGTCCAAAAAATCAATTTTCTGATGAAAAACGATGACCCCGGACCAGTCGAACGTTGAAAAAATGGTCCATATTGATGAAATTTTAACATTTAAACTTTTGACTTTAAATGACGGTTGGATGTGAATTATTACTTTTTCAACTAAAATAAGTGTGTTTAAAGTCATTTCTGTGCCTGAAATTGGTCAAAATTGAAGATTTTGAGTAAGCAAAACTCTGTAAAAATGGCAATTTTGGTCACTGTGAGGGTTTAAAAAGTGGTTATTCAACATGAGGCCCGATCCAAATGACATTTTGAATCATTTTTGGTAGAGTCCAAAAAATCAATTTTCTGATGAAAAACGATGACCCCGGACCAGTCGAACGTTGTAAAAATGGTCAATATTGATGAAATTTTAACATTTAATCTTTTGACTTTAAATGACGGTTGGATGTGAATTATTACTTTTTCAACTAAAATAAGTGTGTTTAAAGTCATTTCTGTGCCTGAAATTGGTCAAAATTTAAGATTTTGAGTAAGCAAAACTCTGTAAAAATGGCAATTTTGGTCACTGTGAGGGTTTAAAAAGTGGTTATTCAACATGAGGCCCGATCCAAATGACATTTTGAATCATTTTTGGTAGAGTCCAAAAAATCAATTTTCTGATGAAAAACGATGACCCCGGACCAGTCGAACGTTGAAAAAATGGTCAATATTGATGAAATTTTAACATTTAATCTTTTGACTTTAAATGACGGTTGGATGTGAATTATTACTTTTTCAACTAAAACAAGTGTGTTTAAAGTCATTTCTGTGCCTGAAATTGGTCAAAATTTAAGATTTTGAGTAAGCAAAACTCTGTAAAAATTGCAATTTTGGTCACTGTGAGGGTTTAAAAAGTGGTTATTCAACATGAGGCCCGATCCAAATGACATTTTGAATCATTTTTGGTAGAGTCCAAAAAATCAATTTTCTGATGAAAAACGATGACCCCGGACCAGTCGAACGTTGAAAAAATGGTCAATATTGATGAAATTTTAACATTTAATCTTTTGACTTTAAATGACGGTTGGATGTGAATTATTACTTTTTCAACTAAAACAAGTGTGTTTAAAGTCATTTCTGTGCCTGAAATTGGTCAAAATTTAAGATTTTGAGTAAGCAAAACTCTGTAAAAATTCCAATTTTGGTCACTGTGAGGGTTTAAAAAGTGGTTATTCAACATGAGACCCGATCCAAAAAACATTTTGAATCTTTTTTGGTAGAGTCCAAAAAATCAATTTTCTGATGAAAAACGATGACCCCGGACCAGTCGAACGTTGAAAAAATTGTCAATATTGATGAAATTTTAACATTTAATCTTTTGACTTTAAATGACGGTTGGATGTGAATTATTACTTTTTCAACTAAAATAAGTGTGTTTAAAGTCCTTTCTGTGCCTGAAATTGGTCAAAATTGAAGATTTTGAGTAAGCAAAACTCTGTAAAAATGGCAATTTTGGTCACTGTGAGGGTTTAAAAAGTGGTTATTCAACATGAGACCCGATCCAAAAAACATTTTGAATCTTTTTTGGTAGAGTCCAAAAAATCCATTTTCTGATGAAAAACGATGACCCCGGACCAGTCGAACGTTGAAAAAATGGTCAATATTGATGAAATTTTAACATTTAATCTTTTGACTTTAAATGACGGTTGGATGTGAATTCTTACTTTTTCAACTTAAATAAGTGTGTTTAAAGTCATTTCTGTGCCTGAAATTTGTCAAAATTGAAGATTTTGAGTAAGCAAAACTCTGTAAAAATGGCAATTTTGGTCACTGTGAGGGTTTAAAAAGTGGTTATTCAACATGAGGCCCGATCCAAATGACATTTTGAATCATTTTTGGTAGAGTCCAAAAAATCAATTTTCTGATGAAAAACGATGACCCCGGACCAGTCGAACGTTGAAAAAATGGTCAATATTGATGACATTTTTACATTTAATCTTTTGACTTTAAATGACGGTTGGATGTGAATTATTACTTTTTCAACTAAAATAAGTGTGTTTAAAGTCATTTCTGTGCCTGAAATTGGTCAAAATTTAAGATTTTGAGTGAGCAAAACTCTGTAAAAATGGCAATTTTGGTCACTGTGAGGGTTTAAAAAGTGGTTATTCAACATGAGGCCCGATCCAAATGACATTTTGAATCATTTTTGGTAGAGTCCAAAAAATCAATTTTCTGATGAAAAACGATGACCCCGGACCAGTCGAACGTTGTAAAAATGGTCAATATTGATGAAATTTTAACATTTAATCTTTTGACTTTAAATGACGGTTGGATGTGAATTATTACTTTTTCAACTAAAATAAGTGTGTTTAAAGTCATTTCTGTGCCTGAAATTGGTCAAAATTTAAGATTTTGAGTAAGCAAAACTCTGTAAAAATGGCAATTTTGGTCACTGTGAGGGTTTAAAAAGTGGTTATTCAACATGAGGCCCGATCCAAATGACATTTTGAATCATTTTTGGTAGAGTCCAAAAAATCAATTTTCTGATGAAAAACGATGACCCCGGACCAGTCGAACGTTGAAAAAATGGTCAATATTGATGAAATTTTAACATTTAATCTTTTGACTTTAAATAACGGTTGGATGTGAATTATTACTTTTTCAACTAAAATAAGTGTGTTTAAAGTCATTTCTGTGCCTGAAATTGGTCAAAATTGAAGATTTTGAGTAAGCAAAACTCTGTAAAAATGGCAATTTTGGTCACTGTGAGGGTTTAAAAAGTGCTTATTCAACATGAGGCCCGATCCAAATGACATTTTTAATCATTTTTGGTAGAGTCCAAAAAATCAATTTTCTGATGAAAAACGATGACCCCGGACCAGTCGAACGTTGAAAAAATGGTCAATATTGATGAAATTTTAACATTTAATCTTTTGACTTTAAATGACGGTTGGATGTGAATTATTACTTTTTCAACTAAAATAAGTGTGTTTAAAGTCATTTCTGTGCCTGAAATTGGTCAAAATGTAAGATTTTGAGTAAGCAAACCTCTGTAAAAATGGCAATTTTGGTCACTGTGAGAGTTTAAAAAGTGGTTATTCAACATGAGGCCCGATCCAAATGACATTTTGAATCATTTTTGGTAGAGTCCAAAAAATCAATTTTCTGATGAAAAACGATGACCCCGGACCAGTCGAACGTTGAAAAAATGGTCAATATTGATGAAATTTTAACATTTCATCTTTTGACTTTAAATGACGGTTGGATGTGAATTATTACTTTTTCAACTAAAATAAGTGTGTTTAAAGTCATTTCTGTGCCTGAAATTGGTCCAAATTGAAGATTCTGAGTAAGATAAACTCTGTAAAAATGGCAATTTTGGTCACTGTGAGGGTTTAAAAAGTGGTTATTCAACATGAGGCCCGATCCAAATGACATTTTGAATCATTTTTGGTAGAGTCCAAAAAATCAATTTTCTGATGAAAAACGATGACCCCGGACCAGTCGAACGTTGAAAAAATGGTCAATATTGATGAAATTTTAACATTTAATCTTTTGACTTTAAATGACGGTTGGATGTGAATTATTACTTTTTCAACTAAAATAAGTGTGTTTAAAGTCATTTCTGTGCCTGAAATTGGTCAAAATTGAAGATTCTGAGTAAGCAAAACTGTAAAAATGGCAATTTTGGTCACTGTGAGGGTTTAAAAAGTGGTTATTCAACATGACGCCCGATCCAAATGACATTTTGAATCATTTTTGGTAGAGTCCAAAAAATCAATTTTCTGATGAAAAACGATGACCCCGGACCAGTCGAATGTTGAAAAAATGGTCAATATTGATGAAATTTTAACATTTAATCTTTTGACTTTAAATGACGGTTGGATGTGAATTATTACTTTTTCAACTAAAATAAGTGTGTTTAAAGTCATTTCTGTGCCTGAAATTGGTCAAAATTGAAGATTTTGAGTAAGCAAAACTCTGTAAAAATGGCAATTTTGGTCACTGTGAGGGTTTAAAAAGTGGTTATTCAACATGAGGCCCGATCCAAATGACATTTTGAATCATTTTTGGTAGAGTCCAAAAAATCAATTTTCTGATGAAAAACGATGACCCCGGACCAGTCGAACGTTGAAAAAATGGTCAATATTGATGAAATTTTAACATTTAATCTTTTGACTTTAAATAACGGTTGGATGTGAATTATTACTTTTTCAACTAAAATAAGTGTGTTTAAAGTCATTTCTGTGCCTGAAATTGGTCAAAATTGAAGATTTTGAGTAAGCAAAACTCTGTAAAAATGGCAATTTTGGTCACTGTGAGGGTTTAAAAAGTGGTTATTCAACATGAGACCCGATCCAAAAAACATTTTGAATCTTTTTTGGTAGAGTCCAAAAAATCCATTTTCTGATGAAAAACGATGACCCCGGACCAGTCGAACGTTGAAAAAATGGTCAATATTGATGAAATTTTAACATTTAATCTTTTGACTTTAAATGACGGTTGGATGTGAATTCTTACTTTTTCAACTAAAATAAGTGTGTTTAAAGTCATTTCTGTGCCTGAAATTTGTCAAAATTGAAGATTTTGAGTAAGCAAAACTCTGTAAAAATGGCAATTTTGGTCACTGTGAGGGTTTAAAAAGTGGTTATTCAACATGAGGCCCGATCCAAATGACATTTTGAATCATTTTTGGTAGAGTCCAAAAAATCAATTTTCTGATGAAAAACGATGACCCCGGACCAGTCGAACGTTGAAAAAACTGGTCAATATTGATGAAATTTTTACATTTAATCTTTTGACTTTAAATGACGGTTGGATGTGAATTATTACTTTTTCAACTAAAATAAGTGTGTTTAAAGTAATTTCTGTGACTGAAATTGGTCAAAATTTAAGATTTTGAGTAAGCAAAACTCTGTAAAAATGGCAATTTTGGTCACTGTGAGGGTTTAAAAAGTGGTTATTCAACATGAGGCCCGATCCAAATGACATTTTGAATCATTTTTGGTAGAGTCCAAAAAATCAATTTTCTGATGAAAAACGATGACCCCGGACCAGTCGAACGTTGAAAAAATGGTCAATATTGATGAAATTTTAACATTTAATCTTTTGACTTTAAATGACGGTTGGATGTGAATTATTACTTTTTCAACTAAAATAAGTGTGTTTAAAGTCATTTCTGTGCCTGAAATTGGTCAAAATTGAAGATTTTGAGTAAGCAAAACTCTGTAAAAATGGCAATTTTGGTCACTGTGAGGGTTTAAAAAGTGGTTATTCAACATGAGGCCCGATCCAAATGACATTTTGAATCATTTTTGGTAGAGTCCAAAAAATCAATTTTCTGATGAAAAACGATGACCCCGGACCAGTCGAACGTTGAAAAAATGGTCAATATTGATGCAATTTTAACATTTAATCTTTTGACTTTAAATGACGGTTGGATGTGAATTATTACTTTTTCAACTAAAATAAGTGTGTTTAAAGTCATTTCTGTGCCTGAAATTGGTCAAAATTTAAGATTTTGAGTAAGCAAAACTCTGTAAAAATGGCAATTTTGGTCACTGTGAGGGTTTAAAAAGTGGTTATTCAACATGAGGCCCGATCCAAATGACATTTTGAATCATTTTTGGTAGAGTCCAAAAAATCAATTTTCTGATGAAAAACGATGACCCCGGACCAGTCGAACGTTGAAAAAATGGTCAATATTGATGAAATTTTAACATTTCATCTTTTGACTTTAAATGACGGTTGGATGTGAATTATTACTTTTTCAACTAAAATAAGTGTGTTTAAAGTCATTTCTGTGCCTGAAATTGGTCAAAATTGAAGATTCTGAGTAAGATAAACTCTGTAAAAATGGCAATTTTGGTCACTGTGAGGGTTTAAAAAGTGGTTATTCAACATGAGGCCCGATCCAAATGACATTTTGAATCATTTTTGGTAGAGTCCAAAAAATCAATTTTCTGATGAAAAACGATGACCCCGGACCAGTCGAACGTTGAAAAAATGGTCAATATTGATGAAATTTTAACATTTAATCTTTTGACTTTAAATGACGGTTGGATGTGAATTATTACTTTTTCAAAATTACTTTTATTTATAATTATATTTATTTATTTATTTATTTATTTCAAAATTACTTTTTCAAAATTTGTCAAAATTGAAGATTTTGAGTAAGCAAAACTCTGTAAAAATGGCAATTTTGGTCACTGTGAGGGTTTAAAAAGTGGTTATTCAACATGAGGCCCGATCCAAATGACATTTTGAATCATTTTTGGTAGAGTCCAAAAAATCAATTTTCTGATGAAAAACGATGACCCCGGACCAGTCGAACGTTGAAAAAATGGTCAATATTGATGAAATTTTTACATTTAATCTTTTGACTTTAAATGACGGTTGGATGTGAATTATTACTTTTTCAACTAAAATAAGTGTGTTTAAAGTCATTTCTGTGCCTGAAATTGGTCAAAATTTAAGATTTTGAGTAAGCAAAACTCTGTAAAAATGGCAATTTTGGTCACTGTGAGGGTTTAAAAAGTGGTTATTCAACATGAGGCCCGATCCAAATGACATTTTGAATCATTTTTGGTAGAGTCCAAAAAATCAATTTTCTGATGAAAAACGATGACCCCGGACCAGTCGAACGTTGAAAAAATGGTCAATATTGATGAAATTTTAACATTTAATCTTTTGACTTTAAATGACGGTTGGATGTGAATTATTACTTTTTCAACTAAAATAAGTGTGTTTAAAGTCATTTCTGTGCCTGAAATTGGTCAAAATTGAAGATTTTGAGTAAGCAAAACTCTGTAAAAATGGCAATTTTGGTCACTGTGAGGGTTTAAAAAGTGGTTATTCAACATGAGGCCCGATCCAAATGACATTTTGAATCATTTTTGGTAGAGTCCAAAAAACAATTTTCTGATGAAAAACGATGACCCCGGACCAGTCGAACGTTGTAAAAATGGTCAATATTGATGAAATTTTAACATTTAATCTTTTGACTTTAAATGACGGTTGGATGTGAATTATTACTTTTTCAACTAAAATAAGTGTGTTTACAGTCATTTCTGTGCCTGAAATTGGTCAAAATTTAAGATTTTGAGTAAGCAAAACTCTGTAAAAATGGCAATTTTGGTCACTGTGAGGGTTTAAAAAGTGGTTATTCAACATGAGGCCCGATCCAAATGACATTTTGAATCATTTTTGGTAGAGTCCAAAAAATCAATTTTCTGATGAAAAACGATGACCCCGGACCAGTCGAACGTTGAAAAAATGGTCAATATTGATGAAATTTTAACATTTAATCTTTTGACTTTAAATAACGGTTGGATGTGAATTATTACTTTTTCAACTAAAATAAGTGTGGTTAAAGTCATTTCTGTGCCTGAAATTGGTCAAAATTGAAGATTCTGAGTAAGATAAACTCTGTAAAAATGGCAATTTTGGTCACTGTGAGGGTTTAAAAAGTGGTTATTCAACATGAGGCCCGATCCAAATGACATTTTGAATCATTTTTGGTAGAGTCCAAAAAAATCAATTTTCTGATGAAAAACGATGACCCCGGACCAGTCGAACGTTGAAAAAATGGTCAATATTGATGAAATTTTTACATTTAATCTTTTGACTTTAAATGACGGTTGGATGTGAATTATTACTTTTTCAACTAAAATAAGTGTGTTTAAAGTCATTTCTGTGCCTGAAATTGGTCAAAATTTAAGATTTTGAGTAAGCAAAACTCTGTAAAAATGGCAATTTTGGTCACTGTGAGGGTTTAAAAAGTGGTTATTCAACATGAGGCCCGATCCAAATGACATTTTGAATCATTTTTGGTAGAGTCCAAAAAATCAATTTTCTGATGAAAAACGATGACCCCGGACCAGTCGAACGTTGAAAAAATGGTCAATATTGATGAAATTTTAACATTTAATCTTTTGACTTTAAATGACGGTTGGATGTGAATTATTACTTTTTCAACTAAAATAAGTGTGTTTAAAGTCATTTCTGTGCCTGAAATTGGTCAAAATTGAAGATTTTGAGTAAGCAAAACTCTGTAAAAATGGCAATTTTGGTCACTGTGAGGGTTTAAAAAGTGGTTATTCAACATGAGGCCCGATCCAAATGACATTTTGAATCATTTTTGGTAGAGTCCAAAAAATCAATTTTCTGATGAAAAACGATGACCCCGGACCAGTCGAACGTTGTAAAAATGGTCAATATTGATGAAATTTTAACATTTAATCTTTTGACTTTAAATGACGGTTGGATGTGAATTATTACTTTTTCAACTAAAATAAGTGTGTTTAAAGTCATTTCTGTGCCTGAAATTGGTCAAAATTTAAGATTTTGAGTAAGCAAAACTCTGTAAAAATGGCAATTTTGGTCACTGTGAGGGTTTAAAAAGTGGTTATTCAACATGAGGCCCGATCCAAATGACATTTTGAATCATTTTTGGTAGAGTCCAAAAAATCAATTTTCTGATGAAAAACGATGACCCCGGACCAGTCGAACGTTGAAAAAATGGTCAATATTGATGAAATTTTAACATTTAATCTTTTGACTTTAAATAACGGTTGGATGTGAATTATTACTTTTTCAACTAAAATAAGTGTGGTTAAAGTCATTTCTGTGCCTGAAATTGGTCAAAATTGAAGATTTTGAGTAAGCAAAACTCTGTAAAAATGGCAATTTTGGTCACTGTGAGGGTTTAAAAAGTGGTTATTCAACATGAGACCCGATCCAAAAAACATTTTGAATCTTTTTTGGTAGAGTCCAAAAAATCAATTTTCTGATGAAAAACGATGACCCCGGACCAGTCGAACGTTGAAAAAATGGTCAATATTGATGAAATTGTAACATTTCATCTTTTGACTTTAAATGACGGTTGGATATGAATTATTACTTTTTCAACTAAAATAAGTGTGTTTAAAGTCATTTCTGTGCCTGAAATTGGTCAAAATTGAAGATTCTGAGTAAGATAAACTCTGTAAAAATGGCAATTTTGGTCACTGTGAGGGTTTAAAAAGTGGTTATTCAACATGAGGCCCGATCCAAATGACATTTTGAATCATTTTTGGTAGAGTCCAAAAAATCAATTTTCTGATGAAAAACGATGACCCCGGACCAGTCGAACGTTGAAAAAATGGTCAATATTGATGAAATTTTAACATTTAATCTTTTGACTTTAAATGACGGTTGGATGTGAATTATTACTTTTTCAACTAAAATAAGTGTGTTTAAAGTCATTTCTGTGCCTGAAATTGGTCAAAATTGAAGATTCTGAGTAAGCAAAACTCTGTAAAAATGGCAATTTTGGTCACTGTGAGGGTTTAAAAAGTGGTTATTCAACATGAGGCCCGATCCAAATGACATTTTGAATCATTTTTGGTAGAGTCCAAAAAATCAATTTTCTGATGAAAAACGATGACCCCGGACCAGTCGAACGTTGAAAAAATGGTCAATATTGATGAAATTTTAACATTTAATCTTTTGACTTTAAATAACGGTTGGATGTGAATTATTACTTTTTCAACTAAAATAAGTGTGTTTAAAGTCATTTCAGTGCCTGAAATTGGTCAAAATTGAAGATTTTGAGTAAGCAAAACTCTGTAAAAATGGCAATTTTGGTCACTGTGAGGGTTTAAAAAGTGGTTATTCAACATGAGGCCCGATCCAAATGACATTTTGAATCATTTTTGGTAGAGTCCAAAAAATCAATTTTCTGATGAAAAACGATGACCCCGGACCAGTCGAACGTTGAAAAAATGGTCAATATTGATGAAATTTTAACATTTAATCTTTTGACTTTAAATAACGGTTGGATGTGAATTATTACTTTTTCAACTAAAATAAGTGTGTTTAAAGTCATTTCAGTGCCTGAAATTGGTCAAAATTGAAGATTTTGAGTAAGCAAAACTCTGTAAAAATGGCAATTTTGGTCACTGTGAGGGTTTAAAAAGTGGTTATTCAACATGAGACCCGATCCAAAAAACATTTTGAATCTTTTTTGGTAGAGTCCAAAAAATCCATTTTCTGATGAAAAACAATGACCCCGGACCAGTCGAACGTTGAAAAAATGGTCAATATTGAGGAAATTTTAACATTTAATCTTTTGACTTTAAATGACGGTTGGATGTGAATTCTTACTTTTTCAACTAAAATAAGTGTGTTTAAAGTCATTTCTGTGCCTGAAATTTGTCAAAATTGAAGATTTTGAGTAAGCAAAACTCTGTAAAAATGGCAATTTTGGTCACTGTGAGGGTTTAAAAAGTGGTTATTCAACATGAGGCCCGATCCAAATGACATTTTGAATCATTTTTGGTAGAGTCCAAAAAATCAATTTTCTGATGAAAAACGATGACCCCGGACCAGTCGAACGTTGAAAAAATGGTCAATATTGATGACATTTTTACATTTAATCTTTTGACTTTAAATGACGGTTGGATGTGAATTATTACTTTTTCAACTAAAATAAGTGTGTTTAAAGTCATTTCTGTGCCTGAAATTGGTCAAAATTTAAGATTTTGAGTAAGCAAAACTCTGTAAAAATGGCAATTTTGGTCACTGTGAGGGTTTAAAAAGTGGTTATTCAACATGAGGCCCGATCCAAATGACATTTTGAATCATTTTTGGTAGAGTCCAAAAAATCAATTTTCTGATGAAAAACGATGACCCCGGACCAGTCGAACGTTGAAAAAATGGTCAATATTGATGAAATTTTAACATTTAATCTTTTGACTTTAAATGACGGTTGGATGTGAATTATTACTTTTTCAACTAAAATAAGTGTGTTTAAAGTCATTTCTGTGCCTGAAGTTGGTCAAAATTGAAGATTTTGAGTAAGCAAAACTCTGTAAAAATGGCAATTTTGGTCACTGTGAGGGTTTAAAAAGTGGTTATTCAACATGAGGCCCGATCCAAATGACATTTTGAATCATTTTTGGTAGAGTCCAAAAAATCAATTTTCTGATGAAAAACGATGACCCCGGACCAGTCGAACGTTGTAAAAATGGTCAATATTGATGAAATTTTAACATTTAATCTTTTGACTTTAAATGACGGTTGGATGTGAATTATTACTTTTTCAACTAAAATAAGTGTGTTTAAAGTCATTTCTGTGCCTGAAATTGGTCAAAATTTAAGATTTTGAGTAAGCAAAACTCTGTAAAAATGGCAATTTTGGTCACTGTGAGGGTTTAAAAAGTGGTTATTCAACATGAGGCCCGATCCAAATGACATTTTGAATCATTTTTGGTAGAGTCCAAAAAATCAATTTTCTGATGAAAAACGATGACCCCGGACCAGTCGAACGTTGAAAAAATGGTCAATATTGATGAAATTTTAACATTTAATCTTTTGACTTTAAATAACGGTTGGATGTGAATTATTACTTTTTCAACTAAAATAAGTGTGTTTAAAGTCATTTCTGTGCCTGAAATTGGTCAAAATTGAAGATTTTGAGTAAGCAAAACTCTGTAAAAATGGCAATTTTGGTCACTGTGAGGGTTTAAAAAGTGGTTATTCAACATGAGACCCGATCCAAAAAACATTTTGAATCTTTTTTGGTAGAGTCCAAAAAATCCATTTTCTGATGAAAAACGATGACCCCGGACCAGTCGAACGTTGAAAAAATGGTCAATATTGATGAAATTTTAACATTTAATCTTTTGACTTTAAATGACGATTGGATGTGAATTCTTACTTTTTCAACTAAAATAAGTGTGTTTAAAGTCATTTCTGTGCCTGAAATTTGTCAAAATTGAAGATTTTGAGTAAGCAAAACTCTGTAAAAATGGCAATTTTGGTCACTGTGAGGGTTTAAAAAGTGGTTATTCAACATGAGGCCCGATCCAAATGACATTTTGAATCATTTTTGGTAGAGTCCAAAAAATCAATTTTCTGATGAAAAACGATGACCCCGGACCAGTCGAACGTTGAAAAAATGGTCAATATTGATGAAATTTTAACATTTAATCTTTTGACTTTAAATGACGGTTGGATGTGAATTATTACTTTTTCAACTAAAATAAGTGTGTTTAAAGTCATTTCTGTGCCTGAAATTGGTCAAAATTGAAGATTTTGAGTAAGCAAAACTCTGTATAAATGGCAATTTTGGTCACTGTGAGGGTTTAAAAAGTGGTTATTCAACATGAGGCCCGATCCAAATGACATTTTGAATCATTTTTGGTAGAGTCCAAAAAATCAATTTTCTGATGAAAAACGATGACCCCGGACCAGTCGAACGTTGTAAAAATGGTCAATATTGATGAAATTTTAACATTTAATCTTTTGACTTTAAATGACGGTTGGATGTGAATTATTACTTTTTCAACTAAAATAAGTGTGTTTAAAGTCATTTCTGTGCCTGAAATTGGTCAAAATTTAAGATTTTGAGTAAGCAAAACTCTGTAAAAATGGCAATTTTGGTCACTGTGAGGGTTTAAAAAGTGGTTATTCAACATGAGGCCCGATCCAAATGACATTTTGAATCATTTTTGGTACAGTCCAAAAAATCAATTTTCTGATGAAAAACGATGACCCCGGACCAGTCGAACGTTGAAAAAATGGTCAATATTGATGAAATTTTAACATTTAATCTTTTGACTTTAAATAACGGTTGGATGTGAATTATTACTTTTTCAACTAAAATAAGTGTGTTTAAAGTCATTTCAGTGCCTGAAATTGGTCAAAATTGAAGATTTTGAGTAAGCAAAACTCTGTAAAAATGGCAATTTTGGTCACTGTGAGGGTTTAAAAAGTGGTTATTCAACATGAGACCCGATCCAAAAAACATTTTGAATCTTTTTTGGTAGAGTCCAAAAAATCCATTTTCTGATGAAAAACGATGACCCCGGACCAGTCGAACGTTGAAAAAATGGTCAATATTGAGGAAATTTTAACATTTAATCTTTTGACTTTAAATGACGGTTGGATGTGAATTCTTACTTTTTCAACTAAAATAAGTGTGTTTAAAGTCATTTCTGTGCCTGAAATTTGTCAAAATTGAAGATTTTGAGTAAGCAAAACTCTGTAAAAATGGCAATTTTGGTCACTGTGAGGGTTTAAAAAGTGGTTATTCAACATGAGGCCCGATCCAAATGACATTTTGAATCATTTTTGGTAGAGTCCAAAAAATCAATTTTCTGATGAAAAACGATGACCCCGGACCAGTCGAACGTTGAAAAAATGGTCAATATTGATGAAATTTTTACATTTAATCTTTTGACTTTAAATGACGGTTGGATGTGAATTATTACTTTTTCAACTAAAATAAGTGTGTTTAAAGTCATTTCTGTGCCTGAAATTGGTCAAAATTGAAGATTTTGAGTAAGCAAAACTCTGTAAAAATGGCAATTTTGGTCACTGTGAGGGTTTAAAAAGTGGTTATTCAACATGAGGCCCGATCCAAATGACATTTTGAATCATTTTTGGTAGAGTCCAAAAAATCCATTTTCTGATGAAAAACAATGACCCCGGACCAGTCGAACGTTGAAAAAATGGTCAATATTGAGGAAATTTTAACATTTAATCTTTTGACTTTAAATGACGGTTGGATGTGAATTCTTACTTTTTCAACTAAAATAAGTGTGTTTAAAGTCATTTCTGTGCCTGAAATTTGTCAAAATTGAAGATTTTGAGTAAGCAAAACTCTGTAAAAATGGCAATTTTGGTCACTGTGAGGGTTTAAAAAGTGGTTATTCAACATGAGGCCCGATCCAAATGACATTTTGAATCATTTTTGGTAGAGTCCAAAAAATCAATTTTCTGATGAAAAACGATGACCCCGGACCAGTCGAACGTTGAAAAAATGGTCAATATTGATGAAATTTTAACATTTAATCTTTTGACTTTAAATGACGGTTGGATGTGAATTATTACTTTTTCAACTAAAATAAGTGTGTTTAAAGTCATTTCTGTGCCTGAAGTTGGTCAAAATTGAAGATTTTGAGTAAGCAAAACTCTGTAAAAATGGCAATTTTGGTCACTGTGAGGGTTTAAAAAGTGGTTATTCAACATGAGGCCCGATCCAAATGACATTTTGAATCATTTTTGGTAGAGTCCAAAAAATCAATTTTCTGATGAAAAACGATGACCCCGGACCAGTCGAACGTTGAAAAAATGGTCAATATTGATGAAATTTTAACATTTAATCTTTTGACTTTAAATGACGGTTGGATGTGAATTATTACTTTTTCAACTAAAATAAGTGTGTTTAAAGTCATTTCTGTGCCTGAAATTGGTCAAAATTGAAGATTTTGAGTAAGCAAAACTCTGTAAAAATGGCAATTTTGGTCACTGTGAGGGTTTAAAAAGTGGTTATTCAACATGAGGCCCGATCCAAATGACATTTTGAATCATTTTTGGTAGAGTCCAAAAAATCAATTTTCTGATGAAAAACGATGACCCCGGACAGTCGAACGTTGTAAAAATGGTCAATATTGATGAAATTTTAACATTTAATCTTTTGACTTTAAATGACGGTTGGATGTGAATTATTACTTTTTCAACTAAAATAAGTGTGTTTAAAGTCATTTCTGTGCCTGAAATTGGTCAAAATTGAAGATTTTGAGTAAGCAAAACTCTGTAAAAATGGCAATTTTCGTCACTGTGAGGGTTTAAAAAGTGGTTATTCAACATGAGGCCCGATCCAAATGACATTTTGAATCATTTTTGGTAGAGTCCAAAAAATCAATTTTCTGATGAAAAACGATGACCCCGGACCAGTCGAACGTTGTAAAAATGGTCAATATTGATGAAATTTTAACATTTAATCTTTTGACTTTAAATGACGGTTGGATGTGAATTATTACTTTTTCAACTAAAATAAGTGTGTTTAAAGTCATTTCTGTGCCTGAAATTGGTCAAAATTTAAGATTTTGAGTAAGCAAAACTCTGTAAAAATGGCAATTTTGGTCACTGTGAGGGTTTAAAAAGTGGTTATTCAACATGAGGCCCGATCCAAATGACATTTTGAATCATTTTTGGTAGAGTCCAAAAAATCAATTTTCTGATGAAAAACGATGACCCCGGACCAGTCGAACGTTGAAAAAATGGTCAATATTGATGAAATTTTAACATTTAATCTTTTGACTTTAAATAACGGTTGGATGTGAATTATTACTTTTTCAACTAAAATAAGTGTGTTTAAAGTCATTTCTGTGCCTGAAATTGGTCAAAATTGAAGATTTTGAGTAAGCAAAACTCTGTAAAAATGGCAATTTTGGTCACTGTGAGGGTTTAAAAAGTGGTTATTCAACATGAGACCCGATCCAAAAAACATTTTGAATCTTTTTTGGTAGAGTCCAAAAAATCCATTTTCTGATGAAAAACGATGACCCCGGACCAGTCGAACGTTGAAAAAATGGTCAATATTGATGAAATTTTAACATTTAATCTTTTGACTTTAAATGACGATTGGATGTGAATTCTTACTTTTTCAACTAAAATAAGTGTGTTTAAAGTCATTTCTGTGCCTGAAATTTGTCAAAATTGAAGATTTTGAGTAAGCAAAACTCTGTAAAAATGGCAATTTTGGTCACTGTGAGGGTTTAAAAAGTGGTTATTCAACATGAGGCCCGATCCAAATGACATTTTGAATCATTTTTGGTAGAGTCCAAAAAATCAATTTTCTGATGAAAAACGATGACCCCGGACCAGTCGAACGTTGAAAAAATGGTCAATATTGATGAAATTTTAACATTTAATCTTTTGACTTTAAATGACGGTTGGATGTGAATTATTACTTTTTCAACTAAAATAAGTGTGTTTAAAGTCATTTCTGTGCCTGAAATTGGTCAAAATTTAAGATTTTGAGTAAGCAAAACTCTGTAAAAATGGCAATTTTGGTCACTGTGAGGGTTTAAAAAGTGGTTATTCAACATGAGGCCCGATCCAAATGACATTTTGAATCATTTTTGGTAGAGTCCAAAAAATCAATTTTCTGATGAAAAACGATGACCCCGGACCAGTCGAACGTTGTAAAAATGGTCAATATTGATGAAATTTTAACATTTAATCTTTTGACTTTAAATGACGGTTGGATGTGAATTATTACTTTTTCAACTAAAATAAGTGTGTTTAAAGTCATTTCTGTGCCTGAAATTGGTCAAAATTTAAGATTTTGAGTAAGCAAAACTCTGTAAAAATGGCAATTTTGGTCACTGTGAGGGTTTAAAAAGTGGTTATTCAACATGAGGCCCGATCCAAATGACATTTTGAATCATTTTTGGTACAGTCCAAAAAATCAATTTTCTGATGAAAAACGATGACCCCGGACCAGTCGAACGTTGAAAAAATGGTCAATATTGATGAAATTTTTACATTTAATCTTTTGACTTTAAATGACGGTTGGATGTGAATTATTACTTTTTCAACTAAAATAAGTGTGTTTAAAGTCATTTCTGTGCCTGAAATTGGTCAAAATTTAAGATTTTGAGTAAGCAAAACTCTGTAAAAATGGCAATTTTGGTCACTGTGAGGGTTTAAAAAGTGGTTATTCAACATGAGGCCCGATCCAAATGACATTTTGAATCATTTTTGGTAGAGTCCAAAAAATCAATTTTCTGATGAAAAACGATGACCCCGGACCAGTCGAACGTTGAAAAAATGGTCAATATTGATGAAATTTTAACATTTAATCTTTTGACTTTAAATGACGGTTGGATGTGAATTATTACTTTTTCAACTAAAATAAGTGTGTTTAAAGTCATTTCTGTGCCTGAAATTGGTCAAAATTGAAGATTTTGAGTAAGCAAAACTCTGTAAAAATTGCAATTTTGGTCACTGTGAGGGTTTAAAAAGTGGTTATTCAACATGAGGCCCGATCCAAATGACATTTTGAATCATTTTTGGTAGAGTCCAAAAAATCAATTTTCTGATGAAAAACGATGACCCCGGACCAGTCGAACGTTGAAAAAATGGTCAATATTGATGAAATTTTAACATTTAATCTTTTGACTTTAAATAACGGTTGGATGTGAATTATTACTTTTTCAACTAAAATAAGTGTGTTTAAAGTCATTTCAGTGCCTGAAATTGGTCAAAATTGAAGATTTTGAGTAAGCAAAACTCTGTAAAAATGGCAATTTTGGTCACTGTGAGGGTTTAAAAAGTGGTTATTCAACATGAGACCCGATCCAAAAAACATTTTGAATCTTTTTTGGTAGAGTCCAAAAAATCCATTTTCTGATGAAAAACGATGACCCCGGACCAGTCGAACGTTGAAAAAATGGTCAATATTGAGGAAATTTTAACATTTAATCTTTTGACTTTAAATGACGGTTGGATGTGAATTCTTACTTTTTCAACTAAAATAAGTGTGTTTAAAGTCATTTCTGTGCCTGAAATTTGTCAAAATTGAAGATTTTGAGTAAGCAAAACTCTGTAAAAATGGCAATTTTGGTCACTGTGAGGGTTTAAAAAGTGGTTATTCAACATGAGGCCCGATCCAAATGACATTTTGAATCATTTTTGGTAGAGTCCAAAAAATCAATTTTCTGATGAAAAACGATGACCCCGGACCAGTCGAACGTTGAAAAAATGGTCAATATTGATGAAATTTTAACATTTAATCTTTTGACTTTAAATGACGGTTGGATGTGAATTATTACTTTTTCAACTAAAATAAGTGTGTTTAAAGTCATTTCTGTGCCTGAAATTGGTCAAAATTGAAGATTTTGAGTAAGCAAAACTCTGTAAAAATTGCAATTTTGGTCACTGTGAGGGTTTAAAAAGTGGTTATTCAACATGAGGCCCGATCCAAATGACATTTTGAATCATTTTTGGTAGAGTCCAAAAAATCAATTTTCTGATGAAAAACGATGACCCCGGACCAGTCGAACGTTGTAAAAATGGTCAATATTGATGAAATTTTAACATTTAATCTTTTGACTTTAAATGACGGTTGGATGTGAATTATTACTTTTTCAACTAAAATAAGTGTGTTTAAAGTCATTTCTGTGCCTGAAATTGGTCAAAATTTAAGATTTTGAGTAAGCAAAACTCTGTAAAAATGGCAATTTTGGTCACTGTGAGGGTTTAAAAAGTGGTTATTCAACATGAGGCCCGATCCAAATGACATTTTGAATCATTTTTGGTAGAGTCCAAAAAATCAATTTTCTGACGAAAAACGATGACCCCGGACCAGTCGAACGTTGAAAAAATGGTCAATATTGATGAAATTTTAACATTTAATCTTTTGACTTTAAATAACGGTTGGATGTGAATTATTACTTTTTCAACTAAAATAAGTGTGTTTAAAGTCATTTCTGTGCCTGAAATTGGTCAAAATTGAAGATTTTGAGTAAGCAAAACTCTGTAAAAATGGCAATTTTGGTCACTGTGAGGGTTTAAAAAGTGGTTATTCAACATGAGACCCGATCCAAAAAACATTTTGAATCTTTTTTGGTAGAGTCCAAAAAATCCATTTTCTGATGAAAAACGATGACCCCGGACCAGTCGAACGTTGAAAAAATGGTCAATATTGATGAAATTTTAACATTTAATCTTTTGACTTTAAATGACGATTGGATGTGAATTCTTACTTTTTCAACTAAAATAAGTGTGTTTAAAGTCATTTCTGTGCCTGAAATTTGTCAAAATTGAAGATTTTGAGTAAGCAAAACTCTGTAAAAATGGCAATTTTGGTCACTGTGAGGGTTTAAAAAGTGGTTATTCAACATGAGGCCCGATCCAAATGACATTTTGAATCATTTTTGGTAGAGTCCAAAAAATCAATTTTCTGATGAAAAACGATGACCCCGGACCAGTCGAACGCTGAAAAAATGGTCAATATTGATGAAATTTTAACATTTAATCTTTTAACTTTAAATGACGGTTGGATGTGAATTATTACTTTTTCAACTAAAATAAGTGTGTTTAAAGTCATTTCTGTGCCTGAAATTGGTCAAAATTTAAGATTTTGAGTAAGCAAAACTCTGTAAAAATGGCAATTTTGGTCACTGTGAGGGTTTAAAAAGTGGTTATTCAACATGAGGCCCGATCCAAATGACATTTTGGATCATTTTTGGTAGAGTCCAAAAAATCAATTTTCTGATGAAAAACGATGACCCCGGACCAGTCGAACGTTGGAAAAATGGTCAATATTGATGAAATTTTAACATTTAATCTTTTGACTTTAAATGACGGTTGGATGTGAATTATTACTTTTTCAACTAAAATAAGTGTGTTTAAAGTCATTTCTGTGCCTGAAATTGGTCAAAATTGAAGATTTTGAGTAAGCAAAACTCTGTAAAAATGGCAATTTTGGTCACTGTGAGGGTTTAAAAAGTGGTTATTCAACATGAGGCCCGATCCAAATGACATTTTGAATCATTTTTGGTAGAGTCCAAAAAATCAATTTTCTGATGAAAAACGATGACCCCGGACCAGTCGAACGTTGTAAAAATGGTCAATATTGATGAAATTTTAACATTTAAACTTTTGACTTTAAATGACGGTTGGATGTGAATTATTACTTTTTCAACTAAAATAAGTGTGTTTAAAGTCATTTCTGTGCCTGAAATTGGTCAAAATTGAAGATTTTGAGTAAGCAAAACTCTGTAAAAATGGCAATTTTGGTCACTGTGAGGGTTTAAAAAGTGGTTATTCAACATGAGGCCCGATCCAAATGACATTTTGAATCATTTTTGGTAGAGTCCAAAAAATCAATTTTCTGATGAAAAACGATGACCCCGGACCAGTCGAACGTTGTAAAAATGGTCAATATTGATGAAATTTTAACATTTAATCTTTTGACTTTAAATGACGGTTGGATGTGAATTATTACTTTTTCAACTAAAATAAGTGTGTTTAAAGTCATTTCTGTGCCTGAAATTGGTCAAAATTTAAGATTTTGAGTAAGCAAAACTCTGTAAAAATGGCAATTTTGGTCACTGTGAGGGTTTAAAAAGTGGTTATTCAACATGAGGCCCGATCCAAATGACATTTTGAATCATTTTTGGTAGAGTCCAAAAAATCAATTTTCTGATGAAAAACGATGACCCCGGACCAGTCGAACGTTGAAAAAATGGTCAATATTGATGAAATTTTAACATTTAATCTTTTGACTTTAAATGACGGTTGGATGTGAATTATTACTTTTTCAACTAAAACAAGTGTGTTTAAAGTCATTTCTGTGCCTGAAATTGGTCAAAATTTAAGATTTTGAGTAAGCAAAACTCTGTAAAAATTGCAATTTTGGTCACTGTGAGGGTTTAAAAAGTGGTTATTCAACATGAGGCCCGATCCAAATGACATTTTGATTCATTTTTGGTAGAGTCCAAAAAATCAATTTTCTGATGAAAAACGATGACCCCGGACCAGTCGAACGTTGAAAAAATGGTCAATATTGATGAAATTTTAACATTTAATCTTTTGACTTTAAATGACGGTTGGATGTGAATTATTACTTTTTCAACTAAAATAAGTGTGTTTAAAGTCATTTCTGTGCCTGAAATTGGTCAAAATTGAAGATTCTGAGTAAGCAAAACTCTGTAAAAATGGCAATTTTGGTCACTGTGAGGGTTTAAAAAGTGGTTATTCAACATGAGGCCCGATCCAAATGACATTTTGAATCATTTTTGGTAGAGTCCAAAAAATCAATTTTCTGATGAAAAACGATGACCCCGGACCAGTCGAACGTTGAAAAAATGGTCAATATTGATGAAATTTTAACATTTAATCTTTTGACTTTAAATGACGGTTGGATGTGAATTATTACTTTTTCAACTAAAATAAGTGTGTTTAAAGTCATTTCTGTGCCTGAAATTGGTCAAAATTGAAGATTTTGAGTAAGCAAAACTCTGTAAAAATGGCAATTTTGGTCACTGTGAGGGTTTAAAAAGTGGTTATTCAACATGAGGCCCGATCCAAATGACATTTTGAATCATTTTTGGTAGAGTCCAAAAAATCAATTTTCTGATGAAAAACGATGACCCCGGACCAGTCGAACGTTGTAAAAATGGTCAATATTGATGAAATTTTAACATTTAATCTTTTGACTTTAAATGACGGTTGGATGTGAATTATTACTTTTTCAACTAAAATAAGTGTGTTTAAAGTCATTTCTGTGCCTGAAATTGGTCAAAATTGAAGATTCTGAGTAAGCAAAACTCTGTAAAAATGGCAATTTTGGTCACTGTGAGGGTTTAAAAAGTGGTTATTCAACATGAGGCCCGATCCAAATGACATTTTGAATCATTTTTGGTAGAGTCCAAAAAATCAATTTTCTGATGAAAAACGATGACCCCGGACCAGTCGAACGTTGAAAAAATGGTCAATATTGATGAAATTTTAACATTTAAACTTTTGACTTTAAATGACGGTTGGATGTGAATTATTACTTTTTCAACTAAAATAAGTGTGTTTAAAGTCATTTCTGTGCCTGAAATTGGTCAAAATTGAAGATTTTGAGTAAGCAAAACTCTGTAAAAATGGCAATTTTGGTCACTGTGAGGGTTTAAAAAGTGGTTATTCAACATGAGGCCCGATCCAAATGACATTTTGAATCATTTTTGGTAGAGTCCAAAAAATCAATTTTCTGATGAAAAACGATGACCCCGGACCAGTCGAACGTTGAAAAAATGGTCAATATTGATGAAATTTTAACATTTAATCTTTTGACTTTAAATGACGGTTGGATGTGAATTATTACTTTTTCAACTAAAACAAGTGTGTTTAAAGTCATTTCTGTGCCTGAAATTGGTCAAAATTTAAGATTTTGAGTAAGCAAAACTCTGTAAAAATTGCAATTTTGGTCACTGTGAGGGTTTAAAAAGTGGTTATTCAACATGAGGCCCGATCCAAATGACATTTTGAATCATTTTTGGTAGAGTCCAAAAAATCAATTTTCTGATGAAAAACGATGACCCCGGACCAGTCGAACGTTGAAAAAATGGTCAATATTGATGAAATTTTAACATTTAATCTTTTGACTTTAAATGACGGTTGGATGTGAATTATTACTTTTTCAACTAAAACAAGTGTGTTTAAAGTCATTTCTGTGCCTGAAATTGGTCAAAATTTAAGATTTTGAGTAAGCAAAACTCTGTAAAAATTGCAATTTTGGTCACTGTGAGGGTTTAAAAAGTGGTTATTCAACATGAGACCCGATCCAAAAAACATTTTGAATCTTTTTTGGTAGAGTCCAAAAAATCAATTTTCCGATGAAAAACGATGACCCCGGACCAGTCGAACGTTGAAAAAATTGTCAATATTGATGAAATTTTAACATTTAATCTTTTGACTTTAAATGACGGTTGGATGTGAATTATTACTTTTTCACCTAAAATAAGTGTGTTTAAAGTCCTTTCTGTGCCTGAAATTGGTCAAAATTGAAGATTTTGAGTAAGCAAAACTCTGTAAAAATGGCAATTTTGGTCACTGTGAGGGTTTAAAAAGTGGTTATTCAACATGAGGCCCGATCCAAATGACATTTTGAATCATTTTTGGTAGAGTCCAAAAAATCAATTTTCTGATGAAAAACGATGACCCCGGACCAGTCGAACGTTGAAAAAATGGTCAATATTGATGAAATTTTTACATTTAATCTTTTGACTTTAAATGACGGTTGGATGTGAATTATTACTTTTTCAACTAAAATAAGTGTGTTTAAAGTCATTTCTGTGCCTGAAATTGGTCAAAATTTAAGATTTTGAGTAAGCAAAACTCTGTAAAAATGGCAATTTTGGTCACTGTGAGGGTTTAAAAAGTGGTTATTCAACATGAGGCCCGATCCAAATGACATTTTGAATCATTTTTGGTAGAGTCCAAAAAATCAATTTTCTGATGAAAAACGATGACCCCGGACCAGTCGAACGTTGAAAAAATGGTCAATATTGATGAAATTTTAACATTTAATCTTTTGACTTTAAATGACGGTTGGATGTGAATTATTACTTTTTCAACTAAAACAAGTGTGTTTAAAGTCATTTCTGTGCCTGAAATTGGTCAAAATTTAAGATTTTGAGTAAGCAAAACTCTGTAAAAATTGCAATTTTGGTCACTGTGAGGGTTTAAAAAGTGGTTATTCAACATGAGACCCGATCCAAAAAACATTTTGAATCTTTTTTGGTAGAGTCCAAAAAATCAATTTTCCGATGAAAAACGATGACCCCGGACCAGTCGAACGTTGAAAAAATTGTCAATATTGATGAAATTTTAACATTTAATCTTTTGACTTTAAATGACGGTTGGATGTGAATTATTACTTTTTCAACTAAAATAAGTGTGTTTAAAGTCCTTTCTGTGCCTGAAATTGGTCAAAATTGAAGATTTTGAGTAAGCAAAACTCTGTAAAAATGGCAATTTTGGTCACTGTGAGGGTTTAAAAAGTGGTTATTCAACATGAGGCCCGATCCAAATGACATTTTGAATCATTTTTGGTAGAGTCCAAAAAATCAATTTTCTGATGAAAAACGATGACCCCGGACCAGTCGAACGTTGAAAAAATGGTCAATATTGATGAAATTTTTACATTTAATCTTTTGACTTTAAATGACGGTTGGATGTGAATTATTACTTTTTCAACTAAAATAAGTGTGTTTAAAGTCATTTCTGTGCCTGAAATTGGTCAAAATTTAAGATTTTGAGTAAGCAAAACTCTGTAAAAATGGCAATTTTGGTCACTGTGAGGGTTTAAAAAGTGGTTATTCAACATGAGGCCCGATCCAAATGACATTTTGAATCATTTTTGGTAGAGTCCAAAAAATCAATTTTCTGATGAAAAACGATGACCCCGGACCAGTCGAACGTTGAAAAAATGGTCAATATTGATGAAATTTTAACATTTAATCTTTTGACTTTAAATGACGGTTGGATGTGAATTATTACTTTTTCAACTAAAATAAGTGTGTTTAAAGTCATTTCTGTGCCTGAAGTTGGTCAAAATTGAAGATTTTGAGTAAGCAAAACTCTGTAAAAATGGCAATTTTGGTCACTGTGAGGGTTTAAAAAGTGGTTATTCAACATGAGGCCCGATCCAAATGACATTTTGAATCATTTTTGGTAGAGTCCAAAAAATCAATTTTCTGATGAAAAACGATGACCCCGGACCAGTCGAACGTTGTAAAAATGGTCAATATTGATGAAATTTTAACATTTAATCTTTTGACTTTAAATGACGGTTGGATGTGAATTATTACTTTTTCAACTAAAATAAGTGTGTTTAAAGTCATTTCTGTGCCTGAAATTGGTCAAAATTTAAGATTTTGAGTAAGCAAAACTCTGTAAAAATGGCAATTTTGGTCACTGTGAGGGTTTAAAAAGTGGTTATTCAACATGAGGCCCGATCCAAATGACATTTTGAATCATTTTTGGTAGAGTCCAAAAAATCAATTTTCTGATGAAAAACGATGACCCCGGACCAGTCGAACGTTGAAAAAATGGTCAATATTGATGAAATTTTAACATTTAATCTTTTGACTTTAAATAACGGTTGGATGTGAATTATTACTTTTTCAACTAAAATAAGTGTGTTTAAAGTCATTTCTGTGCCTGAAATTGGTCAAAATTGAAGATTTTGAGTAAGCAAAACTCTGTAAAAATGGCAATTTTGGTAACTGTGAGGGTTTAAAAAGTGGTTATTCAACATGAGACCCGATCCAAAAAACATTTTGAATCTTTTTTGGTAGAGTCCAAAAAATCCATTTTCTGATGAAAAACGATGACCCCGGACCAGTCGAACGTTGAAAAAATGGTCAATATTCATGAAATTTTAACATTTAATCTTTTGACTTTAAATGACGATTGGATGTGAATTCTTACTTTTTCAACTAAAATAGGTGTGTTTAAAGTCATTTCTGTGCCTGAAATTTGTCAAAATTGAAGATTTTGAGTAAGCAAAACTCTGTAAAAATGGCCATTTTGGTCACTGTGAGGGTTTAAAAAGTGGTTATTCAACATGAGGCCCGATCCAAATGACATTTTGAATCATTTTTGGTAGAGTCCAAAAAATCAATTTTCTGATGAAAAACGATGACCCCGGACCAGTCGAACGTTGAAAAAATGGTCAATATTGATGAAATTTTAACATTTAATCTTTTGACTTTAAATGACGGTTGGATGTGAATTATTACTTTTTCAACTAAAATAAGTGTGTTTAAAGTCATTTCTGTGCCTGAAATTGGTCAAAATTGAAGATTTTGAGTAAGCAAAACTCTGTAAAAATGGCAATTTTGGTCACTGTGAGGGTTTAAAAAGTGCTTATTCAACATGAGGCCCGATCCAAATGACATTTTTAATCATTTTTGGTAGAGTCCAAAAAATCAATTTTCTGATGAAAAACGATGACCCCGGACCAGTCGAACGTTGAAAAAATGGTCAATATTGATGAAATTTTAACATTTAATCTTTTGACTTTAAATGACGGTTGGATGTGAATTATTACTTTTTCAACTAAAATAAGTGTGTTTAAAGTCATTTCTGTGCCTGAAATTGGTCAAAATGTAAGATTTTGAGTAAGCAAACCTCTGTAAAAATGGCAATTTTGGTCACTGTGAGAGTTTAAAAAGTGGTTATTCAACATGAGGCCCGATCCAAATGACATTTTGAATCATTTTTGGTAGAGTCCAAAAAATCAATTTTCTGATGAAAAACGATGACCCCGGACCAGTCGAACGTTGAAAAAATGGTCAATATTGATGAAATTTTAACATTTCATCTTTTGACTTTAAATGACGGTTGGATGTGAATTATTACTTTTTCAACTAAAATAAGTGTGTTTAAAGTCATTTCTGTGCCTGAAATTGGTCCAAATTGAAGATTCTGAGTAAGATAAACTCTGTAAAAATGGCAATTTTGGTCACTGTGAGGGTTTAAAAAGTGGTTATTCAACATGAGGCCCGATCCAAATGACATTTTGAATCATTTTTGGTAGAGTCCAAAAAATCAATTTTCTGATGAAAAACGATGACCCCGGACCAGTCGAACGTTGAAAAAATGGTCAATATTGATGAAATTTTAACATTTAATCTTTTGACTTTAAATGACGGTTGGATGTGAATTATTACTTTTTCAACTAAAATAAGTGTGTTTAAAGTCATTTCTGTGCCTGAAATTGGTCAAAATTGAAGATTCTGAGTAAGCAAAACTGTAAAAATGGCAATTTTGGTCACTGTGAGGGTTTAAAAAGTGGTTATTCAACATGACGCCCGATCCAAATGACATTTTGAATCATTTTTGGTAGAGTCCAAAAAATCAATTTTCTGATGAAAAACGATGACCCCGGACCAGTCGAATGTTGAAAAAATGGTCAATATTGATGAAATTTTAACATTTAATCTTTTGACTTTAAATGACGGTTGGATGTGAATTATTACTTTTTCAACTAAAATAAGTGTGTTTAAAGTCATTTCTGTGCCTGAAATTGGTCAAAATTGAAGATTTTGAGTAAGCAAAACTCTGTAAAAATGGCAATTTTGGTCACTGTGAGGGTTTAAAAAGTGGTTATTCAACATGAGGCCCGATCCAAATGACATTTTGAATCATTTTTGGTAGAGTCCAAAAAATCAATTTTCTGATGAAAAACGATGACCCCGGACCAGTCGAACGTTGAAAAAATGGTCAATATTGATGAAATTTTAACATTTAATCTTTTGACTTTAAATGACGGTTGGATGTGAATTATTACTTTTTCAACTAAAACAAGTGTGTTTAAAGTCATTTCTGTGCCTGAAATTGGTCAAAATTTAAGATTTTGAGTAAGCAAAACTCTGTAAAAATTGCAATTTTGGTCACTGTGAGGGTTTAAAAAGTGGTTATTCAACATGAGACCCGATCCAAAAAACATTTTGAATCTTTTTTGGTAGAGTCCAAAAAATCAATTTTCCGATGAAAAACGATGACCCCGGACCAGTCGAACGTTGAAAAAATTGTCAATATTGATGAAATTTTAACATTTAATCTTTTGACTTTAAATGACGGTTGGATGTGAATTATTACTTTTTCAACTAAAATAAGTGTGTTTAAAGTCCTTTCTGTGCCTGAAATTGGTCAAAATTGAAGATTTTGAGTAAGCAAAACTCTGTAAAAATGGCAATTTTGGTCACTGTGAGGGTTTAAAAAGTGGTTATTCAACATGAGGCCCGATCCAAATGACATTTTGAATCATTTTTGGTAGAGTCCAAAAAATCAATTTTCTGATGAAAAACGATGACCCCGGACCAGTCGAACGTTGAAAAAATGGTCAATATTGATGAAATTTTTACATTTAATCTTTTGACTTTAAATGACGGTTGGATGTGAATTATTACTTTTTCAACTAAAATAAGTGTGTTTAAAGTCATTTCTGTGCCTGAAATTGGTCAAAATTTAAGATTTTGAGTAAGCAAAACTCTGTAAAAATGGCAATTTTGGTCACTGTGAGGGTTTAAAAAGTGGTTATTCAACATGAGGCCCGATCCAAATGACATTTTGAATCATTTTTGGTAGAGTCCAAAAAATCAATTTTCTGATGAAAAACGATGACCCCGGACCAGTCGAACGTTGAAAAAATGGTCAATATTGATGAAATTTTAACATTTAATCTTTTGACTTTAAATGACGGTTGGATGTGAATTATTACTTTTTCAACTAAAATAAGTGTGTTTAAAGTCATTTCTGTGCCTGAAGTTGGTCAAAATTGAAGATTTTGAGTAAGCAAAACTCTGTAAAAATGGCAATTTTGGTCACTGTGAGGGTTTAAAAAGTGGTTATTCAACATGAGGCCCGATCCAAATGACATTTTGAATCATTTTTGGTAGAGTCCAAAAAATCAATTTTCTGATGAAAAACGATGACCCCGGACCAGTCGAACGTTGTAAAAATGGTCAATATTGATGAAATTTTAACATTTAATCTTTTGACTTTAAATGACGGTTGGATGTGAATTATTACTTTTTCAACTAAAATAAGTGTGTTTAAAGTCATTTCTGTGCCTGAAATTGGTCAAAATTTAAGATTTTGAGTAAGCAAAACTCTGTAAAAATGGCAATTTTGGTCACTGTGAGGGTTTAAAAAGTGGTTATTCAACATGAGGCCCGATCCAAATGACATTTTGAATCATTTTTGGTAGAGTCCAAAAAATCAATTTTCTGATGAAAAACGATGACCCCGGACCAGTCGAACGTTGAAAAAATGGTCAATATTGATGAAATTTTAACATTTAATCTTTTGACTTTAAATAACGGTTGGATGTGAATTATTACTTTTTCAACTAAAATAAGTGTGTTTAAAGTCATTTCTGTGCCTGAAATTGGTCAAAATTGAAGATTTTGAGTAAGCAAAACTCTGTAAAAATGGCAATTTTGGTAACTGTGAGGGTTTAAAAAGTGGTTATTCAACATGAGACCCGATCCAAAAAACATTTTGAATCTTTTTTGGTAGAGTCCAAAAAATCCATTTTCTGATGAAAAACGATGACCCCGGACCAGTCGAACGTTGAAAAAATGGTCAATATTCATGAAATTTTAACATTTAATCTTTTGACTTTAAATGACGATTGGATGTGAATTCTTACTTTTTCAACTAAAATAGGTGTGTTTAAAGTCATTTCTGTGCCTGAAATTTGTCAAAATTGAAGATTTTGAGTAAGCAAAACTCTGTAAAAATGGCCATTTTGGTCACTGTGAGGGTTTAAAAAGTGGTTATTCAACATGAGGCCCGATCCAAATGACATTTTGAATCATTTTTGGTAGAGTCCAAAAAATCAATTTTCTGATGAAAAACGATGACCCCGGACCAGTCGAACGTTGAAAAAATGGTCAATATTGATGAAATTTTTACATTTAATCTTTTGACTTTAAATGACGGTTGGATGTGAATTATTACTTTTTCAACTAAAATAAGTGTGTTTAAAGTCATTTCTGTGCCTGAAATTGGTCAAAATTTAAGATTTTGAGTAAGCAAAACTCTGTAAAAATGGCAATTTTGGTCACTGTGAGGGTTTAAAAAGTGGTTATTCAACATGAGGCCCGATCCAAATGACATTTTGAATCATTTTTGGTAGAGTCCAAAAAATCAATTTTCTGATGAAAAACGATGACCCCGGACCAGTCGAACGTTGAAAAAATGGTCAATATTGATGAAATTTTAACATTTAATCTTTTGACTTTAAATGACGGTTGGATGTGAATTATTACTTTTTCAACTAAAACAAGTGTGTTTAAAGTCATTTCTGTGCCTGAAATTGGTCAAAATTTAAGATTTTGAGTAAGCAAAACTCTGTAAAAATTGCAATTTTGGTCACTGTGAGGGTTTAAAAAGTGGTTATTCAACATGAGACCCGATCCAAAAAACATTTTGAATCTTTTTTGGTAGAGTCCAAAAAATCAATTTTCCGATGAAAAACGATGACCCCGGACCAGTCGAACGTTGAAAAAATTGTCAATATTGATGAAATTTTAACATTTAATCTTTTGACTTTAAATGACGGTTGGATGTGAATTATTACTTTTTCAACTAAAATAAGTGTGTTTAAAGTCCTTTCTGTGCCTGAAATTGGTCAAAATTGAAGATTTTGAGTAAGCAAAACTCTGTAAAAATGGCAATTTTGGTCACTGTGAGGGTTTAAAAAGTGGTTATTCAACATGAGGCCCGATCCAAATGACATTTTGAATCATTTTTGGTAGAGTCCAAAAAATCAATTTTCTGATGAAAAACGATGACCCCGGACCAGTCGAACGTTGAAAAAATGGTCAATATTGATGAAATTTTTACATTTAATCTTTTGACTTTAAATGACGGTTGGATGTGAATTATTACTTTTTCAACTAAAATAAGTGTGTTTAAAGTCATTTCTGTGCCTGAAATTGGTCAAAATTTAAGATTTTGAGTAAGCAAAACTCTGTAAAAATGGCAATTTTGGTCACTGTGAGGGTTTAAAAAGTGGTTATTCAACATGAGGCCCGATCCAAATGACATTTTGAATCATTTTTGGTAGAGTCCAAAAAATCAATTTTCTGATGAAAAACGATGACCCCGGACCAGTCGAACGTTGAAAAAATGGTCAATATTGATGAAATTTTAACATTTAATCTTTTGACTTTAAATGACGGTTGGATGTGAATTATTACTTTTTCAACTAAAATAAGTGTGTTTAAAGTCATTTCTGTGCCTGAAGTTGGTCAAAATTGAAGATTTTGAGTAAGCAAAACTCTGTAAAAATGGCAATTTTGGTCACTGTGAGGGTTTAAAAAGTGGTTATTCAACATGAGGCCCGATCCAAATGACATTTTGAATCATTTTTGGTAGAGTCCAAAAAATCAATTTTCTGATGAAAAACGATGACCCCGGACCAGTCGAACGTTGTAAAAATGGTCAATATTGATGAAATTTTAACATTTAATCTTTTGACTTTAAATGACGGTTGGATGTGAATTATTACTTTTTCAACTAAAATAAGTGTGTTTAAAGTCATTTCTGTGCCTGAAATTGGTCAAAATTTAAGATTTTGAGTAAGCAAAACTCTGTAAAAATGGCAATTTTGGTCACTGTGAGGGTTTAAAAAGTGGTTATTCAACATGAGGCCCGATCCAAATGACATTTTGAATCATTTTTGGTAGAGTCCAAAAAATCAATTTTCTGATGAAAAACGATGACCCCGGACCAGTCGAACGTTGAAAAAATGGTCAATATTGATGAAATTTTAACATTTAATCTTTTGACTTTAAATAACGGTTGGATGTGAATTATTACTTTTTCAACTAAAATAAGTGTGTTTAAAGTCATTTCTGTGCCTGAAATTGGTCAAAATTGAAGATTTTGAGTAAGCAAAACTCTGTAAAAATGGCAATTTTGGTAACTGTGAGGGTTTAAAAAGTGGTTATTCAACATGAGACCCGATCCAAAAAACATTTTGAATCTTTTTTGGTAGAGTCCAAAAAATCCATTTTCTGATGAAAAACGATGACCCCGGACCAGTCGAACGTTGAAAAAATGGTCAATATTCATGAAATTTTAACATTTAATCTTTTGACTTTAAATGACGATTGGATGTGAATTCTTACTTTTTCAACTAAAATAGGTGTGTTTAAAGTCATTTCTGTGCCTGAAATTTGTCAAAATTGAAGATTTTGAGTAAGCAAAACTCTGTAAAAATGGCCATTTTGGTCACTGTGAGGGTTTAAAAAGTGGTTATTCAACATGAGGCCCGATCCAAATGACATTTTGAATCATTTTTGGTAGAGTCCAAAAAATCAATTTTCTGATGAAAAACGATGACCCCGGACCAGTCGAACGTTGAAAAAATGGTCAATATTGATGAAATTTTAACATTTAATCTTTTGACTTTAAATGACGGTTGGATGTGAATTATTACTTTTTCAACTAAAATAAGTGTGTTTAAAGTCATTTCTGTGCCTGAAATTGGTCAAAATTGAAGATTTTGAGTAAGCAAAACTCTGTAAAAATGGCAATTTTGGTCACTGTGAGGGTTTAAAAAGTGCTTATTCAACATGAGGCCCGATCCAAATGACATTTTTAATCATTTTTGGTAGAGTCCAAAAAATCAATTTTCTGATGAAAAACGATGACCCCGGACCAGTCGAACGTTGAAAAAATGGTCAATATTGATGAAATTTTAACATTTAATCTTTTGACTTTAAATGACGGTTGGATGTGAATTATTACTTTTTCAACTAAAATAAGTGTGTTTAAAGTCATTTCTGTGCCTGAAATTGGTCAAAATGTAAGATTTTGAGTAAGCAAACCTCTGTAAAAATGGCAATTTTGGTCACTGTGAGAGTTTAAAAAGTGGTTATTCAACATGAGGCCCGATCCAAATGACATTTTGAATCATTTTTGGTAGAGTCCAAAAAATCAATTTTCTGATGAAAAACGATGACCCCGGACCAGTCGAACGTTGAAAAAATGGTCAATATTGATGAAATTTTAACATTTCATCTTTTGACTTTAAATGACGGTTGGATGTGAATTATTACTTTTTCAACTAAAATAAGTGTGTTTAAAGTCATTTCTGTGCCTGAAATTGGTCCAAATTGAAGATTCTGAGTAAGATAAACTCTGTAAAAATGGCAATTTTGGTCACTGTGAGGGTTTAAAAAGTGGTTATTCAACATGAGGCCCGATCCAAATGACATTTTGAATCATTTTTGGTAGAGTCCAAAAAATCAATTTTCTGATGAAAAACGATGACCCCGGACCAGTCGAACGTTGAAAAAATGGTCAATATTGATGAAATTTTAACATTTAATCTTTTGACTTTAAATGACGGTTGGATGTGAATTATTACTTTTTCAACTAAAATAAGTGTGTTTAAAGTCATTTCTGTGCCTGAAATTGGTCAAAATTGAAGATTCTGAGTAAGCAAAACTGTAAAAATGGCAATTTTGGTCACTGTGAGGGTTTAAAAAGTGGTTATTCAACATGACGCCCGATCCAAATGACATTTTGAATCATTTTTGGTAGAGTCCAAAAAATCAATTTTCTGATGAAAAACGATGACCCCGGACCAGTCGAATGTTGAAAAAATGGTCAATATTGATGAAATTTTAACATTTAATCTTTTGACTTTAAATGACGGTTGGATGTGAATTATTACTTTTTCAACTAAAATAAGTGTGTTTAAAGTCATTTCTGTGCCTGAAATTGGTCAAAATTGAAGATTTTGAGTAAGCAAAACTCTGTAAAAATGGCAATTTTGGTCACTGTGAGGGTTTAAAAAGTGGTTATTCAACATGAGGCCCGATCCAAATGACATTTTGAATCATTTTTGGTAGAGTCCAAAAAATCAATTTTCTGATGAAAAACGATGACCCCGGACCAGTCGAACGTTGAAAAAATGGTCAATATTGATGAAATTTTAACATTTAATCTTTTGACTTTAAATGACGGTTGGATGTGAATTATTACTTTTTCAACTAAAACAAGTGTGTTTAAAGTCATTTCTGTGCCTGAAATTGGTCAAAATTTAAGATTTTGAGTAAGCAAAACTCTGTAAAAATTGCAATTTTGGTCACTGTGAGGGTTTAAAAAGTGGTTATTCAACATGAGACCCGATCCAAAAAACATTTTGAATCTTTTTTGGTAGAGTCCAAAAAATCAATTTTCCGATGAAAAACGATGACCCCGGACCAGTCGAACGTTGAAAAAATTGTCAATATTGATGAAATTTTAACATTTAATCTTTTGACTTTAAATGACGGTTGGATGTGAATTATTACTTTTTCAACTAAAATAAGTGTGTTTAAAGTCCTTTCTGTGCCTGAAATTGGTCAAAATTGAAGATTTTGAGTAAGCAAAACTCTGTAAAAATGGCAATTTTGGTCACTGTGAGGGTTTAAAAAGTGGTTATTCAACATGAGGCCCGATCCAAATGACATTTTGAATCATTTTTGGTAGAGTCCAAAAAATCAATTTTCTGATGAAAAACGATGACCCCGGACCAGTCGAACGTTGAAAAAATGGTCAATATTGATGAAATTTTTACATTTAATCTTTTGACTTTAAATGACGGTTGGATGTGAATTATTACTTTTTCAACTAAAATAAGTGTGTTTAAAGTCATTTCTGTGCCTGAAATTGGTCAAAATTTAAGATTTTGAGTAAGCAAAACTCTGTAAAAATGGCAATTTTGGTCACTGTGAGGGTTTAAAAAGTGGTTATTCAACATGAGGCCCGATCCAAATGACATTTTGAATCATTTTTGGTAGAGTCCAAAAAATCAATTTTCTGATGAAAAACGATGACCCCGGACCAGTCGAACGTTGAAAAAATGGTCAATATTGATGAAATTTTAACATTTAATCTTTTGACTTTAAATGACGGTTGGATGTGAATTATTACTTTTTCAACTAAAATAAGTGTGTTTAAAGTCATTTCTGTGCCTGAAGTTGGTCAAAATTGAAGATTTTGAGTAAGCAAAACTCTGTAAAAATGGCAATTTTGGTCACTGTGAGGGTTTAAAAAGTGGTTATTCAACATGAGGCCCGATCCAAATGACATTTTGAATCATTTTTGGTAGAGTCCAAAAAATCAATTTTCTGATGAAAAACGATGACCCCGGACCAGTCGAACGTTGTAAAAATGGTCAATATTGATGAAATTTTAACATTTAATCTTTTGACTTTAAATGACGGTTGGATGTGAATTATTACTTTTTCAACTAAAATAAGTGTGTTTAAAGTCATTTCTGTGCCTGAAATTGGTCAAAATTTAAGATTTTGAGTAAGCAAAACTCTGTAAAAATGGCAATTTTGGTCACTGTGAGGGTTTAAAAAGTGGTTATTCAACATGAGGCCCGATCCAAATGACATTTTGAATCATTTTTGGTAGAGTCCAAAAAATCAATTTTCTGATGAAAAACGATGACCCCGGACCAGTCGAACGTTGAAAAAATGGTCAATATTGATGAAATTTTAACATTTAATCTTTTGACTTTAAATAACGGTTGGATGTGAATTATTACTTTTTCAACTAAAATAAGTGTGTTTAAAGTCATTTCTGTGCCTGAAATTGGTCAAAATTGAAGATTTTGAGTAAGCAAAACTCTGTAAAAATGGCAATTTTGGTAACTGTGAGGGTTTAAAAAGTGGTTATTCAACATGAGACCCGATCCAAAAAACATTTTGAATCTTTTTTGGTAGAGTCCAAAAAATCCATTTTCTGATGAAAAACGATGACCCCGGACCAGTCGAACGTTGAAAAAATGGTCAATATTCATGAAATTTTAACATTTAATCTTTTGACTTTAAATGACGATTGGATGTGAATTCTTACTTTTTCAACTAAAATAGGTGTGTTTAAAGTCATTTCTGTGCCTGAAATTTGTCAAAATTGAAGATTTTGAGTAAGCAAAACTCTGTAAAAATGGCCATTTTGGTCACTGTGAGGGTTTAAAAAGTGGTTATTCAACATGAGGCCCGATCCAAATGACATTTTGAATCATTTTTGGTAGAGTCCAAAAAATCAATTTTCTGATGAAAAACGATGACCCCGGACCAGTCGAACGTTGAAAAAATGGTCAATATTGATGAAATTTTAACATTTAATCTTTTGACTTTAAATGACGGTTGGATGTGAATTATTACTTTTTCAACTAAAATAAGTGTGTTTAAAGTCATTTCTGTGCCTGAAATTGGTCAAAATTGAAGATTTTGAGTAAGCAAAACTCTGTAAAAATGGCAATTTTGGTCACTGTGAGGGTTTAAAAAGTGCTTATTCAACATGAGGCCCGATCCAAATGACATTTTTAATCATTTTTGGTAGAGTCCAAAAAATCAATTTTCTGATGAAAAACGATGACCCCGGACCAGTCGAACGTTGAAAAAATGGTCAATATTGATGAAATTTTAACATTTAATCTTTTGACTTTAAATGACGGTTGGATGTGAATTATTACTTTTTCAACTAAAATAAGTGTGTTTAAAGTCATTTCTGTGCCTGAAATTGGTCAAAATGTAAGATTTTGAGTAAGCAAACCTCTGTAAAAATGGCAATTTTGGTCACTGTGAGAGTTTAAAAAGTGGTTATTCAACATGAGGCCCGATCCAAATGACATTTTGAATCATTTTTGGTAGAGTCCAAAAAATCAATTTTCTGATGAAAAACGATGACCCCGGACCAGTCGAACGTTGAAAAAATGGTCAATATTGATGAAATTTTAACATTTCATCTTTTGACTTTAAATGACGGTTGGATGTGAATTATTACTTTTTCAACTAAAATAAGTGTGTTTAAAGTCATTTCTGTGCCTGAAATTGGTCCAAATTGAAGATTCTGAGTAAGATAAACTCTGTAAAAATGGCAATTTTGGTCACTGTGAGGGTTTAAAAAGTGGTTATTCAACATGAGGCCCGATCCAAATGACATTTTGAATCATTTTTGGTAGAGTCCAAAAAATCAATTTTCTGATGAAAAACGATGACCCCGGACCAGTCGAACGTTGAAAAAATGGTCAATATTGATGAAATTTTAACATTTAATCTTTTGACTTTAAATGACGGTTGGATGTGAATTATTACTTTTTCAACTAAAATAAGTGTGTTTAAAGTCATTTCTGTGCCTGAAATTGGTCAAAATTGAAGATTCTGAGTAAGCAAAACTGTAAAAATGGCAATTTTGGTCACTGTGAGGGTTTAAAAAGTGGTTATTCAACATGACGCCCGATCCAAATGACATTTTGAATCATTTTTGGTAGAGTCCAAAAAATCAATTTTCTGATGAAAAACGATGACCCCGGACCAGTCGAATGTTGAAAAAATGGTCAATATTGATGAAATTTTAACATTTAATCTTTTGACTTTAAATGACGGTTGGATGTGAATTATTACTTTTTCAACTAAAATAAGTGTGTTTAAAGTCATTTCTGTGCCTGAAATTGGTCAAAATTGAAGATTTTGAGTAAGCAAAACTCTGTAAAAATGGCAATTTTGGTCACTGTGAGGGTTTAAAAAGTGGTTATTCAACATGAGGCCCGATCCAAATGACATTTTGAATCATTTTTGGTAGAGTCCAAAAAATCAATTTTCTGATGAAAAACGATGACCCCGGACCAGTCGAACGTTGAAAAAATGGTCAATATTGATGAAATTTTAACATTTAATCTTTTGACTTTAAATAACGGTTGGATGTGAATTATTACTTTTTCAACTAAAATAAGTGTGTTTAAAGTCATTTCTGTGCCTGAAATTGGTCAAAATTGAAGATTTTGAGTAAGCAAAACTCTGTAAAAATGGCAATTTTGGTCACTGTGAGGGTTTAAAAAGTGGTTATTCAACATGAGACCCGATCCAAAAAACATTTTGAATCTTTTTTGGTAGAGTCCAAAAAATCCATTTTCTGATGAAAAACGATGACCCCGGACCAGTCGAACGTTGAAAAAATGGTCAATATTGATGAAATTTTAACATTTAATCTTTTGACTTTAAATGACGGTTGGATGTGAATTCTTACTTTTTCAACTAAAATAAGTGTGCTTAAAGTCATTTCTGTGCCTGAAATTTGTCAAAATTGAAGATTTTGAGTAAGCAAAACTCTGTAAAAATGGCAATTTTGGTCACTGTGAGGGTTTAAAAAGTGGTTATTCAACATGAGGCCCGATCCAAATGACATTTTGAATCATTTTTGGTAGAGTCCAAAAAATCAATTTTCTGATGAAAAACGATGACCCCGGACCAGTCGAACGTTGAAAAAACTGGTCAATATTGATGAAATTTTTACATTTAATCTTTTGACTTTAAATAACGGTTGGATGTGAATTATTACTTTTTCAACTAAAATAAGTGTGTTTAAAGTCATTTCAGTGCCTGAAATTGGTCAAAATTGAAGATTTTGAGTAAGCAAAACTCTGTAAAAATGGCAATTTTGGTCACTGTGAGGGTTTAAAAAGTGGTTATTCAACATGAGACCCGATCCAAAAAACATTTTGAATCTTTTTTGGTAGAGTCCAAAAAATCCATTTTCTGATGAAAAACGATGACCCCGGACCAGTCGAACGTTGAAAAAATGGTCAATATTGAGGAAATTTTAACATTTAATCTTTTGACTTTAAATGACGGTTGGATGTGAATTCTTACTTTTTCAACTAAAATAAGTGTGTTTAAAGTCATTTCTGTGCCTGAAATTTGTCAAAATTGAAGATTTTGAGTAAGCAAAACTCTGTAAAAATGGCAATTTTGGTCACTGTGAGGGTTTAAAAAGTGGTTATTCAACATGAGGCCCGATCCAAATGACATTTTGAATCATTTTTGGTAGAGTCCAAAAAATCAATTTTCTGATGAAAAACGATGACCCCGGACCAGTCGAACGTTGAAAAAATGGTCAATATTGATGAAATTTTAACATTTAATCTTTTGACTTTAAATGACGGTTGGATGTGAATTATTACTTTTTCAACTAAAATAAGTGTGTTTAAAGTCATTTCTGTGCCTGAAATTGGTCAAAATTGAAGATTTTGAGTAAGCAAAACTCTGTAAAAATTGCAATTTTGGTCACTGTGAGGGTTTAAAAAGTGGTTATTCAACATGAGGCCCGATCCAAATGACATTTTGAATCATTTTTGGTAGAGTCCAAAAAATCAATTTTCTGATGAAAAACGATGACCCCGGACCAGTCGAACGTTGTAAAAATGGTCAATATTGATGAAATTTTAACATTTAATCTTTTGACTTTAAATGACGGTTGGATGTGAATTATTACTTTTTCAACTAAAATAAGTGTGTTTAAAGTCATTTCTGTGCCTGAAATTGGTCAAAATTTAAGATTTTGAGTAAGCAAAACTCTGTAAAAATGGCAATTTTGGTCACTGTGAGGGTTTAAAAAGTGGTTATTCAACATGAGGCCCGATCCAAATGACATTTTGAATCATTTTTGGTAGAGTCCAAAAAATCAATTTTCTGACGAAAAACGATGACCCCGGACCAGTCGAACGTTGAAAAAATGGTCAATATTGATGAAATTTTAACATTTAATCTTTTGACTTTAAATAACGGTTGGATGTGAATTATTACTTTTTCAACTAAAATAAGTGTGTTTAAAGTCATTTCTGTGCCTGAAATTGGTCAAAATTGAAGATTTTGAGTAAGCAAAACTCTGTAAAAATGGCAATTTTGGTCACTGTGAGGGTTTAAAAAGTGGTTATTCAACATGAGACCCGATCCAAAAAACATTTTGAATCTTTTTTGGTAGAGTCCAAAAAATCCATTTTCTGATGAAAAACGATGACCCCGGACCAGTCGAACGTTGAAAAAATGGTCAATATTGATGAAATTTTAACATTTAATCTTTTGACTTTAAATGACGATTGGATGTGAATTCTTACTTTTTCAACTAAAATAAGTGTGTTTAAAGTCATTTCTGTGCCTGAAATTTGTCAAAATTGAAGATTTTGAGTAAGCAAAACTCTGTAAAAATGGCAATTTTGGTCACTGTGAGGGTTTAAAAAGTGGTTATTCAACATGAGGCCCGATCCAAATGACATTTTGAATCATTTTTGGTAGAGTCCAAAAAATCAATTTTCTGATGAAAAACGATGACCCCGGACCAGTCGAACGCTGAAAAAATGGTCAATATTGATGAAATTTTAACATTTAATCTTTTAACTTTAAATGACGGTTGGATGTGAATTATTACTTTTTCAACTAAAATAAGTGTGTTTAAAGTCATTTCTGTGCCTGAAATTGGTCAAAATTTAAGATTTTGAGTAAGCAAAACTCTGTAAAAATGGCAATTTTGGTCACTGTGAGGGTTTAAAAAGTGGTTATTCAACATGAGGCCCGATCCAAATGACATTTTGGATCATTTTTGGTAGAGTCCAAAAAATCAATTTTCTGATGAAAAACGATGACCCCGGACCAGTCGAACGTTGGAAAAATGGTCAATATTGATGAAATTTTAACATTTAATCTTTTGACTTTAAATGACGGTTGGATGTGAATTATTACTTTTTCAACTAAAATAAGTGTGTTTAAAGTCATTTCTGTGCCTGAAATTGGTCAAAATTGAAGATTTTGAGTAAGCAAAACTCTGTAAAAATGGCAATTTTGGTCACTGTGAGGGTTTAAAAAGTGGTTATTCAACATGAGGCCCGATCCAAATGACATTTTGAATCATTTTTGGTAGAGTCCAAAAAATCAATTTTCTGATGAAAAACGATGACCCCGGACCAGTCGAACGTTGTAAAAATGGTCAATATTGATGAAATTTTAACATTTAAACTTTTGACTTTAAATGACGGTTGGATGTGAATTATTACTTTTTCAACTAAAATAAGTGTGTTTAAAGTCATTTCTGTGCCTGAAATTGGTCAAAATTGAAGATTTTGAGTAAGCAAAACTCTGTAAAAATGGCAATTTTGGTCACTGTGAGGGTTTAAAAAGTGGTTATTCAACATGAGGCCCGATCCAAATGACATTTTGAATCATTTTTGGTAGAGTCCAAAAAATCAATTTTCTGATGAAAAACGATGACCCCGGACCAGTCGAACGTTGTAAAAATGGTCAATATTGATGAAATTTTAACATTTAATCTTTTGACTTTAAATGACGGTTGGATGTGAATTATTACTTTTTCAACTAAAATAAGTGTGTTTAAAGTCATTTCTGTGCCTGAAATTGGTCAAAATTTAAGATTTTGAGTAAGCAAAACTCTGTAAAAATGGCAATTTTGGTCACTGTGAGGGTTTAAAAAGTGGTTATTCAACATGAGGCCCGATCCAAATGACATTTTGAATCATTTTTGGTAGAGTCCAAAAAATCAATTTTCTGATGAAAAACGATGACCCCGGACCAGTCGAACGTTGAAAAAATGGTCAATATTGATGAAATTTTAACATTTAATCTTTTGACTTTAAATGACGGTTGGATGTGAATTATTACTTTTTCAACTAAAACAAGTGTGTTTAAAGTCATTTCTGTGCCTGAAATTGGTCAAAATTTAAGATTTTGAGTAAGCAAAACTCTGTAAAAATTGCAATTTTGGTCACTGTGAGGGTTTAAAAAGTGGTTATTCAACATGAGGCCCGATCCAAATGACATTTTGATTCATTTTTGGTAGAGTCCAAAAAATCAATTTTCTGATGAAAAACGATGACCCCGGACCAGTCGAACGTTGAAAAAATGGTCAATATTGATGAAATTTTAACATTTAATCTTTTGACTTTAAATGACGGTTGGATGTGAATTATTACTTTTTCAACTAAAATAAGTGTGTTTAAAGTCATTTCTGTGCCTGAAATTGGTCAAAATTGAAGATTCTGAGTAAGCAAAACTCTGTAAAAATGGCAATTTTGGTCACTGTGAGGGTTTAAAAAGTGGTTATTCAACATGAGGCCCGATCCAAATGACATTTTGAATCATTTTTGGTAGAGTCCAAAAAATCAATTTTCTGATGAAAAACGATGACCCCGGACCAGTCGAACGTTGAAAAAATGGTCAATATTGATGAAATTTTAACATTTAATCTTTTGACTTTAAATGACGGTTGGATGTGAATTATTACTTTTTCAACTAAAATAAGTGTGTTTAAAGTCATTTCTGTGCCTGAAATTGGTCAAAATTGAAGATTTTGAGTAAGCAAAACTCTGTAAAAATGGCAATTTTGGTCACTGTGAGGGTTTAAAAAGTGGTTATTCAACATGAGGCCCGATCCAAATGACATTTTGAATCATTTTTGGTAGAGTCCAAAAAATCAATTTTCTGATGAAAAACGATGACCCCGGACCAGTCGAACGTTGTAAAAATGGTCAATATTGATGAAATTTTAACATTTAATCTTTTGACTTTAAATGACGGTTGGATGTGAATTATTACTTTTTCAACTAAAATAAGTGTGTTTAAAGTCATTTCTGTGCCTGAAATTGGTCAAAATTGAAGATTCTGAGTAAGCAAAACTCTGTAAAAATGGCAATTTTGGTCACTGTGAGGGTTTAAAAAGTGGTTATTCAACATGAGGCCCGATCCAAATGACATTTTGAATCATTTTTGGTAGAGTCCAAAAAATCAATTTTCTGATGAAAAACGATGACCCCGGACCAGTCGAACGTTGAAAAAATGGTCAATATTGATGAAATTTTAACATTTAAACTTTTGACTTTAAATGACGGTTGGATGTGAATTATTACTTTTTCAACTAAAATAAGTGTGTTTAAAGTCATTTCTGTGCCTGAAATTGGTCAAAATTGAAGATTTTGAGTAAGCAAAACTCTGTAAAAATGGCAATTTTGGTCACTGTGAGGGTTTAAAAAGTGGTTATTCAACATGAGGCCCGATCCAAATGACATTTTGAATCATTTTTGGTAGAGTCCAAAAAATCAATTTTCTGATGAAAAACGATGACCCCGGACCAGTCGAACGTTGAAAAAATGGTCAATATTGATGAAATTTTAACATTTAATCTTTTGACTTTAAATGACGGTTGGATGTGAATTATTACTTTTTCAACTAAAACAAGTGTGTTTAAAGTCATTTCTGTGCCTGAAATTGGTCAAAATTTAAGATTTTGAGTAAGCAAAACTCTGTAAAAATTGCAATTTTGGTCACTGTGAGGGTTTAAAAAGTGGTTATTCAACATGAGGCCCGATCCAAATGACATTTTGAATCATTTTTGGTAGAGTCCAAAAAATCAATTTTCTGATGAAAAACGATGACCCCGGACCAGTCGAACGTTGAAAAAATGGTCAATATTGATGAAATTTTAACATTTAATCTTTTGACTTTAAATGACGGTTGGATGTGAATTATTACTTTTTCAACTAAAACAAGTGTGTTTAAAGTCATTTCTGTGCCTGAAATTGGTCAAAATTTAAGATTTTGAGTAAGCAAAACTCTGTAAAAATTGCAATTTTGGTCACTGTGAGGGTTTAAAAAGTGGTTATTCAACATGAGACCCGATCCAAAAAACATTTTGAATCTTTTTTGGTAGAGTCCAAAAAATCAATTTTCCGATGAAAAACGATGACCCCGGACCAGTCGAACGTTGAAAAAATTGTCAATATTGATGAAATTTTAACATTTAATCTTTTGACTTTAAATGACGGTTGGATGTGAATTATTACTTTTTCACCTAAAATAAGTGTGTTTAAAGTCCTTTCTGTGCCTGAAATTGGTCAAAATTGAAGATTTTGAGTAAGCAAAACTCTGTAAAAATGGCAATTTTGGTCACTGTGAGGGTTTAAAAAGTGGTTATTCAACATGAGGCCCGATCCAAATGACATTTTGAATCATTTTTGGTAGAGTCCAAAAAATCAATTTTCTGATGAAAAACGATGACCCCGGACCAGTCGAACGTTGAAAAAATGGTCAATATTGATGAAATTTTTACATTTAATCTTTTGACTTTAAATGACGGTTGGATGTGAATTATTACTTTTTCAACTAAAATAAGTGTGTTTAAAGTCATTTCTGTGCCTGAAATTGGTCAAAATTTAAGATTTTGAGTAAGCAAAACTCTGTAAAAATGGCAATTTTGGTCACTGTGAGGGTTTAAAAAGTGGTTATTCAACATGAGGCCCGATCCAAATGACATTTTGAATCATTTTTGGTAGAGTCCAAAAAATCAATTTTCTGATGAAAAACGATGACCCCGGACCAGTCGAACGTTGAAAAAATGGTCAATATTGATGAAATTTTAACATTTAATCTTTTGACTTTAAATGACGGTTGGATGTGAATTATTACTTTTTCAACTAAAACAAGTGTGTTTAAAGTCATTTCTGTGCCTGAAATTGGTCAAAATTTAAGATTTTGAGTAAGCAAAACTCTGTAAAAATTGCAATTTTGGTCACTGTGAGGGTTTAAAAAGTGGTTATTCAACATGAGACCCGATCCAAAAAACATTTTGAATCTTTTTTGGTAGAGTCCAAAAAATCAATTTTCCGATGAAAAACGATGACCCCGGACCAGTCGAACGTTGAAAAAATTGTCAATATTGATGAAATTTTAACATTTAATCTTTTGACTTTAAATGACGGTTGGATGTGAATTATTACTTTTTCAACTAAAATAAGTGTGTTTAAAGTCCTTTCTGTGCCTGAAATTGGTCAAAATTGAAGATTTTGAGTAAGCAAAACTCTGTAAAAATGGCAATTTTGGTCACTGTGAGGGTTTAAAAAGTGGTTATTCAACATGAGGCCCGATCCAAATGACATTTTGAATCATTTTTGGTAGAGTCCAAAAAATCAATTTTCTGATGAAAAACGATGACCCCGGACCAGTCGAACGTTGAAAAAATGGTCAATATTGATGAAATTTTTACATTTAATCTTTTGACTTTAAATGACGGTTGGATGTGAATTATTACTTTTTCAACTAAAATAAGTGTGTTTAAAGTCATTTCTGTGCCTGAAATTGGTCAAAATTTAAGATTTTGAGTAAGCAAAACTCTGTAAAAATGGCAATTTTGGTCACTGTGAGGGTTTAAAAAGTGGTTATTCAACATGAGGCCCGATCCAAATGACATTTTGAATCATTTTTGGTAGAGTCCAAAAAATCAATTTTCTGATGAAAAACGATGACCCCGGACCAGTCGAACGTTGAAAAAATGGTCAATATTGATGAAATTTTAACATTTAATCTTTTGACTTTAAATGACGGTTGGATGTGAATTATTACTTTTTCAACTAAAATAAGTGTGTTTAAAGTCATTTCTGTGCCTGAAGTTGGTCAAAATTGAAGATTTTGAGTAAGCAAAACTCTGTAAAAATGGCAATTTTGGTCACTGTGAGGGTTTAAAAAGTGGTTATTCAACATGAGGCCCGATCCAAATGACATTTTGAATCATTTTTGGTAGAGTCCAAAAAATCAATTTTCTGATGAAAAACGATGACCCCGGACCAGTCGAACGTTGTAAAAATGGTCAATATTGATGAAATTTTAACATTTAATCTTTTGACTTTAAATGACGGTTGGATGTGAATTATTACTTTTTCAACTAAAATAAGTGTGTTTAAAGTCATTTCTGTGCCTGAAATTGGTCAAAATTTAAGATTTTGAGTAAGCAAAACTCTGTAAAAATGGCAATTTTGGTCACTGTGAGGGTTTAAAAAGTGGTTATTCAACATGAGGCCCGATCCAAATGACATTTTGAATCATTTTTGGTAGAGTCCAAAAAATCAATTTTCTGATGAAAAACGATGACCCCGGACCAGTCGAACGTTGAAAAAATGGTCAATATTGATGAAATTTTAACATTTAATCTTTTGACTTTAAATAACGGTTGGATGTGAATTATTACTTTTTCAACTAAAATAAGTGTGTTTAAAGTCATTTCTGTGCCTGAAATTGGTCAAAATTGAAGATTTTGAGTAAGCAAAACTCTGTAAAAATGGCAATTTTGGTAACTGTGAGGGTTTAAAAAGTGGTTATTCAACATGAGACCCGATCCAAAAAACATTTTGAATCTTTTTTGGTAGAGTCCAAAAAATCCATTTTCTGATGAAAAACGATGACCCCGGACCAGTCGAACGTTGAAAAAATGGTCAATATTCATGAAATTTTAACATTTAATCTTTTGACTTTAAATGACGATTGGATGTGAATTCTTACTTTTTCAACTAAAATAGGTGTGTTTAAAGTCATTTCTGTGCCTGAAATTTGTCAAAATTGAAGATTTTGAGTAAGCAAAACTCTGTAAAAATGGCCATTTTGGTCACTGTGAGGGTTTAAAAAGTGGTTATTCAACATGAGGCCCGATCCAAATGACATTTTGAATCATTTTTGGTAGAGTCCAAAAAATCAATTTTCTGATGAAAAACGATGACCCCGGACCAGTCGAACGTTGAAAAAATGGTCAATATTGATGAAATTTTAACATTTAATCTTTTGACTTTAAATGACGGTTGGATGTGAATTATTACTTTTTCAACTAAAATAAGTGTGTTTAAAGTCATTTCTGTGCCTGAAATTGGTCAAAATTGAAGATTTTGAGTAAGCAAAACTCTGTAAAAATGGCAATTTTGGTCACTGTGAGGGTTTAAAAAGTGCTTATTCAACATGAGGCCCGATCCAAATGACATTTTTAATCATTTTTGGTAGAGTCCAAAAAATCAATTTTCTGATGAAAAACGATGACCCCGGACCAGTCGAACGTTGAAAAAATGGTCAATATTGATGAAATTTTAACATTTAATCTTTTGACTTTAAATGACGGTTGGATGTGAATTATTACTTTTTCAACTAAAATAAGTGTGTTTAAAGTCATTTCTGTGCCTGAAATTGGTCAAAATGTAAGATTTTGAGTAAGCAAACCTCTGTAAAAATGGCAATTTTGGTCACTGTGAGAGTTTAAAAAGTGGTTATTCAACATGAGGCCCGATCCAAATGACATTTTGAATCATTTTTGGTAGAGTCCAAAAAATCAATTTTCTGATGAAAAACGATGACCCCGGACCAGTCGAACGTTGAAAAAATGGTCAATATTGATGAAATTTTAACATTTCATCTTTTGACTTTAAATGACGGTTGGATGTGAATTATTACTTTTTCAACTAAAATAAGTGTGTTTAAAGTCATTTCTGTGCCTGAAATTGGTCCAAATTGAAGATTCTGAGTAAGATAAACTCTGTAAAAATGGCAATTTTGGTCACTGTGAGGGTTTAAAAAGTGGTTATTCAACATGAGGCCCGATCCAAATGACATTTTGAATCATTTTTGGTAGAGTCCAAAAAATCAATTTTCTGATGAAAAACGATGACCCCGGACCAGTCGAACGTTGAAAAAATGGTCAATATTGATGAAATTTTAACATTTAATCTTTTGACTTTAAATGACGGTTGGATGTGAATTATTACTTTTTCAACTAAAATAAGTGTGTTTAAAGTCATTTCTGTGCCTGAAATTGGTCAAAATTGAAGATTCTGAGTAAGCAAAACTGTAAAAATGGCAATTTTGGTCACTGTGAGGGTTTAAAAAGTGGTTATTCAACATGACGCCCGATCCAAATGACATTTTGAATCATTTTTGGTAGAGTCCAAAAAATCAATTTTCTGATGAAAAACGATGACCCCGGACCAGTCGAATGTTGAAAAAATGGTCAATATTGATGAAATTTTAACATTTAATCTTTTGACTTTAAATGACGGTTGGATGTGAATTATTACTTTTTCAACTAAAATAAGTGTGTTTAAAGTCATTTCTGTGCCTGAAATTGGTCAAAATTGAAGATTTTGAGTAAGCAAAACTCTGTAAAAATGGCAATTTTGGTCACTGTGAGGGTTTAAAAAGTGGTTATTCAACATGAGGCCCGATCCAAATGACATTTTGAATCATTTTTGGTAGAGTCCAAAAAATCAATTTTCTGATGAAAAACGATGACCCCGGACCAGTCGAACGTTGAAAAAATGGTCAATATTGATGAAATTTTAACATTTAATCTTTTGACTTTAAATAACGGTTGGATGTGAATTATTACTTTTTCAACTAAAATAAGTGTGTTTAAAGTCATTTCTGTGCCTGAAATTGGTCAAAATTGAAGATTTTGAGTAAGCAAAACTCTGTAAAAATGGCAATTTTGGTCACTGTGAGGGTTTAAAAAGTGGTTATTCAACATGAGACCCGATCCAAAAAACATTTTGAATCTTTTTTGGTAGAGTCCAAAAAATCCATTTTCTGATGAAAAACGATGACCCCGGACCAGTCGAACGTTGAAAAAATGGTCAATATTGATGAAATTTTAACATTTAATCTTTTGACTTTAAATGACGGTTGGATGTGAATTCTTACTTTTTCAACTAAAATAAGTGTGTTTAAAGTCATTTCTGTGCCTGAAATTTGTCAAAATTGAAGATTTTGAGTAAGCAAAACTCTGTAAAAATGGCAATTTTGGTCACTGTGAGGGTTTAAAAAGTGGTTATTCAACATGAGGCCCGATCCAAATGACATTTTGAATCATTTTTGGTAGAGTCCAAAAAATCAATTTTCTGATGAAAAACGATGACCCCGGACCAGTCGAACGTTGAAAAAACTGGTCAATATTGATGAAATTTTTACATTTAATCTTTTGACTTTAAATGACGGTTGGATGTGAATTATTACTTTTTCAACTAAAATAAGTGTGTTTAAAGTAATTTCTGTGACTGAAATTGGTCAAAATTTAAGATTTTGAGTAAGCAAAACTCTGTAAAAATGGCAATTTTGGTCACTGTGAGGGTTTAAAAAGTGGTTATTCAACATGAGGCCCGATCCAAATGACATTTTGAATCATTTTTGGTAGAGTCCAAAAAATCAATTTTCTGATGAAAAACGATGACCCCGGACCAGTCGAACGTTGAAAAAATGGTCAATATTGATGAAATTTTAACATTTAATCTTTTGACTTTAAATGACGGTTGGATGTGAATTATTACTTTTTCAACTAAAATAAGTGTGTTTAAAGTCATTTCTGTGCCTGAAATTGGTCAAAATTGAAGATTTTGAGTAAGCAAAACTCTGTAAAAATGGCAATTTTGGTCACTGTGAGGGTTTAAAAAGTGGTTATTCAACATGAGGCCCGATCCAAATGACATTTTGAATCATTTTTGGTAGAGTCCAAAAAATCAATTTTCTGATGAAAAACGATGACCCCGGACCAGTCGAACGTTGAAAAAATGGTCAATATTGATGCAATTTTAACATTTAATCTTTTGACTTTAAATGACGGTTGGATGTGAATTATTACTTTTTCAACTAAAATAAGTGTGTTTAAAGTCATTTCTGTGCCTGAAATTGGTCAAAATTTAAGATTTTGAGTAAGCAAAACTCTGTAAAAATGGCAATTTTGGTCACTGTGAGGGTTTAAAAAGTGGTTATTCAACATGAGGCCCGATCCAAATGACATTTTGAATCATTTTTGGTAGAGTCCAAAAAATCAATTTTCTGATGAAAAACGATGACCCCGGACCAGTCGAACGTTGAAAAAATGGTCAATATTGATGAAATTTTAACATTTCATCTTTTGACTTTAAATGACGGTTGGATGTGAATTATTACTTTTTCAACTAAAATAAGTGTGTTTAAAGTCATTTCTGTGCCTGAAATTGGTCAAAATTGAAGATTCTGAGTAAGATAAACTCTGTAAAAATGGCAATTTTGGTCACTGTGAGGGTTTAAAAAGTGGTTATTCAACATGAGGCCCGATCCAAATGACATTTTGAATCATTTTTGGTAGAGTCCAAAAAATCAATTTTCTGATGAAAAACGATGACCCCGGACCAGTCGAACGTTGAAAAAATGGTCAATATTGATGAAATTTTAACATTTAATCTTTTGACTTTAAATGACGGTTGGATGTGAATTATTACTTTTTCAAAATTACTTTTATTTATAATTATATTTATTTATTTATTTATTTATTTCAAAATTACTTTTTCAAAATTTGTCAAAATTGAAGATTTTGAGTAAGCAAAACTCTGTAAAAATGGCAATTTTGGTCACTGTGAGGGTTTAAAAAGTGGTTATTCAACATGAGGCCCGATCCAAATGACATTTTGAATCATTTTTGGTAGAGTCCAAAAAATCAATTTTCTGATGAAAAACGATGACCCCGGACCAGTCGAACGTTGAAAAAATGGTCAATATTGATGAAATTTTTACATTTAATCTTTTGACTTTAAATGACGGTTGGTTGTGAATTATTACTTTTTCAACTAAAATAAGTGTGTTTAAAGTCATTTCTGTGCCTGAAATTGGTCAAAATTTAAGATTTTGAGTAAGCAAAACTCTGTAAAAATGGCAATTTTGGTCACTGTGAGGGTTTAAAAAGTGGTTATTCAACATGAGGCCCGATCCAAATGACATTTTGAATCATTTTTGGTAGAGTCCAAAAAATCAATTTTCTGATGAAAAACGATGACCCCGGACCAGTCGAACGTTGAAAAAATGGTCAATATTGATGAAATTTTAACATTTAATCTTTTGACTTTAAATGACGGTTGGATGTGAATTATTACTTTTTCAACTAAAATAAGTGTGTTTAAAGTCATTTCTGTGCCTGAAATTGGTCAAAATTGAAGATTTTGAGTAAGCAAAACTCTGTAAAAATGGCAATTTTGGTCACTGTGAGGGTTTAAAAAGTGGTTATTCAACATGAGGCCCGATCCAAATGACATTTTGAATCATTTTTGGTAGAGTCCAAAAAACAATTTTCTGATGAAAAACGATGACCCCGGACCAGTCGAACGTTGTAAAAATGGTCAATATTGATGAAATTTTAACATTTAATCTTTTGACTTTAAATGACGGTTGGATGTGAATTATTACTTTTTCAACTAAAATAAGTGTGTTTACAGTCATTTCTGTGCCTGAAATTGGTCAAAATTTAAGATTTTGAGTAAGCAAAACTCTGTAAAAATGGCAATTTTGGTCACTGTGAGGGTTTAAAAAGTGGTTATTCAACATGAGGCCCGATCCAAATGACATTTTGAATCATTTTTGGTAGAGTCCAAAAAATCAATTTTCTGATGAAAAACGATGACCCCGGACCAGTCGAACGTTGAAAAAATGGTCAATATTGATGAAATTTTAACATTTAATCTTTTGACTTTAAATAACGGTTGGATGTGAATTATTACTTTTTCAACTAAAATAAGTGTGGTTAAAGTCATTTCTGTGCCTGAAATTGGTCAAAATTGAAGATTCTGAGTAAGATAAACTCTGTAAAAATGGCAATTTTGGTCACTGTGAGGGTTTAAAAAGTGGTTATTCAACATGAGGCCCGATCCAAATGACATTTTGAATCATTTTTGGTAGAGTCCAAAAAAATCAATTTTCTGATGAAAAACGATGACCCCGGACCAGTCGAACGTTGAAAAAATGGTCAATATTGATGAAATTTTTACATTTAATCTTTTGACTTTAAATGACGGTTGGATGTGAATTATTACTTTTTCAACTAAAATAAGTGTGTTTAAAGTCATTTCTGTGCCTGAAATTGGTCAAAATTTAAGATTTTGAGTAAGCAAAACTCTGTAAAAATGGCAATTTTGGTCACTGTGAGGGTTTAAAAAGTGGTTATTCAACATGAGGCCCGATCCAAATGACATTTTGAATCATTTTTGGTAGAGTCCAAAAAATCAATTTTCTGATGAAAAACGATGACCCCGGACCAGTCGAACGTTGAAAAAATGGTCAATATTGATGAAATTTTAACATTTAATCTTTTGACTTTAAATGACGGTTGGATGTGAATTATTACTTTTTCAACTAAAATAAGTGTGTTTAAAGTCATTTCTGTGCCTGAAATTGGTCAAAATTGAAGATTTTGAGTAAGCAAAACTCTGTAAAAATGGCAATTTTGGTCACTGTGAGGGTTTAAAAAGTGGTTATTCAACATGAGGCCCGATCCAAATGACATTTTGAATCATTTTTGGTAGAGTCCAAAAAATCAATTTTCTGATGAAAAACGATGACCCCGGACCAGTCGAACGTTGTAAAAATGGTCAATATTGATGAAATTTTAACATTTAATCTTTTGACTTTAAATGACGGTTGGATGTGAATTATTACTTTTTCAACTAAAATAAGTGTGTTTAAAGTCATTTCTGTGCCTGAAATTGGTCAAAATTTAAGATTTTGAGTAAGCAAAACTCTGTAAAAATGGCAATTTTGGTCACTGTGAGGGTTTAAAAAGTGGTTATTCAACATGAGGCCCGATCCAAATGACATTTTGAATCATTTTTGGTAGAGTCCAAAAAATCAATTTTCTGATGAAAAACGATGACCCCGGACCAGTCGAACGTTGAAAAAATGGTCAATATTGATGAAATTTTAACATTTAATCTTTTGACTTTAAATAACGGTTGGATGTGAATTATTACTTTTTCAACTAAAATAAGTGTGGTTAAAGTCATTTCTGTGCCTGAAATTGGTCAAAATTGAAGATTTTGAGTAAGCAAAACTCTGTAAAAATGGCAATTTTGGTCACTGTGAGGGTTTAAAAAGTGGTTATTCAACATGAGACCCGATCCAAAAAACATTTTGAATCTTTTTTGGTAGAGTCCAAAAAATCAATTTTCTGATGAAAAACGATGACCCCGGACCAGTCGAACGTTGAAAAAATGGTCAATATTGATGAAATTGTAACATTTCATCTTTTGACTTTAAATGACGGTTGGATATGAATTATTACTTTTTCAACTAAAATAAGTGTGTTTAAAGTCATTTCTGTGCCTGAAATTGGTCAAAATTGAAGATTCTGAGTAAGATAAACTCTGTAAAAATGGCAATTTTGGTCACTGTGAGGGTTTAAAAAGTGGTTATTCAACATGAGGCCCGATCCAAATGACATTTTGAATCATTTTTGGTAGAGTCCAAAAAATCAATTTTCTGATGAAAAACGATGACCCCGGACCAGTCGAACGTTGAAAAAATGGTCAATATTGATGAAATTTTAACATTTAATCTTTTGACTTTAAATGACGGTTGGATGTGAATTATTACTTTTTCAACTAAAATAAGTGTGTTTAAAGTCATTTCTGTGCCTGAAATTGGTCAAAATTGAAGATTCTGAGTAAGCAAAACTCTGTAAAAATGGCAATTTTGGTCACTGTGAGGGTTTAAAAAGTGGTTATTCAACATGAGGCCCGATCCAAATGACATTTTGAATCATTTTTGGTAGAGTCCAAAAAATCAATTTTCTGATGAAAAACGATGACCCCGGACCAGTCGAACGTTGAAAAAATGGTCAATATTGATGAAATTTTAACATTTAATCTTTTGACTTTAAATAACGGTTGGATGTGAATTATTACTTTTTCAACTAAAATAAGTGTGTTTAAAGTCATTTCAGTGCCTGAAATTGGTCAAAATTGAAGATTTTGAGTAAGCAAAACTCTGTAAAAATGGCAATTTTGGTCACTGTGAGGGTTTAAAAAGTGGTTATTCAACATGAGGCCCGATCCAAATGACATTTTGAATCATTTTTGGTAGAGTCCAAAAAATCAATTTTCTGATGAAAAACGATGACCCCGGACCAGTCGAACGTTGAAAAAATGGTCAATATTGATGAAATTTTAACATTTAATCTTTTGACTTTAAATAACGGTTGGATGTGAATTATTACTTTTTCAACTAAAATAAGTGTGTTTAAAGTCATTTCAGTGCCTGAAATTGGTCAAAATTGAAGATTTTGAGTAAGCAAAACTCTGTAAAAATGGCAATTTTGGTCACTGTGAGGGTTTAAAAAGTGGTTATTCAACATGAGACCCGATCCAAAAAACATTTTGAATCTTTTTTGGTAGAGTCCAAAAAATCCATTTTCTGATGAAAAACAATGACCCCGGACCAGTCGAACGTTGAAAAAATGGTCAATATTGAGGAAATTTTAACATTTAATCTTTTGACTTTAAATGACGGTTGGATGTGAATTCTTACTTTTTCAACTAAAATAAGTGTGTTTAAAGTCATTTCTGTGCCTGAAATTTGTCAAAATTGAAGATTTTGAGTAAGCAAAACTCTGTAAAAATGGCAATTTTGGTCACTGTGAGGGTTTAAAAAGTGGTTATTCAACATGAGGCCCGATCCAAATGACATTTTGAATCATTTTTGGTAGAGTCCAAAAAATCAATTTTCTGATGAAAAACGATGACCCCGGACCAGTCGAACGTTGAAAAAATGGTCAATATTGATGACATTTTTACATTTAATCTTTTGACTTTAAATGACGGTTGGATGTGAATTATTACTTTTTCAACTAAAATAAGTGTGTTTAAAGTCATTTCTGTGCCTGAAATTGGTCAAAATTTAAGATTTTGAGTAAGCAAAACTCTGTAAAAATGGCAATTTTGGTCACTGTGAGGGTTTAAAAAGTGGTTATTCAACATGAGGCCCGATCCAAATGACATTTTGAATCATTTTTGGTAGAGTCCAAAAAATCAATTTTCTGATGAAAAACGATGACCCCGGACCAGTCGAACGTTGAAAAAATGGTCAATATTGATGAAATTTTAACATTTAATCTTTTGACTTTAAATGACGGTTGGATGTGAATTATTACTTTTTCAACTAAAATAAGTGTGTTTAAAGTCATTTCTGTGCCTGAAGTTGGTCAAAATTGAAGATTTTGAGTAAGCAAAACTCTGTAAAAATGGCAATTTTGGTCACTGTGAGGGTTTAAAAAGTGGTTATTCAACATGAGGCCCGATCCAAATGACATTTTGAATCATTTTTGGTAGAGTCCAAAAAATCAATTTTCTGATGAAAAACGATGACCCCGGACCAGTCGAACGTTGTAAAAATGGTCAATATTGATGAAATTTTAACATTTAATCTTTTGACTTTAAATGACGGTTGGATGTGAATTATTACTTTTTCAACTAAAATAAGTGTGTTTAAAGTCATTTCTGTGCCTGAAATTGGTCAAAATTTAAGATTTTGAGTAAGCAAAACTCTGTAAAAATGGCAATTTTGGTCACTGTGAGGGTTTAAAAAGTGGTTATTCAACATGAGGCCCGATCCAAATGACATTTTGAATCATTTTTGGTAGAGTCCAAAAAATCAATTTTCTGATGAAAAACGATGACCCCGGACCAGTCGAACGTTGAAAAAATGGTCAATATTGATGAAATTTTAACATTTAATCTTTTGACTTTAAATAACGGTTGGATGTGAATTATTACTTTTTCAACTAAAATAAGTGTGTTTAAAGTCATTTCTGTGCCTGAAATTGGTCAAAATTGAAGATTTTGAGTAAGCAAAACTCTGTAAAAATGGCAATTTTGGTCACTGTGAGGGTTTAAAAAGTGGTTATTCAACATGAGACCCGATCCAAAAAACATTTTGAATCTTTTTTGGTAGAGTCCAAAAAATCCATTTTCTGATGAAAAACGATGACCCCGGACCAGTCGAACGTTGAAAAAATGGTCAATATTGATGAAATTTTAACATTTAATCTTTTGACTTTAAATGACGATTGGATGTGAATTCTTACTTTTTCAACTAAAATAAGTGTGTTTAAAGTCATTTCTGTGCCTGAAATTTGTCAAAATTGAAGATTTTGAGTAAGCAAAACTCTGTAAAAATGGCAATTTTGGTCACTGTGAGGGTTTAAAAAGTGGTTATTCAACATGAGGCCCGATCCAAATGACATTTTGAATCATTTTTGGTAGAGTCCAAAAAATCAATTTTCTGATGAAAAACGATGACCCCGGACCAGTCGAACGTTGAAAAAATGGTCAATATTGATGAAATTTTAACATTTAATCTTTTGACTTTAAATGACGGTTGGATGTGAATTATTACTTTTTCAACTAAAATAAGTGTGTTTAAAGTCATTTCTGTGCCTGAAATTGGTCAAAATTGAAGATTTTGAGTAAGCAAAACTCTGTATAAATGGCAATTTTGGTCACTGTGAGGGTTTAAAAAGTGGTTATTCAACATGAGGCCCGATCCAAATGACATTTTGAATCATTTTTGGTAGAGTCCAAAAAATCAATTTTCTGATGAAAAACGATGACCCCGGACCAGTCGAACGTTGTAAAAATGGTCAATATTGATGAAATTTTAACATTTAATCTTTTGACTTTAAATGACGGTTGGATGTGAATTATTACTTTTTCAACTAAAATAAGTGTGTTTAAAGTCATTTCTGTGCCTGAAATTGGTCAAAATTTAAGATTTTGAGTAAGCAAAACTCTGTAAAAATGGCAATTTTGGTCACTGTGAGGGTTTAAAAAGTGGTTATTCAACATGAGGCCCGATCCAAATGACATTTTGAATCATTTTTGGTACAGTCCAAAAAATCAATTTTCTGATGAAAAACGATGACCCCGGACCAGTCGAACGTTGAAAAAATGGTCAATATTGATGAAATTTTAACATTTAATCTTTTGACTTTAAATAACGGTTGGATGTGAATTATTACTTTTTCAACTAAAATAAGTGTGTTTAAAGTCATTTCAGTGCCTGAAATTGGTCAAAATTGAAGATTTTGAGTAAGCAAAACTCTGTAAAAATGGCAATTTTGGTCACTGTGAGGGTTTAAAAAGTGGTTATTCAACATGAGACCCGATCCAAAAAACATTTTGAATCTTTTTTGGTAGAGTCCAAAAAATCCATTTTCTGATGAAAAACGATGACCCCGGACCAGTCGAACGTTGAAAAAATGGTCAATATTGAGGAAATTTTAACATTTAATCTTTTGACTTTAAATGACGGTTGGATGTGAATTCTTACTTTTTCAACTAAAATAAGTGTGTTTAAAGTCATTTCTGTGCCTGAAATTTGTCAAAATTGAAGATTTTGAGTAAGCAAAACTCTGTAAAAATGGCAATTTTGGTCACTGTGAGGGTTTAAAAAGTGGTTATTCAACATGAGGCCCGATCCAAATGACATTTTGAATCATTTTTGGTAGAGTCCAAAAAATCAATTTTCTGATGAAAAACGATGACCCCGGACCAGTCGAACGTTGAAAAAATGGTCAATATTGATGAAATTTTAACATTTAATCTTTTGACTTTAAATGACGGTTGGATGTGAATTATTACTTTTTCAACTAAAATAAGTGTGTTTAAAGTCATTTCTGTGCCTGAAGTTGGTCAAAATTGAAGATTTTGAGTAAGCAAAACTCTGTAAAAATGGCAATTTTGGTCACTGTGAGGGTTTAAAAAGTGGTTATTCAACATGAGGCCCGATCCAAATGACATTTTGAATCATTTTTGGTAGAGTCCAAAAAATCAATTTTCTGATGAAAAACGATGACCCCGGACCAGTCGAACGTTGTAAAAATGGTCAATATTGATGAAATTTTAACATTTAATCTTTTGACTTTAAATGACGGTTGGATGTGAATTATTACTTTTTCAACTAAAATAAGTGTGTTTAAAGTCATTTCTGTGCCTGAAATTGGTCAAAATTTAAGATTTTGAGTAAGCAAAACTCTGTAAAAATGGCAATTTTGGTCACTGTGAGGGTTTAAAAAGTGGTTATTCAACATGAGGCCCGATCCAAATGACATTTTGAATCATTTTTGGTAGAGTCCAAAAAATCAATTTTCTGATGAAAAACGATGACCCCGGACCAGTCGAACGTTGAAAAAATGGTCAATATTGATGAAATTTTAACATTTAATCTTTTGACTTTAAATAACGGTTGGATGTGAATTATTACTTTTTCAACTAAAATAAGTGTGTTTAAAGTCATTTCTGTGCCTGAAATTGGTCAAAATTGAAGATTTTGAGTAAGCAAAACTCTGTAAAAATGGCAATTTTGGTCACTGTGAGGGTTTAAAAAGTGGTTATTCAACATGAGACCCGATCCAAAAAACATTTTGAATCTTTTTTGGTAGAGTCCAAAAAATCCATTTTCTGATGAAAAACGATGACCCCGGACCAGTCGAACGTTGAAAAAATGGTCAATATTGATGAAATTTTAACATTTAATCTTTTGACTTTAAATGACGATTGGATGTGAATTCTTACTTTTTCAACTAAAATAAGTGTGTTTAAAGTCATTTCTGTGCCTGAAATTTGTCAAAATTGAAGATTTTGAGTAAGCAAAACTCTGTAAAAATGGCAATTTTGGTCACTGTGAGGGTTTAAAAAGTGGTTATTCAACATGAGGCCCGATCCAAATGACATTTTGAATCATTTTTGGTAGAGTCCAAAAAATCAATTTTCTGATGAAAAACGATGACCCCGGACCAGTCGAACGTTGAAAAAATGGTCAATATTGATGAAATTTTAACATTTAATCTTTTGACTTTAAATGACGGTTGGATGTGAATTATTACTTTTTCAACTAAAATAAGTGTGTTTAAAGTCATTTCTGTGCCTGAAATTGGTCAAAATTGAAGATTTTGAGTAAGCAAAACTCTGTATAAATGGCAATTTTGGTCACTGTGAGGGTTTAAAAAGTGGTTATTCAACATGAGGCCCGATCCAAATGACATTTTGAATCATTTTTGGTAGAGTCCAAAAAATCAATTTTCTGATGAAAAACGATGACCCCGGACCAGTCGAACGTTGTAAAAATGGTCAATATTGATGAAATTTTAACATTTAATCTTTTGACTTTAAATGACGGTTGGATGTGAATTATTACTTTTTCAACTAAAATAAGTGTGTTTAAAGTCATTTCTGTGCCTGAAATTGGTCAAAATTTAAGATTTTGAGTAAGCAAAACTCTGTAAAAATGGCAATTTTGGTCACTGTGAGGGTTTAAAAAGTGGTTATTCAACATGAGGCCCGATCCAAATGACATTTTGAATCATTTTTGGTACAGTCCAAAAAATCAATTTTCTGATGAAAAACGATGACCCCGGACCAGTCGAACGTTGAAAAAATGGTCAATATTGATGAAATTTTAACATTTAATCTTTTGACTTTAAATAACGGTTGGATGTGAATTATTACTTTTTCAACTAAAATAAGTGTGTTTAAAGTCATTTCAGTGCCTGAAATTGGTCAAAATTGAAGATTTTGAGTAAGCAAAACTCTGTAAAAATGGCAATTTTGGTCACTGTGAGGGTTTAAAAAGTGGTTATTCAACATGAGACCCGATCCAAAAAACATTTTGAATCTTTTTTGGTAGAGTCCAAAAAATCCATTTTCTGATGAAAAACGATGACCCCGGACCAGTCGAACGTTGAAAAAATGGTCAATATTGAGGAAATTTTAACATTTAATCTTTTGACTTTAAATGACGGTTGGATGTGAATTCTTACTTTTTCAACTAAAATAAGTGTGTTTAAAGTCATTTCTGTGCCTGAAATTTGTCAAAATTGAAGATTTTGAGTAAGCAAAACTCTGTAAAAATGGCAATTTTGGTCACTGTGAGGGTTTAAAAAGTGGTTATTCAACATGAGGCCCGATCCAAATGACATTTTGAATCATTTTTGGTAGAGTCCAAAAAATCAATTTTCTGATGAAAAACGATGACCCCGGACCAGTCGAACGTTGAAAAAATGGTCAATATTGATGAAATTTTAACATTTAATCTTTTGACTTTAAATGACGGTTGGATGTGAATTATTACTTTTTCAAAATTACTTTTATTTATAATTATATTTATTTATTTATTTATTTATTTCAAAATTACTTTTTCAAAATTTGTCAAAATTGAAGATTTTGAGTAAGCAAAACTCTGTAAAAATGGCAATTTTGGTCACTGTGAGGGTTTAAAAAGTGGTTATTCAACATGAGGCCCGATCCAAATGACATTTTGAATCATTTTTGGTAGAGTCCAAAAAATCAATTTTCTGATGAAAAACGATGACCCCGGACCAGTCGAACGTTGAAAAAATGGTCAATATTGATGAAATTTTTACATTTAATCTTTTGACTTTAAATGACGGTTGGATGTGAATTATTACTTTTTCAACTAAAATAAGTGTGTTTAAAGTCATTTCTGTGCCTGAAATTGGTCAAAATTTAAGATTTTGAGTAAGCAAAACTCTGTAAAAATGGCAATTTTGGTCACTGTGAGGGTTTAAAAAGTGGTTATTCAACATGAGGCCCGATCCAAATGACATTTTGAATCATTTTTGGTAGAGTCCAAAAAATCAATTTTCTGATGAAAAACGATGACCCCGGACCAGTCGAACGTTGAAAAAATGGTCAATATTGATGAAATTTTAACATTTAATCTTTTGACTTTAAATGACGGTTGGATGTGAATTATTACTTTTTCAACTAAAATAAGTGTGTTTAAAGTCATTTCTGTGCCTGAAATTGGTCAAAATTGAAGATTTTGAGTAAGCAAAACTCTGTAAAAATGGCAATTTTGGTCACTGTGAGGGTTTAAAAAGTGGTTATTCAACATGAGGCCCGATCCAAATGACATTTTGAATCATTTTTGGTAGAGTCCAAAAAACAATTTTCTGATGAAAAACGATGACCCCGGACCAGTCGAACGTTGTAAAAATGGTCAATATTGATGAAATTTTAACATTTAATCTTTTGACTTTAAATGACGGTTGGATGTGAATTATTACTTTTTCAACTAAAATAAGTGTGTTTACAGTCATTTCTGTGCCTGAAATTGGTCAAAATTTAAGATTTTGAGTAAGCAAAACTCTGTAAAAATGGCAATTTTGGTCACTGTGAGGGTTTAAAAAGTGGTTATTCAACATGAGGCCCGATCCAAATGACATTTTGAATCATTTTTGGTAGAGTCCAAAAAATCAATTTTCTGATGAAAAACGATGACCCCGGACCAGTCGAACGTTGAAAAAATGGTCAATATTGATGAAATTTTAACATTTAATCTTTTGACTTTAAATAACGGTTGGATGTGAATTATTACTTTTTCAACTAAAATAAGTGTGGTTAAAGTCATTTCTGTGCCTGAAATTGGTCAAAATTGAAGATTCTGAGTAAGATAAACTCTGTAAAAATGGCAATTTTGGTCACTGTGAGGGTTTAAAAAGTGGTTATTCAACATGAGGCCCGATCCAAATGACATTTTGAATCATTTTTGGTAGAGTCCAAAAAAATCAATTTTCTGATGAAAAACGATGACCCCGGACCAGTCGAACGTTGAAAAAATGGTCAATATTGATGAAATTTTTACATTTAATCTTTTGACTTTAAATGACGGTTGGATGTGAATTATTACTTTTTCAACTAAAATAAGTGTGTTTAAAGTCATTTCTGTGCCTGAAATTGGTCAAAATTTAAGATTTTGAGTAAGCAAAACTCTGTAAAAATGGCAATTTTGGTCACTGTGAGGGTTTAAAAAGTGGTTATTCAACATGAGGCCCGATCCAAATGACATTTTGAATCATTTTTGGTAGAGTCCAAAAAATCAATTTTCTGATGAAAAACGATGACCCCGGACCAGTCGAACGTTGAAAAAATGGTCAATATTGATGAAATTTTAACATTTAATCTTTTGACTTTAAATAACGGTTGGATGTGAATTATTACTTTTTCAACTAAAATAAGTGTGGTTAAAGTCATTTCTGTGCCTGAAATTGGTCAAAATTGAAGATTTTGAGTAAGCAAAACTCTGTAAAAATGGCAATTTTGGTCACTGTGAGGGTTTAAAAAGTGGTTATTCAACATGAGACCCGATCCAAAAAACATTTTGAATCTTTTTTGGTAGAGTCCAAAAAATCAATTTTCTGATGAAAAACGATGACCCCGGACCAGTCGAACGTTGAAAAAATGGTCAATATTGATGAAATTGTAACATTTCATCTTTTGACTTTAAATGACGGTTGGATATGAATTATTACTTTTTCAACTAAAATAAGTGTGTTTAAAGTCATTTCTGTGCCTGAAATTGGTCAAAATTGAAGATTCTGAGTAAGATAAACTCTGTAAAAATGGCAATTTTGGTCACTGTGAGGGTTTAAAAAGTGGTTATTCAACATGAGGCCCGATCCAAATGACATTTTGAATCATTTTTGGTAGAGTCCAAAAAATCAATTTTCTGATGAAAAACGATGACCCCGGACCAGTCGAACGTTGAAAAAATGGTCAATATTGATGAAATTTTAACATTTAATCTTTTGACTTTAAATGACGGTTGGATGTGAATTATTACTTTTTCAACTAAAATAAGTGTGTTTAAAGTCATTTCTGTGCCTGAAATTGGTCAAAATTGAAGATTCTGAGTAAGCAAAACTCTGTAAAAATGGCAATTTTGGTCACTGTGAGGGTTTAAAAAGTGGTTATTCAACATGAGGCCCGATCCAAATGACATTTTGAATCATTTTTGGTAGAGTCCAAAAAATCAATTTTCTGATGAAAAACGATGACCCCGGACCAGTCGAACGTTGAAAAAATGGTCAATATTGATGAAATTTTAACATTTAATCTTTTGACTTTAAATAACGGTTGGATGTGAATTATTACTTTTTCAACTAAAATAAGTGTGTTTAAAGTCATTTCAGTGCCTGAAATTGGTCAAAATTGAAGATTTTGAGTAAGCAAAACTCTGTAAAAATGGCAATTTTGGTCACTGTGAGGGTTTAAAAAGTGGTTATTCAACATGAGGCCCGATCCAAATGACATTTTGAATCATTTTTGGTAGAGTCCAAAAAATCAATTTTCTGATGAAAAACGATGACCCCGGACCAGTCGAACGTTGAAAAAATGGTCAATATTGATGAAATTTTAACATTTAATCTTTTGACTTTAAATAACGGTTGGATGTGAATTATTACTTTTTCAACTAAAATAAGTGTGTTTAAAGTCATTTCAGTGCCTGAAATTGGTCAAAATTGAAGATTTTGAGTAAGCAAAACTCTGTAAAAATGGCAATTTTGGTCACTGTGAGGGTTTAAAAAGTGGTTATTCAACATGAGACCCGATCCAAAAAACATTTTGAATCTTTTTTGGTAGAGTCCAAAAAATCCATTTTCTGATGAAAAACAATGACCCCGGACCAGTCGAACGTTGAAAAAATGGTCAATATTGAGGAAATTTTAACATTTAATCTTTTGACTTTAAATGACGGTTGGATGTGAATTCTTACTTTTTCAACTAAAATAAGTGTGTTTAAAGTCATTTCTGTGCCTGAAATTTGTCAAAATTGAAGATTTTGAGTAAGCAAAACTCTGTAAAAATGGCAATTTTGGTCACTGTGAGGGTTTAAAAAGTGGTTATTCAACATGAGGCCCGATCCAAATGACATTTTGAATCATTTTTGGTAGAGTCCAAAAAATCAATTTTCTGATGAAAAACGATGACCCCGGACCAGTCGAACGTTGAAAAAATGGTCAATATTGATGACATTTTTACATTTAATCTTTTGACTTTAAATGACGGTTGGATGTGAATTATTACTTTTTCAACTAAAATAAGTGTGTTTAAAGTCATTTCTGTGCCTGAAATTGGTCAAAATTTAAGATTTTGAGTAAGCAAAACTCTGTAAAAATGGCAATTTTGGTCACTGTGAGGGTTTAAAAAGTGGTTATTCAACATGAGGCCCGATCCAAATGACATTTTGAATCATTTTTGGTAGAGTCCAAAAAATCAATTTTCTGATGAAAAACGATGACCCCGGACCAGTCGAACGTTGAAAAAATGGTCAATATTGATGAAATTTTAACATTTAATCTTTTGACTTTAAATGACGGTTGGATGTGAATTATTACTTTTTCAACTAAAATAAGTGTGTTTAAAGTCATTTCTGTGCCTGAAGTTGGTCAAAATTGAAGATTTTGAGTAAGCAAAACTCTGTAAAAATGGCAATTTTGGTCACTGTGAGGGTTTAAAAAGTGGTTATTCAACATGAGGCCCGATCCAAATGACATTTTGAATCATTTTTGGTAGAGTCCAAAAAATCAATTTTCTGATGAAAAACGATGACCCCGGACCAGTCGAACGTTGTAAAAATGGTCAATATTGATGAAATTTTAACATTTAATCTTTTGACTTTAAATGACGGTTGGATGTGAATTATTACTTTTTCAACTAAAATAAGTGTGTTTAAAGTCATTTCTGTGCCTGAAATTGGTCAAAATTTAAGATTTTGAGTAAGCAAAACTCTGTAAAAATGGCAATTTTGGTCACTGTGAGGGTTTAAAAAGTGGTTATTCAACATGAGGCCCGATCCAAATGACATTTTGAATCATTTTTGGTAGAGTCCAAAAAATCAATTTTCTGATGAAAAACGATGACCCCGGACCAGTCGAACGTTGAAAAAATGGTCAATATTGATGAAATTTTAACATTTAATCTTTTGACTTTAAATAACGGTTGGATGTGAATTATTACTTTTTCAACTAAAATAAGTGTGTTTAAAGTCATTTCTGTGCCTGAAATTGGTCAAAATTGAAGATTTTGAGTAAGCAAAACTCTGTAAAAATGGCAATTTTGGTCACTGTGAGGGTTTAAAAAGTGGTTATTCAACATGAGACCCGATCCAAAAAACATTTTGAATCTTTTTTGGTAGAGTCCAAAAAATCCATTTTCTGATGAAAAACGATGACCCCGGACCAGTCGAACGTTGAAAAAATGGTCAATATTGATGAAATTTTAACATTTAATCTTTTGACTTTAAATGACGATTGGATGTGAATTCTTACTTTTTCAACTAAAATAAGTGTGTTTAAAGTCATTTCTGTGCCTGAAATTTGTCAAAATTGAAGATTTTGAGTAAGCAAAACTCTGTAAAAATGGCAATTTTGGTCACTGTGAGGGTTTAAAAAGTGGTTATTCAACATGAGGCCCGATCCAAATGACATTTTGAATCATTTTTGGTAGAGTCCAAAAAATCAATTTTCTGATGAAAAACGATGACCCCGGACCAGTCGAACGTTGAAAAAATGGTCAATATTGATGAAATTTTAACATTTAATCTTTTGACTTTAAATGACGGTTGGATGTGAATTATTACTTTTTCAACTAAAATAAGTGTGTTTAAAGTCATTTCTGTGCCTGAAATTGGTCAAAATTGAAGATTTTGAGTAAGCAAAACTCTGTATAAATGGCAATTTTGGTCACTGTGAGGGTTTAAAAAGTGGTTATTCAACATGAGGCCCGATCCAAATGACATTTTGAATCATTTTTGGTAGAGTCCAAAAAATCAATTTTCTGATGAAAAACGATGACCCCGGACCAGTCGAACGTTGTAAAAATGGTCAATATTGATGAAATTTTAACATTTAATCTTTTGACTTTAAATGACGGTTGGATGTGAATTATTACTTTTTCAACTAAAATAAGTGTGTTTAAAGTCATTTCTGTGCCTGAAATTGGTCAAAATTTAAGATTTTGAGTAAGCAAAACTCTGTAAAAATGGCAATTTTGGTCACTGTGAGGGTTTAAAAAGTGGTTATTCAACATGAGGCCCGATCCAAATGACATTTTGAATCATTTTTGGTACAGTCCAAAAAATCAATTTTCTGATGAAAAACGATGACCCCGGACCAGTCGAACGTTGAAAAAATGGTCAATATTGATGAAATTTTAACATTTAATCTTTTGACTTTAAATAACGGTTGGATGTGAATTATTACTTTTTCAACTAAAATAAGTGTGTTTAAAGTCATTTCAGTGCCTGAAATTGGTCAAAATTGAAGATTTTGAGTAAGCAAAACTCTGTAAAAATGGCAATTTTGGTCACTGTGAGGGTTTAAAAAGTGGTTATTCAACATGAGACCCGATCCAAAAAACATTTTGAATCTTTTTTGGTAGAGTCCAAAAAATCCATTTTCTGATGAAAAACGATGACCCCGGACCAGTCGAACGTTGAAAAAATGGTCAATATTGAGGAAATTTTAACATTTAATCTTTTGACTTTAAATGACGGTTGGATGTGAATTCTTACTTTTTCAACTAAAATAAGTGTGTTTAAAGTCATTTCTGTGCCTGAAATTTGTCAAAATTGAAGATTTTGAGTAAGCAAAACTCTGTAAAAATGGCAATTTTGGTCACTGTGAGGGTTTAAAAAGTGGTTATTCAACATGAGGCCCGATCCAAATGACATTTTGAATCATTTTTGGTAGAGTCCAAAAAATCAATTTTCTGATGAAAAACGATGACCCCGGACCAGTCGAACGTTGAAAAAATGGTCAATATTGATGAAATTTTTACATTTAATCTTTTGACTTTAAATGACGGTTGGATGTGAATTATTACTTTTTCAACTAAAATAAGTGTGTTTAAAGTCATTTCTGTGCCTGAAATTGGTCAAAATTGAAGATTTTGAGTAAGCAAAACTCTGTAAAAATGGCAATTTTGGTCACTGTGAGGGTTTAAAAAGTGGTTATTCAACATGAGGCCCGATCCAAATGACATTTTGAATCATTTTTGGTAGAGTCCAAAAAATCCATTTTCTGATGAAAAACAATGACCCCGGACCAGTCGAACGTTGAAAAAATGGTCAATATTGAGGAAATTTTAACATTTAATCTTTTGACTTTAAATGACGGTTGGATGTGAATTCTTACTTTTTCAACTAAAATAAGTGTGTTTAAAGTCATTTCTGTGCCTGAAATTTGTCAAAATTGAAGATTTTGAGTAAGCAAAACTCTGTAAAAATGGCAATTTTGGTCACTGTGAGGGTTTAAAAAGTGGTTATTCAACATGAGGCCCGATCCAAATGACATTTTGAATCATTTTTGGTAGAGTCCAAAAAATCAATTTTCTGATGAAAAACGATGACCCCGGACCAGTCGAACGTTGAAAAAATGGTCAATATTGATGAAATTTTTACATTTAATCTTTTGACTTTAAATGACGGTTGGATGTGAATTATTACTTTTTCAACTAAAATAAGTGTGTTTAAAGTCATTTCTGTGCCTGAAATTGGTCAAAATTTAAGATTTTGAGTAAGCAAAACTCTGTAAAAATGGCAATTTTGGTCACTGTGAGGGTTTAAAAAGTGGTTATTCAACATGAGGCCCGATCCAAATGACATTTTGAATCATTTTTGGTAGAGTCCAAAAAATCAATTTTCTGATGAAAAACGATGACCCCGGACCAGTCGAACGTTGAAAAAATGGTCAATATTGATGAAATTTTAACATTTAATCTTTTGACTTTAAATGACGGTTGGATGTGAATTATTACTTTTTCAACTAAAATAAGTGTGTTTAAAGTCATTTCTGTGCCTGAAGTTGGTCAAAATTGAAGATTTTGAGTAAGCAAAACTCTGTAAAAATGGCAATTTTGGTCACTGTGAGGGTTTAAAAAGTGGTTATTCAACATGAGGCCCGATCCAAATGACATTTTGAATCATTTTTGGTAGAGTCCAAAAAATCAATTTTCTGATGAAAAACGATGACCCCGGACCAGTCGAACGTTGAAAAAATGGTCAATATTGATGAAATTTTAACATTTAATCTTTTGACTTTAAATGACGGTTGGATGTGAATTATTACTTTTTCAACTAAAATAAGTGTGTTTAAAGTCATTTCTGTGCCTGAAATTGGTCAAAATTGAAGATTTTGAGTAAGCAAAACTCTGTAAAAATGGCAATTTTGGTCACTGTGAGGGTTTAAAAAGTGGTTATTCAACATGAGGCCCGATCCAAATGACATTTTGAATCATTTTTGGTAGAGTCCAAAAAATCAATTTTCTGATGAAAAACGATGACCCCGGACAGTCGAACGTTGTAAAAATGGTCAATATTGATGAAATTTTAACATTTAATCTTTTGACTTTAAATGACGGTTGGATGTGAATTATTACTTTTTCAACTAAAATAAGTGTGTTTAAAGTCATTTCTGTGCCTGAAATTGGTCAAAATTGAAGATTTTGAGTAAGCAAAACTCTGTAAAAATGGCAATTTTGGTCACTGTGAGGGTTTAAAAAGTGGTTATTCAACATGAGGCCCGATCCAAATGACATTTTGAATCATTTTTGGTAGAGTCCAAAAAATCAATTTTCTGATGAAAAACGATGACCCCGGACCAGTCGAACGTTGTAAAAATGGTCAATATTGATGAAATTTTAACATTTAATCTTTTGACTTTAAATGACGGTTGGATGTGAATTATTACTTTTTCAACTAAAATAAGTGTGTTTAAAGTCATTTCTGTGCCTGAAATTGGTCAAAATTTAAGATTTTGAGTAAGCAAAACTCTGTAAAAATGGCAATTTTGGTCACTGTGAGGGTTTAAAAAGTGGTTATTCAACATGAGGCCCGATCCAAATGACATTTTGAATCATTTTTGGTAGAGTCCAAAAAATCAATTTTCTGATGAAAAACGATGACCCCGGACCAGTCGAACGTTGAAAAAATGGTCAATATTGATGAAATTTTAACATTTAATCTTTTGACTTTAAATAACGGTTGGATGTGAATTATTACTTTTTCAACTAAAATAAGTGTGTTTAAAGTCATTTCTGTGCCTGAAATTGGTCAAAATTGAAGATTTTGAGTAAGCAAAACTCTGTAAAAATGGCAATTTTGGTCACTGTGAGGGTTTAAAAAGTGGTTATTCAACATGAGACCCGATCCAAAAAACATTTTGAATCTTTTTTGGTAGAGTCCAAAAAATCCATTTTCTGATGAAAAACGATGACCCCGGACCAGTCGAACGTTGAAAAAATGGTCAATATTGATGAAATTTTAACATTTAATCTTTTGACTTTAAATGACGATTGGATGTGAATTCTTACTTTTTCAACTAAAATAAGTGTGTTTAAAGTCATTTCTGTGCCTGAAATTTGTCAAAATTGAAGATTTTGAGTAAGCAAAACTCTGTAAAAATGGCAATTTTGGTCACTGTGAGGGTTTAAAAAGTGGTTATTCAACATGAGGCCCGATCCAAATGACATTTTGAATCATTTTTGGTAGAGTCCAAAAAATCAATTTTCTGATGAAAAACGATGACCCCGGACCAGTCGAACGTTGAAAAAATGGTCAATATTGATGAAATTTTAACATTTAATCTTTTGACTTTAAATGACGGTTGGATGTGAATTATTACTTTTTCAACTAAAATAAGTGTGTTTAAAGTCATTTCTGTGCCTGAAATTGGTCAAAATTTAAGATTTTGAGTAAGCAAAACTCTGTAAAAATGGCAATTTTGGTCACTGTGAGGGTTTAAAAAGTGGTTATTCAACATGAGGCCCGATCCAAATGACATTTTGAATCATTTTTGGTAGAGTCCAAAAAATCAATTTTCTGATGAAAAACGATGACCCCGGACCAGTCGAACGTTGTAAAAATGGTCAATATTGATGAAATTTTAACATTTAATCTTTTGACTTTAAATGACGGTTGGATGTGAATTATTACTTTTTCAACTAAAATAAGTGTGTTTAAAGTCATTTCTGTGCCTGAAATTGGTCAAAATTTAAGATTTTGAGTAAGCAAAACTCTGTAAAAATGGCAATTTTGGTCACTGTGAGGGTTTAAAAAGTGGTTATTCAACATGAGGCCCGATCCAAATGACATTTTGAATCATTTTTGGTAGAGTCCAAAAAATCAATTTTCTGATGAAAAACGATGACCCCGGACCAGTCGAACGCTGAAAAAATGGTCAATATTGATGAAATTTTAACATTTAATCTTTTAACTTTAAATGACGGTTGGATGTGAATTATTACTTTTTCAACTAAAATAAGTGTGTTTAAAGTCATTTCTGTGCCTGAAATTGGTCAAAATTTAAGATTTTGAGTAAGCAAAACTCTGTAAAAATGGCAATTTTGGTCACTGTGAGGGTTTAAAAAGTGGTTATTCAACATGAGGCCCGATCCAAATGACATTTTGGATCATTTTTGGTAGAGTCCAAAAAATCAATTTTCTGATGAAAAACGATGACCCCGGACCAGTCGAACGTTGGAAAAATGGTCAATATTGATGAAATTTTAACATTTAATCTTTTGACTTTAAATGACGGTTGGATGTGAATTATTACTTTTTCAACTAAAATAAGTGTGTTTAAAGTCATTTCTGTGCCTGAAATTGGTCAAAATTGAAGATTTTGAGTAAGCAAAACTCTGTAAAAATGGCAATTTTGGTCACTGTGAGGGTTTAAAAAGTGGTTATTCAACATGAGGCCCGATCCAAATGACATTTTGAATCATTTTTGGTAGAGTCCAAAAAATCAATTTTCTGATGAAAAACGATGACCCCGGACCAGTCGAACGTTGTAAAAATGGTCAATATTGATGAAATTTTAACATTTAAACTTTTGACTTTAAATGACGGTTGGATGTGAATTATTACTTTTTCAACTAAAATAAGTGTGTTTAAAGTCATTTCTGTGCCTGAAATTGGTCAAAATTGAAGATTTTGAGTAAGCAAAACTCTGTAAAAATGGCAATTTTGGTCACTGTGAGGGTTTAAAAAGTGGTTATTCAACATGAGGCCCGATCCAAATGACATTTTGAATCATTTTTGGTAGAGTCCAAAAAATCAATTTTCTGATGAAAAACGATGACCCCGGACCAGTCGAACGTTGTAAAAATGGTCAATATTGATGAAATTTTAACATTTAATCTTTTGACTTTAAATGACGGTTGGATGTGAATTATTACTTTTTCAACTAAAATAAGTGTGTTTAAAGTCATTTCTGTGCCTGAAATTGGTCAAAATTTAAGATTTTGAGTAAGCAAAACTCTGTAAAAATGGCAATTTTGGTCACTGTGAGGGTTTAAAAAGTGGTTATTCAACATGAGGCCCGATCCAAATGACATTTTGAATCATTTTTGGTAGAGTCCAAAAAATCAATTTTCTGATGAAAAACGATGACCCCGGACCAGTCGAACGTTGAAAAAATGGTCAATATTGATGAAATTTTAACATTTAATCTTTTGACTTTAAATGACGGTTGGATGTGAATTATTACTTTTTCAACTAAAACAAGTGTGTTTAAAGTCATTTCTGTGCCTGAAATTGGTCAAAATTTAAGATTTTGAGTAAGCAAAACTCTGTAAAAATTGCAATTTTGGTCACTGTGAGGGTTTAAAAAGTGGTTATTCAACATGAGGCCCGATCCAAATGACATTTTGATTCATTTTTGGTAGAGTCCAAAAAATCAATTTTCTGATGAAAAACGATGACCCCGGACCAGTCGAACGTTGAAAAAATGGTCAATATTGATGAAATTTTAACATTTAATCTTTTGACTTTAAATGACGGTTGGATGTGAATTATTACTTTTTCAACTAAAATAAGTGTGTTTAAAGTCATTTCTGTGCCTGAAATTGGTCAAAATTGAAGATTCTGAGTAAGCAAAACTCTGTAAAAATGGCAATTTTGGTCACTGTGAGGGTTTAAAAAGTGGTTATTCAACATGAGGCCCGATCCAAATGACATTTTGAATCATTTTTGGTAGAGTCCAAAAAATCAATTTTCTGATGAAAAACGATGACCCCGGACCAGTCGAACGTTGAAAAAATGGTCAATATTGATGAAATTTTAACATTTAATCTTTTGACTTTAAATGACGGTTGGATGTGAATTATTACTTTTTCAACTAAAATAAGTGTGTTTAAAGTCATTTCTGTGCCTGAAATTGGTCAAAATTGAAGATTTTGAGTAAGCAAAACTCTGTAAAAATGGCAATTTTGGTCACTGTGAGGGTTTAAAAAGTGGTTATTCAACATGAGGCCCGATCCAAATGACATTTTGAATCATTTTTGGTAGAGTCCAAAAAATCAATTTTCTGATGAAAAACGATGACCCCGGACCAGTCGAACGTTGTAAAAATGGTCAATATTGATGAAATTTTAACATTTAATCTTTTGACTTTAAATGACGGTTGGATGTGAATTATTACTTTTTCAACTAAAATAAGTGTGTTTAAAGTCATTTCTGTGCCTGAAATTGGTCAAAATTGAAGATTCTGAGTAAGCAAAACTCTGTAAAAATGGCAATTTTGGTCACTGTGAGGGTTTAAAAAGTGGTTATTCAACATGAGGCCCGATCCAAATGACATTTTGAATCATTTTTGGTAGAGTCCAAAAAATCAATTTTCTGATGAAAAACGATGACCCCGGACCAGTCGAACGTTGAAAAAATGGTCAATATTGATGAAATTTTAACATTTAAACTTTTGACTTTAAATGACGGTTGGATGTGAATTATTACTTTTTCAACTAAAATAAGTGTGTTTAAAGTCATTTCTGTGCCTGAAATTGGTCAAAATTGAAGATTTTGAGTAAGCAAAACTCTGTAAAAATGGCAATTTTGGTCACTGTGAGGGTTTAAAAAGTGGTTATTCAACATGAGGCCCGATCCAAATGACATTTTGAATCATTTTTGGTAGAGTCCAAAAAATCAATTTTCTGATGAAAAACGATGACCCCGGACCAGTCGAACGTTGAAAAAATGGTCAATATTGATGAAATTTTAACATTTAATCTTTTGACTTTAAATGACGGTTGGATGTGAATTATTACTTTTTCAACTAAAACAAGTGTGTTTAAAGTCATTTCTGTGCCTGAAATTGGTCAAAATTTAAGATTTTGAGTAAGCAAAACTCTGTAAAAATTGCAATTTTGGTCACTGTGAGGGTTTAAAAAGTGGTTATTCAACATGAGGCCCGATCCAAATGACATTTTGAATCATTTTTGGTAGAGTCCAAAAAATCAATTTTCTGATGAAAAACGATGACCCCGGACCAGTCGAACGTTGAAAAAATGGTCAATATTGATGAAATTTTAACATTTAATCTTTTGACTTTAAATGACGGTTGGATGTGAATTATTACTTTTTCAACTAAAACAAGTGTGTTTAAAGTCATTTCTGTGCCTGAAATTGGTCAAAATTTAAGATTTTGAGTAAGCAAAACTCTGTAAAAATTGCAATTTTGGTCACTGTGAGGGTTTAAAAAGTGGTTATTCAACATGAGACCCGATCCAAAAAACATTTTGAATCTTTTTTGGTAGAGTCCAAAAAATCAATTTTCCGATGAAAAACGATGACCCCGGACCAGTCGAACGTTGAAAAAATTGTCAATATTGATGAAATTTTAACATTTAATCTTTTGACTTTAAATGACGGTTGGATGTGAATTATTACTTTTTCACCTAAAATAAGTGTGTTTAAAGTCATTTCTGTGCCTGAAATTGGTCAAAATTTAAGATTTTGAGTAAGCAAAACTCTGTAAAAATGGCAATTTTGGTCACTGTGAGGGTTTAAAAAGTGGTTATTCAACATGAGGCCCGATCCAAATGACATTTTGAATCATTTTTGGTAGAGTCCAAAAAATCAATTTTCTGATGAAAAACGATGACCCCGGACCAGTCGAACGTTGAAAAAATGGTCAATATTGATGAAATTTTTACATTTAATCTTTTGACTTTAAATGACGGTTGGATGTGAATTATTACTTTTTCAACTAAAACAAGTGTGTTTAAAGTCATTTCTGTGCCTGAAATTGGTCAAAATTTAAGATTTTGAGTAAGCAAAACTCTGTAAAAATTGCAATTTTGGTCACTGTGAGGGTTTAAAAAGTGGTTATTCAACATGAGACCCGATCCAAAAAACATTTTGAATCTTTTTTGGTAGAGTCCAAAAAATCAATTTTCCGATGAAAAACGATGACCCCGGACCAGTCGAACGTTGAAAAAATTGTCAATATTGATGAAATTTTAACATTTAATCTTTTGACTTTAAATGACGGTTGGATGTGAATTATTACTTTTTCAACTAAAATAAGTGTGTTTAAAGTCCTTTCTGTGCCTGAAATTGGTCAAAATTGAAGATTTTGAGTAAGCAAAACTCTGTAAAAATGGCAATTTTGGTCACTGTGAGGGTTTAAAAAGTGGTTATTCAACATGAGGCCCGATCCAAATGACATTTTGAATCATTTTTGGTAGAGTCCAAAAAATCAATTTTCTGATGAAAAACGATGACCCCGGACCAGTCGAACGTTGAAAAAATGGTCAATATTGATGAAATTTTTACATTTAATCTTTTGACTTTAAATGACGGTTGGATGTGAATTATTACTTTTTCAACTAAAATAAGTGTGTTTAAAGTCATTTCTGTGCCTGAAATTGGTCAAAATTTAAGATTTTGAGTAAGCAAAACTCTGTAAAAATGGCAATTTTGGTCACTGTGAGGGTTTAAAAAGTGGTTATTCAACATGAGGCCCGATCCAAATGACATTTTGAATCATTTTTGGTAGAGTCCAAAAAATCAATTTTCTGATGAAAAACGATGACCCCGGACCAGTCGAACGTTGAAAAAATGGTCAATATTGATGAAATTTTAACATTTAATCTTTTGACTTTAAATGACGGTTGGATGTGAATTATTACTTTTTCAACTAAAATAAGTGTGTTTAAAGTCATTTCTGTGCCTGAAGTTGGTCAAAATTGAAGATTTTGAGTAAGCAAAACTCTGTAAAAATGGCAATTTTGGTCACTGTGAGGGTTTAAAAAGTGGTTATTCAACATGAGGCCCGATCCAAATGACATTTTGAATCATTTTTGGTAGAGTCCAAAAAATCAATTTTCTGATGAAAAACGATGACCCCGGACCAGTCGAACGTTGTAAAAATGGTCAATATTGATGAAATTTTAACATTTAATCTTTTGACTTTAAATGACGGTTGGATGTGAATTATTACTTTTTCAACTAAAATAAGTGTGTTTAAAGTCATTTCTGTGCCTGAAATTGGTCAAAATTTAAGATTTTGAGTAAGCAAAACTCTGTAAAAATGGCAATTTTGGTCACTGTGAGGGTTTAAAAAGTGGTTATTCAACATGAGGCCCGATCCAAATGACATTTTGAATCATTTTTGGTAGAGTCCAAAAAATCAATTTTCTGATGAAAAACGATGACCCCGGACCAGTCGAACGTTGAAAAAATGGTCAATATTGATGAAATTTTAACATTTAATCTTTTGACTTTAAATAACGGTTGGATGTGAATTATTACTTTTTCAACTAAAATAAGTGTGTTTAAAGTCATTTCTGTGCCTGAAATTGGTCAAAATTGAAGATTTTGAGTAAGCAAAACTCTGTAAAAATGGCAATTTTGGTAACTGTGAGGGTTTAAAAAGTGGTTATTCAACATGAGACCCGATCCAAAAAACATTTTGAATCTTTTTTGGTAGAGTCCAAAAAATCCATTTTCTGATGAAAAACGATGACCCCGGACCAGTCGAACGTTGAAAAAATGGTCAATATTCATGAAATTTTAACATTTAATCTTTTGACTTTAAATGACGATTGGATGTGAATTCTTACTTTTTCAACTAAAATAGGTGTGTTTAAAGTCATTTCTGTGCCTGAAATTTGTCAAAATTGAAGATTTTGAGTAAGCAAAACTCTGTAAAAATGGCCATTTTGGTCACTGTGAGGGTTTAAAAAGTGGTTATTCAACATGAGGCCCGATCCAAATGACATTTTGAATCATTTTTGGTAGAGTCCAAAAAATCAATTTTCTGATGAAAAACGATGACCCCGGACCAGTCGAACGTTGAAAAAATGGTCAATATTGATGAAATTTTAACATTTAATCTTTTGACTTTAAATGACGGTTGGATGTGAATTATTACTTTTTCAACTAAAATAAGTGTGTTTAAAGTCATTTCTGTGCCTGAAATTGGTCAAAATTGAAGATTTTGAGTAAGCAAAACTCTGTAAAAATGGCAATTTTGGTCACTGTGAGGGTTTAAAAAGTGCTTATTCAACATGAGGCCCGATCCAAATGACATTTTTAATCATTTTTGGTAGAGTCCAAAAAATCAATTTTCTGATGAAAAACGATGACCCCGGACCAGTCGAACGTTGAAAAAATGGTCAATATTGATGAAATTTTAACATTTAATCTTTTGACTTTAAATGACGGTTGGATGTGAATTATTACTTTTTCAACTAAAATAAGTGTGTTTAAAGTCATTTCTGTGCCTGAAATTGGTCAAAATGTAAGATTTTGAGTAAGCAAACCTCTGTAAAAATGGCAATTTTGGTCACTGTGAGAGTTTAAAAAGTGGTTATTCAACATGAGGCCCGATCCAAATGACATTTTGAATCATTTTTGGTAGAGTCCAAAAAATCAATTTTCTGATGAAAAACGATGACCCCGGACCAGTCGAACGTTGAAAAAATGGTCAATATTGATGAAATTTTAACATTTCATCTTTTGACTTTAAATGACGGTTGGATGTGAATTATTACTTTTTCAACTAAAATAAGTGTGTTTAAAGTCATTTCTGTGCCTGAAATTGGTCCAAATTGAAGATTCTGAGTAAGATAAACTCTGTAAAAATGGCAATTTTGGTCACTGTGAGGGTTTAAAAAGTGGTTATTCAACATGAGGCCCGATCCAAATGACATTTTGAATCATTTTTGGTAGAGTCCAAAAAATCAATTTTCTGATGAAAAACGATGACCCCGGACCAGTCGAACGTTGAAAAAATGGTCAATATTGATGAAATTTTAACATTTAATCTTTTGACTTTAAATGACGGTTGGATGTGAATTATTACTTTTTCAACTAAAATAAGTGTGTTTAAAGTCATTTCTGTGCCTGAAATTGGTCAAAATTGAAGATTCTGAGTAAGCAAAACTGTAAAAATGGCAATTTTGGTCACTGTGAGGGTTTAAAAAGTGGTTATTCAACATGACGCCCGATCCAAATGACATTTTGAATCATTTTTGGTAGAGTCCAAAAAATCAATTTTCTGATGAAAAACGATGACCCCGGACCAGTCGAATGTTGAAAAAATGGTCAATATTGATGAAATTTTAACATTTAATCTTTTGACTTTAAATGACGGTTGGATGTGAATTATTACTTTTTCAACTAAAATAAGTGTGTTTAAAGTCATTTCTGTGCCTGAAATTGGTCAAAATTGAAGATTTTGAGTAAGCAAAACTCTGTAAAAATGGCAATTTTGGTCACTGTGAGGGTTTAAAAAGTGGTTATTCAACATGAGGCCCGATCCAAATGACATTTTGAATCATTTTTGGTAGAGTCCAAAAAATCAATTTTCTGATGAAAAACGATGACCCCGGACCAGTCGAACGTTGAAAAAATGGTCAATATTGATGAAATTTTAACATTTAATCTTTTGACTTTAAATAACGGTTGGATGTGAATTATTACTTTTTCAACTAAAATAAGTGTGTTTAAAGTCATTTCTGTGCCTGAAATTGGTCAAAATTGAAGATTTTGAGTAAGCAAAACTCTGTAAAAATGGCAATTTTGGTCACTGTGAGGGTTTAAAAAGTGGTTATTCAACATGAGACCCGATCCAAAAAACATTTTGAATCTTTTTTGGTAGAGTCCAAAAAATCCATTTTCTGATGAAAAACGATGACCCCGGACCAGTCGAACGTTGAAAAAATGGTCAATATTGATGAAATTTTAACATTTAATCTTTTGACTTTAAATGACGGTTGGATGTGAATTCTTACTTTTTCAACTAAAATAAGTGTGTTTAAAGTCATTTCTGTGCCTGAAATTTGTCAAAATTGAAGATTTTGAGTAAGCAAAACTCTGTAAAAATGGCAATTTTGGTCACTGTGAGGGTTTAAAAAGTGGTTATTCAACATGAGGCCCGATCCAAATGACATTTTGAATCATTTTTGGTAGAGTCCAAAAAATCAATTTTCTGATGAAAAACGATGACCCCGGACCAGTCGAACGTTGAAAAAACTGGTCAATATTGATGAAATTTTTACATTTAATCTTTTGACTTTAAATGACGGTTGGATGTGAATTATTACTTTTTCAACTAAAATAAGTGTGTTTAAAGTAATTTCTGTGACTGAAATTGGTCAAAATTTAAGATTTTGAGTAAGCAAAACTCTGTAAAAATGGCAATTTTGGTCACTGTGAGGGTTTAAAAAGTGGTTATTCAACATGAGGCCCGATCCAAATGACATTTTAAATCATTTTTGGTAGAGTCCAAAAAATCAATTTTCTGATGAAAAACGATGACCCCGGACCAGTCGAACGTTGAAAAAATGGTCAATATTGATGAAATTTTAACATTTAATCTTTTGACTTTAAATGACGGTTGGATGTGAATTATAGTGTGTTTAAAGTCATTTCTGTGCCTGAAATTGGTCAAAATTGAAGATTTTGAGTAAGCAAAACTCTGTAAAAATGGCAATTTTGGTCACTGTGAGGGTTTAAAAAGTGGTTATTCAACATGAGGCCCGATCCAAATGACATTTTGAATCATTTTTGGTAGAGTCCAAAAAATCAATTTTCTGATGAAAAACGATGACCCCGGACCAGTCGAACGTTGAAAAAATGGTCAATATTGATGCAATTTTAACATTTAATCTTTTGACTTTAAATGACGGTTGGATGTGAATTATTACTTTTTCAACTAAAATAAGTGTGTTTAAAGTCATTTCTGTGCCTGAAATTGGTCAAAATTTAAGATTTTGAGTAAGCAAAACTCTGTAAAAATGGCAATTTTGGTCACTGTGAGGGTTTAAAAAGTGGTTATTCAACATGAGGCCCGATCCAAATGACATTTTGAATCATTTTTGGTAGAGTCCAAAAAATCAATTTTCTGATGAAAAACGATGACCCCGGACCAGTCGAACGTTGAAAAAATGGTCAATATTGATGAAATTTTAACATTTCATCTTTTGACTTTAAATGACGGTTGGATGTGAATTATTACTTTTTCAACTAAAATAAGTGTGTTTAAAGTCATTTCTGTGCCTGAAATTGGTCAAAATTGAAGATTCTGAGTAAGATAAACTCTGTAAAAATGGCAATTTTGGTCACTGTGAGGGTTTAAAAAGTGGTTATTCAACATGAGGCCCGATCCAAATGACATTTTGAATCATTTTTGGTAGAGTCCAAAAAATCAATTTTCTGATGAAAAACGATGACCCCGGACCAGTCGAACGTTGAAAAAATGGTCAATATTGATGAAATTTTAACATTTAATCTTTTGACTTTAAATGACGGTTGGATGTGAATTATTACTTTTTCAAAATTACTTTTATTTATAATTATATTTATTTATTTATTTATTTATTTCAAAATTACTTTTTCAAAATTTGTCAAAATTGAAGATTTTGAGTAAGCAAAACTCTGTAAAAATGGCAATTTTGGTCACTGTGAGGGTTTAAAAAGTGGTTATTCAACATGAGGCCCGATCCAAATGACATTTTGAATCATTTTTGGTAGAGTCCAAAAAATCAATTTTCTGATGAAAAACGATGACCCCGGACCAGTCGAACGTTGAAAAAATGGTCAATATTGATGAAATTTTTACATTTAATCTTTTGACTTTAAATGACGGTTGGATGTGAATTATTACTTTTTCAACTAAAATAAGTGTGTTTAAAGTCATTTCTGTGCCTGAAATTGGTCAAAATTTAAGATTTTGAGTAAGCAAAACTCTGTAAAAATGGCAATTTTGGTCACTGTGAGGGTTTAAAAAGTGGTTATTCAACATGAGGCCCGATCCAAATGACATTTTGAATCATTTTTGGTAGAGTCCAAAAAATCAATTTTCTGATGAAAAACGATGACCCCGGACCAGTCGAACGTTGAAAAAATGGTCAATATTGATGAAATTTTAACATTTAATCTTTTGACTTTAAATGACGGTTGGATGTGAATTATTACTTTTTCAACTAAAATAAGTGTGTTTAAAGTCATTTCTGTGCCTGAAATTGGTCAAAATTGAAGATTTTGAGTAAGCAAAACTCTGTAAAAATGGCAATTTTGGTCACTGTGAGGGTTTAAAAAGTGGTTATTCAACATGAGGCCCGATCCAAATGACATTTTGAATCATTTTTGGTAGAGTCCAAAAAACAATTTTCTGATGAAAAACGATGACCCCGGACCAGTCGAACGTTGTAAAAATGGTCAATATTGATGAAATTTTAACATTTAATCTTTTGACTTTAAATGACGGTTGGATGTGAATTATTACTTTTTCAACTAAAATAAGTGTGTTTACAGTCATTTCTGTGCCTGAAATTGGTCAAAATTTAAGATTTTGAGTAAGCAAAACTCTGTAAAAATGGCAATTTTGGTCACTGTGAGGGTTTAAAAAGTGGTTATTCAACATGAGGCCCGATCCAAATGACATTTTGAATCATTTTTGGTAGAGTCCAAAAAATCAATTTTCTGATGAAAAACGATGACCCCGGACCAGTCGAACGTTGAAAAAATGGTCAATATTGATGAAATTTTAACATTTAATCTTTTGACTTTAAATAACGGTTGGATGTGAATTATTACTTTTTCAACTAAAATAAGTGTGGTTAAAGTCATTTCTGTGCCTGAAATTGGTCAAAATTGAAGATTCTGAGTAAGATAAACTCTGTAAAAATGGCAATTTTGGTCACTGTGAGGGTTTAAAAAGTGGTTATTCAACATGAGGCCCGATCCAAATGACATTTTGAATCATTTTTGGTAGAGTCCAAAAAAATCAATTTTCTGATGAAAAACGATGACCCCGGACCAGTCGAACGTTGAAAAAATGGTCAATATTGATGAAATTTTTACATTTAATCTTTTGACTTTAAATGACGGTTGGATGTGAATTATTACTTTTTCAACTAAAATAAGTGTGTTTAAAGTCATTTCTGTGCCTGAAATTGGTCAAAATTTAAGATTTTGAGTAAGCAAAACTCTGTAAAAATGGCAATTTTGGTCACTGTGAGGGTTTAAAAAGTGGTTATTCAACATGAGGCCCGATCCAAATGACATTTTGAATCATTTTTGGTAGAGTCCAAAAAATCAATTTTCTGATGAAAAACGATGACCCCGGACCAGTCGAACGTTGAAAAAATGGTCAATATTGATGAAATTTTAACATTTAATCTTTTGACTTTAAATGACGGTTGGATGTGAATTATTACTTTTTCAACTAAAATAAGTGTGTTTAAAGTCATTTCTGTGCCTGAAATTGGTCAAAATTGAAGATTTTGAGTAAGCAAAACTCTGTAAAAATGGCAATTTTGGTCACTGTGAGGGTTTAAAAAGTGGTTATTCAACATGAGGCCCGATCCAAATGACATTTTGAATCATTTTTGGTAGAGTCCAAAAAATCAATTTTCTGATGAAAAACGATGACCCCGGACCAGTCGAACGTTGTAAAAATGGTCAATATTGATGAAATTTTAACATTTAATCTTTTGACTTTAAATGACGGTTGGATGTGAATTATTACTTTTTCAACTAAAATAAGTGTGTTTAAAGTCATTTCTGTGCCTGAAATTGGTCAAAATTTAAGATTTTGAGTAAGCAAAACTCTGTAAAAATGGCAATTTTGGTCACTGTGAGGGTTTAAAAAGTGGTTATTCAACATGAGGCCCGATCCAAATGACATTTTGAATCATTTTTGGTAGAGTCCAAAAAATCAATTTTCTGATGAAAAACGATGACCCCGGACCAGTCGAACGTTGAAAAAATGGTCAATATTGATGAAATTTTAACATTTAATCTTTTGACTTTAAATAACGGTTGGATGTGAATTATTACTTTTTCAACTAAAATAAGTGTGGTTAAAGTCATTTCTGTGCCTGAAATTGGTCAAAATTGAAGATTTTGAGTAAGCAAAACTCTGTAAAAATGGCAATTTTGGTCACTGTGAGGGTTTAAAAAGTGGTTATTCAACATGAGACCCGATCCAAAAAACATTTTGAATCTTTTTTGGTAGAGTGCAAAAAATCAATTTTCTGATGAAAAACGATGACCCCGGACCAGTCGAACGTTGAAAAAATGGTCAATATTGATGAAATTGTAACATTTCATCTTTTGACTTTAAATGACGGTTGGATATGAATTATTACTTTTTCAACTAAAATAAGTGTGTTTAAAGTCATTTCTGTGCCTGAAATTGGTCAAAATTGAAGATTCTGAGTAAGATAAACTCTGTAAAAATGGCAATTTTGGTCACTGTGAGGGTTTAAAAAGTGGTTATTCAACATGAGGCCCGATCCAAATGACATTTTGAATCATTTTTGGTAGAGTCCAAAAAATCAATTTTCTGATGAAAAACGATGACCCCGGACCAGTCGAACGTTGAAAAAATGGTCAATATTGATGAAATTTTAACATTTAATCTTTTGACTTTAAATGACGGTTGGATGTGAATTATTACTTTTTCAACTAAAATAAGTGTGTTTAAAGTCATTTCTGTGCCTGAAATTGGTCAAAATTGAAGATTCTGAGTAAGCAAAACTCTGTAAAAATGGCAATTTTGGTCACTGTGAGGGTTTAAAAAGTGGTTATTCAACATGAGGCCCGATCCAAATGACATTTTGAATCATTTTTGGTAGAGTCCAAAAAATCAATTTTCTGATGAAAAACGATGACCCCGGACCAGTCGAACGTTGAAAAAATGGTCAATATTGATGAAATTTTAACATTTAATCTTTTGACTTTAAATAACGGTTGGATGTGAATTATTACTTTTTCAACTAAAATAAGTGTGTTTAAAGTCATTTCAGTGCCTGAAATTGGTCAAAATTGAAGATTTTGAGTAAGCAAAACTCTGTAAAAATGGCAATTTTGGTCACTGTGAGGGTTTAAAAAGTGGTTATTCAACATGAGGCCCGATCCAAATGACATTTTGAATCATTTTTGGTAGAGTCCAAAAAATCAATTTTCTGATGAAAAACGATGACCCCGGACCAGTCGAACGTTGAAAAAATGGTCAATATTGATGAAATTTTAACATTTAATCTTTTGACTTTAAATAACGGTTGGATGTGAATTATTACTTTTTCAACTAAAATAAGTGTGTTTAAAGTCATTTCAGTGCCTGAAATTGGTCAAAATTGAAGATTTTGAGTAAGCAAAACTCTGTAAAAATGGCAATTTTGGTCACTGTGAGGGTTTAAAAAGTGGTTATTCAACATGAGACCCGATCCAAAAAACATTTTGAATCTTTTTTGGTAGAGTCCAAAAAATCCATTTTCTGATGAAAAACAATGACCCCGGACCAGTCGAACGTTGAAAAAATGGTCAATATTGAGGAAATTTTAACATTTAATCTTTTGACTTTAAATGACGGTTGGATGTGAATTCTTACTTTTTCAACTAAAATAAGTGTGTTTAAAGTCATTTCTGTGCCTGAAATTTGTCAAAATTGAAGATTTTGAGTAAGCAAAACTCTGTAAAAATGGCAATTTTGGTCACTGTGAGGGTTTAAAAAGTGGTTATTCAACATGAGGCCCGATCCAAATGACATTTTGAATCATTTTTGGTAGAGTCCAAAAAATCAATTTTCTGATGAAAAACGATGACCCCGGACCAGTCGAACGTTGAAAAAATGGTCAATATTGATGACATTTTTACATTTAATCTTTTGACTTTAAATGACGGTTGGATGTGAATTATTACTTTTTCAACTAAAATAAGTGTGTTTAAAGTCATTTCTGTGCCTGAAATTGGTCAAAATTTAAGATTTTGAGTAAGCAAAACTCTGTAAAAATGGCAATTTTGGTCACTGTGAGGGTTTAAAAAGTGGTTATTCAACATGAGGCCCGATCCAAATGACATTTTGAATCATTTTTGGTAGAGTCCAAAAAATCAATTTTCTGATGAAAAACGATGACCCCGGACCAGTCGAACGTTGAAAAAATGGTCAATATTGATGAAATTTTAACATTTAATCTTTTGACTTTAAATGACGGTTGGATGTGAATTATTACTTTTTCAACTAAAATAAGTGTGTTTAAAGTCATTTCTGTGCCTGAAGTTGGTCAAAATTGAAGATTTTGAGTAAGCAAAACTCTGTAAAAATGGCAATTTTGGTCACTGTGAGGGTTTAAAAAGTGGTTATTCAACATGAGGCCCGATCCAAATGACATTTTGAATCATTTTTGGTAGAGTCCAAAAAATCAATTTTCTGATGAAAAACGATGACCCCGGACCAGTCGAACGTTGTAAAAATGGTCAATATTGATGAAATTTTAACATTTAATCTTTTGACTTTAAATGACGGTTGGATGTGAATTATTACTTTTTCAACTAAAATAAGTGTGTTTAAAGTCATTTCTGTGCCTGAAATTGGTCAAAATTTAAGATTTTGAGTAAGCAAAACTCTGTAAAAATGGCAATTTTGGTCACTGTGAGGGTTTAAAAAGTGGTTATTCAACATGAGGCCCGATCCAAATGACATTTTGAATCATTTTTGGTAGAGTCCAAAAAATCAATTTTCTGATGAAAAACGATGACCCCGGACCAGTCGAACGTTGAAAAAATGGTCAATATTGATGAAATTTTAACATTTAATCTTTTGACTTTAAATAACGGTTGGATGTGAATTATTACTTTTTCAACTAAAATAAGTGTGTTTAAAGTCATTTCTGTGCCTGAAATTGGTCAAAATTGAAGATTTTGAGTAAGCAAAACTCTGTAAAAATGGCAATTTTGGTCACTGTGAGGGTTTAAAAAGTGGTTATTCAACATGAGACCCGATCCAAAAAACATTTTGAATCTTTTTTGGTAGAGTCCAAAAAATCCATTTTCTGATGAAAAACGATGACCCCGGACCAGTCGAACGTTGTAAAAATGGTCAATATTGATGAAATTTTTACATTTAATCTTTTGACTTTAAATGACGGTTGGATGTGAATTATTACTTTTTCAACTAAAATAAGTGTGTTTAAAGTCATTTCTGTGCCTGAAATTGGTCAAAATTTAAGATTTTGAGTAAGCAAAACTCTGTAAAAATGGCAATTTTGGTCACTGTGAGGGTTTAAAAAGTGGTTATTCAACATGAGGCCCGATCCAAATGACATTTTGAATCATTTTTGGTAGAGTCCAAAAAATCAATTTTCTGATGAAAAACGATGACCCCGGACCAGTCGAACGTTGAAAAAATGGTCAATATTGATGAAATTTTAACATTTAATCTTTTGACTTTAAATAACGGTTGGATGTGAATTATTACTTTTTCAACTAAAATAAGTGTGGTTAAAGTCATTTCTGTGCCTGAAATTGGTCAAAATTGAAGATTTTGAGTAAGCAAAACTCTGTAAAAATGGCAATTTTGGTCACTGTGAGGGTTTAAAAAGTGGTTATTCAACATGAGACCCGATCCAAAAAACATTTTGAATCTTTTTTGGTAGAGTCCAAAAAATCAATTTTCTGATGAAAAACGATGACCCCGGACCAGTCGAACGTTGAAAAAATGGTCAATATTGATGAAATTGTAACATTTCATCTTTTGACTTTAAATGACGGTTGGATATGAATTATTACTTTTTCAACTAAAATAAGTGTGTTTAAAGTCATTTCTGTGCCTGAAATTGGTCAAAATTGAAGATTCTGAGTAAGATAAACTCTGTAAAAATGGCAATTTTGGTCACTGTGAGGGTTTAAAAAGTGGTTATTCAACATGAGGCCCGATCCAAATGACATTTTGAATCATTTTTGGTAGAGTCCAAAAAATCAATTTTCTGATGAAAAACGATGACCCCGGACCAGTCGAACGTTGAAAAAATGGTCAATATTGATGAAATTTTAACATTTAATCTTTTGACTTTAAATGACGGTTGGATGTGAATTATTACTTTTTCAACTAAAATAAGTGTGTTTAAAGTCATTTCTGTGCCTGAAATTGGTCAAAATTGAAGATTCTGAGTAAGCAAAACTCTGTAAAAATGGCAATTTTGGTCACTGTGAGGGTTTAAAAAGTGGTTATTCAACATGAGGCCCGATCCAAATGACATTTTGAATCATTTTTGGTAGAGTCCAAAAAATCAATTTTCTGATGAAAAACGATGACCCCGGACCAGTCGAACGTTGAAAAAATGGTCAATATTGATGAAATTTTAACATTTAATCTTTTGACTTTAAATAACGGTTGGATGTGAATTATTACTTTTTCAACTAAAATAAGTGTGTTTAAAGTCATTTCAGTGCCTGAAATTGGTCAAAATTGAAGATTTTGAGTAAGCAAAACTCTGTAAAAATGGCAATTTTGGTCACTGTGAGGGTTTAAAAAGTGGTTATTCAACATGAGGCCCGATCCAAATGACATTTTGAATCATTTTTGGTAGAGTCCAAAAAATCAATTTTCTGATGAAAAACGATGACCCCGGACCAGTCGAACGTTGAAAAAATGGTCAATATTGATGAAATTTTAACATTTAATCTTTTGACTTTAAATAACGGTTGGATGTGAATTATTACTTTTTCAACTAAAATAAGTGTGTTTAAAGTCATTTCAGTGCCTGAAATTGGTCAAAATTGAAGATTTTGAGTAAGCAAAACTCTGTAAAAATGGCAATTTTGGTCACTGTGAGGGTTTAAAAAGTGGTTATTCAACATGAGACCCGATCCAAAAAACATTTTGAATCTTTTTTGGTAGAGTCCAAAAAATCCATTTTCTGATGAAAAACAATGACCCCGGACCAGTCGAACGTTGAAAAAATGGTCAATATTGAGGAAATTTTAACATTTAATCTTTTGACTTTAAATGACGGTTGGATGTGAATTCTTACTTTTTCAACTAAAATAAGTGTGTTTAAAGTCATTTCTGTGCCTGAAATTTGTCAAAATTGAAGATTTTGAGTAAGCAAAACTCTGTAAAAATGGCAATTTTGGTCACTGTGAGGGTTTAAAAAGTGGTTATTCAACATGAGGCCCGATCCAAATGACATTTTGAATCATTTTTGGTAGAGTCCAAAAAATCAATTTTCTGATGAAAAACGATGACCCCGGACCAGTCGAACGTTGAAAAAATGGTCAATATTGATGACATTTTTACATTTAATCTTTTGACTTTAAATGACGGTTGGATGTGAATTATTACTTTTTCAACTAAAATAAGTGTGTTTAAAGTCATTTCTGTGCCTGAAATTGGTCAAAATTTAAGATTTTGAGTAAGCAAAACTCTGTAAAAATGGCAATTTTGGTCACTGTGAGGGTTTAAAAAGTGGTTATTCAACATGAGGCCCGATCCAAATGACATTTTGAATCATTTTTGGTAGAGTCCAAAAAATCAATTTTCTGATGAAAAACGATGACCCCGGACCAGTCGAACGTTGAAAAAATGGTCAATATTGATGAAATTTTAACATTTAATCTTTTGACTTTAAATGACGGTTGGATGTGAATTATTACTTTTTCAACTAAAATAAGTGTGTTTAAAGTCATTTCTGTGCCTGAAGTTGGTCAAAATTGAAGATTTTGAGTAAGCAAAACTCTGTAAAAATGGCAATTTTGGTCACTGTGAGGGTTTAAAAAGTGGTTATTCAACATGAGGCCCGATCCAAATGACATTTTGAATCATTTTTGGTAGAGTCCAAAAAATCAATTTTCTGATGAAAAACGATGACCCCGGACCAGTCGAACGTTGTAAAAATGGTCAATATTGATGAAATTTTAACATTTAATCTTTTGACTTTAAATGACGGTTGGATGTGAATTATTACTTTTTCAACTAAAATAAGTGTGTTTAAAGTCATTTCTGTGCCTGAAATTGGTCAAAATTTAAGATTTTGAGTAAGCAAAACTCTGTAAAAATGGCAATTTTGGTCACTGTGAGGGTTTAAAAAGTGGTTATTCAACATGAGGCCCGATCCAAATGACATTTTGAATCATTTTTGGTAGAGTCCAAAAAATCAATTTTCTGATGAAAAACGATGACCCCGGACCAGTCGAACGTTGAAAAAATGGTCAATATTGATGAAATTTTAACATTTAATCTTTTGACTTTAAATAACGGTTGGATGTGAATTATTACTTTTTCAACTAAAATAAGTGTGTTTAAAGTCATTTCTGTGCCTGAAATTGGTCAAAATTGAAGATTTTGAGTAAGCAAAACTCTGTAAAAATGGCAATTTTGGTCACTGTGAGGGTTTAAAAAGTGGTTATTCAACATGAGACCCGATCCAAAAAACATTTTGAATCTTTTTTGGTAGAGTCCAAAAAATCCATTTTCTGATGAAAAACGATGACCCCGGACCAGTCGAACGTTGAAAAAATGGTCAATATTGATGAAATTTTAACATTTAATCTTTTGACTTTAAATGACGATTGGATGTGAATTCTTACTTTTTCAACTAAAATAAGTGTGTTTAAAGTCATTTCTGTGCCTGAAATTTGTCAAAATTGAAGATTTTGAGTAAGCAAAACTCTGTAAAAATGGCAATTTTGGTCACTGTGAGGGTTTAAAAAGTGGTTATTCAACATGAGGCCCGATCCAAATGACATTTTGAATCATTTTTGGTAGAGTCCAAAAAATCAATTTTCTGATGAAAAACGATGACCCCGGACCAGTCGAACGTTGAAAAAATGGTCAATATTGATGAAATTTTAACATTTAATCTTTTGACTTTAAATGACGGTTGGATGTGAATTATTACTTTTTCAACTAAAATAAGTGTGTTTAAAGTCATTTCTGTGCCTGAAATTGGTCAAAATTGAAGATTTTGAGTAAGCAAAACTCTGTATAAATGGCAATTTTGGTCACTGTGAGGGTTTAAAAAGTGGTTATTCAACATGAGGCCCGATCCAAATGACATTTTGAATCATTTTTGGTAGAGTCCAAAAAATCAATTTTCTGATGAAAAACGATGACCCCGGACCAGTCGAACGTTGTAAAAATGGTCAATATTGATGAAATTTTAACATTTAATCTTTTGACTTTAAATGACGGTTGGATGTGAATTATTACTTTTTCAACTAAAATAAGTGTGTTTAAAGTCATTTCTGTGCCTGAAATTGGTCAAAATTTAAGATTTTGAGTAAGCAAAACTCTGTAAAAATGGCAATTTTGGTCACTGTGAGGGTTTAAAAAGTGGTTATTCAACATGAGGCCCGATCCAAATGACATTTTGAATCATTTTTGGTACAGTCCAAAAAATCAATTTTCTGATGAAAAACGATGACCCCGGACCAGTCGAACGTTGAAAAAATGGTCAATATTGATGAAATTTTAACATTTAATCTTTTGACTTTAAATAACGGTTGGATGTGAATTATTACTTTTTCAACTAAAATAAGTGTGTTTAAAGTCATTTCAGTGCCTGAAATTGGTCAAAATTGAAGATTTTGAGTAAGCAAAACTCTGTAAAAATGGCAATTTTGGTCACTGTGAGGGTTTAAAAAGTGGTTATTCAACATGAGACCCGATCCAAAAAACATTTTGAATCTTTTTTGGTAGAGTCCAAAAAATCCATTTTCTGATGAAAAACGATGACCCCGGACCAGTCGAACGTTGAAAAAATGGTCAATATTGAGGAAATTTTAACATTTAATCTTTTGACTTTAAATGACGGTTGGATGTGAATTCTTACTTTTTCAACTAAAATAAGTGTGTTTAAAGTCATTTCTGTGCCTGAAATTTGTCAAAATTGAAGATTTTGAGTAAGCAAAACTCTGTAAAAATGGCAATTTTGGTCACTGTGAGGGTTTAAAAAGTGGTTATTCAACATGAGGCCCGATCCAAATGACATTTTGAATCATTTTTGGTAGAGTCCAAAAAATCAATTTTCTGATGAAAAACGATGACCCCGGACCAGTCGAACGTTGAAAAAATGGTCAATATTGATGAAATTTTTACATTTAATCTTTTGACTTTAAATGACGGTTGGATGTGAATTATTACTTTTTCAACTAAAATAAGTGTGTTTAAAGTCATTTCTGTGCCTGAAATTGGTCAAAATTGAAGATTTTGAGTAAGCAAAACTCTGTAAAAATGGCAATTTTGGTCACTGTGAGGGTTTAAAAAGTGGTTATTCAACATGAGGCCCGATCCAAATGACATTTTGAATCATTTTTGGTAGAGTCCAAAAAATCCATTTTCTGATGAAAAACAATGACCCCGGACCAGTCGAACGTTGAAAAAATGGTCAATATTGAGGAAATTTTAACATTTAATCTTTTGACTTTAAATGACGGTTGGATGTGAATTCTTACTTTTTCAACTAAAATAAGTGTGTTTAAAGTCATTTCTGTGCCTGAAATTTGTCAAAATTGAAGATTTTGAGTAAGCAAAACTCTGTAAAAATGGCAATTTTGGTCACTGTGAGGGTTTAAAAAGTGGTTATTCAACATGAGGCCCGATCCAAATGACATTTTGAATCATTTTTGGTAGAGTCCAAAAAATCAATTTTCTGATGAAAAACGATGACCCCGGACCAGTCGAACGTTGAAAAAATGGTCAATATTGATGAAATTTTAACATTTAATCTTTTGACTTTAAATGACGGTTGGATGTGAATTATTACTTTTTCAACTAAAATAAGTGTGTTTAAAGTCATTTCTGTGCCTGAAATTGGTCAAAATTTAAGATTTTGAGTAAGCAAAACTCTGTAAAAATGGCAATTTTGGTCACTGTGAGGGTTTAAAAAGTGGTTATTCAACATGAGGCCCGATCCAAATGACATTTTGAATCATTTTTGGTAGAGTCCAAAAAATCAATTTTCTGATGAAAAACGATGACCCCGGACCAGTCGAACGTTGAAAAAATGGTCAATATTGATGAAATTTTAACATTTAATCTTTTGACTTTAAATGACGGTTGGATGTGAATTATTACTTTTTCAACTAAAATAAGTGTGTTTAAAGTCATTTCTGTGCCTGAAATTGGTCAAAATTGAAGATTTTGAGTAAGCAAAACTCTGTAAAAATGGCAATTTTCGTCACTGTGAGGGTTTAAAAAGTGGTTATTCAACATGAGGCCCGATCCAAATGACATTTTGAATCATTTTTGGTAGAGTCCAAAAAATCAATTTTCTGATGAAAAACGATGACCCCGGACCAGTCGAACGTTGTAAAAATGGTCAATATTGATGAAATTTTAACATTTAATCTTTTGACTTTAAATGACGGTTGGATGTGAATTATTACTTTTTCAACTAAAATAAGTGTGTTTAAAGTCATTTCTGTGCCTGAAATTGGTCAAAATTTAAGATTTTGAGTAAGCAAAACTCTGTAAAAATGGCAATTTTGGTCACTGTGAGGGTTTAAAAAGTGGTTATTCAACATGAGGCCCGATCCAAATGACATTTTGAATCATTTTTGGTAGAGTCCAAAAAATCAATTTTCTGATGAAAAACGATGACCCCGGACCAGTCGAACGTTGAAAAAATGGTCAATATTGATGAAATTTTAACATTTAATCTTTTGACTTTAAATAACGGTTGGATGTGAATTATTACTTTTTCAACTAAAATAAGTGTGTTTAAAGTCATTTCTGTGCCTGAAATTGGTCAAAATTGAAGATTTTGAGTAAGCAAAACTCTGTAAAAATGGCAATTTTGGTCACTGTGAGGGTTTAAAAAGTGGTTATTCAACATGAGACCCGATCCAAAAAACATTTTGAATCTTTTTTGGTAGAGTCCAAAAAATCCATTTTCTGATGAAAAACGATGACCCCGGACCAGTCGAACGTTGAAAAAATGGTCAATATTGATGAAATTTTAACATTTAATCTTTTGACTTTAAATGACGATTGGATGTGAATTCTTACTTTTTCAACTAAAATAAGTGTGTTTAAAGTCATTTCTGTGCCTGAAATTTGTCAAAATTGAAGATTTTGAGTAAGCAAAACTCTGTAAAAATGGCAATTTTGGTCACTGTGAGGGTTTAAAAAGTGGTTATTCAACATGAGGCCCGATCCAAATGACATTTTGAATCATTTTTGGTAGAGTCCAAAAAATCAATTTTCTGATGAAAAACGATGACCCCGGACCAGTCGAACGTTGAAAAAATGGTCAATATTGATGAAATTTTAACATTTAATCTTTTGACTTTAAATGACGGTTGGATGTGAATTATTACTTTTTCAACTAAAATAAGTGTGTTTAAAGTCATTTCTGTGCCTGAAATTGGTCAAAATTTAAGATTTTGAGTAAGCAAAACTCTGTAAAAATGGCAATTTTGGTCACTGTGAGGGTTTAAAAAGTGGTTATTCAACATGAGGCCCGATCCAAATGACATTTTGAATCATTTTTGGTAGAGTCCAAAAAATCAATTTTCTGATGAAAAACGATGACCCCGGACCAGTCGAACGTTGTAAAAATGGTCAATATTGATGAAATTTTAACATTTAATCTTTTGACTTTAAATGACGGTTGGATGTGAATTATTACTTTTTCAACTAAAATAAGTGTGTTTAAAGTCATTTCTGTGCCTGAAATTGGTCAAAATTTAAGATTTTGAGTAAGCAAAACTCTGTAAAAATGGCAATTTTGGTCACTGTGAGGGTTTAAAAAGTGGTTATTCAACATGAGGCCCGATCCAAATGACATTTTGAATCATTTTTGGTACAGTCCAAAAAATCAATTTTCTGATGAAAAACGATGACCCCGGACCAGTCGAACGTTGAAAAAATGGTCAATATTGATGAAATTTTTACATTTAATCTTTTGACTTTAAATGACGGTTGGATGTGAATTATTACTTTTTCAACTAAAATAAGTGTGTTTAAAGTCATTTCTGTGCCTGAAATTGGTCAAAATTTAAGATTTTGAGTAAGCAAAACTCTGTAAAAATGGCAATTTTGGTCACTGTGAGGGTTTAAAAAGTGGTTATTCAACATGAGGCCCGATCCAAATGACATTTTGAATCATTTTTGGTAGAGTCCAAAAAATCAATTTTCTGATGAAAAACGATGACCCCGGACCAGTCGAACGTTGAAAAAATGGTCAATATTGATGAAATTTTAACATTTAATCTTTTGACTTTAAATGACGGTTGGATGTGAATTATTACTTTTTCAACTAAAATAAGTGTGTTTAAAGTCATTTCTGTGCCTGAAATTGGTCAAAATTGAAGATTTTGAGTAAGCAAAACTCTGTAAAAATTGCAATTTTGGTCACTGTGAGGGTTTAAAAAGTGGTTATTCAACATGAGGCCCGATCCAAATGACATTTTGAATCATTTTTGGTAGAGTCCAAAAAATCAATTTTCTGATGAAAAACGATGACCCCGGACCAGTCGAACGTTGAAAAAATGGTCAATATTGATGAAATTTTAACATTTAATCTTTTGACTTTAAATAACGGTTGGATGTGAATTATTACTTTTTCAACTAAAATAAGTGTGTTTAAAGTCATTTCAGTGCCTGAAATTGGTCAAAATTGAAGATTTTGAGTAAGCAAAACTCTGTAAAAATGGCAATTTTGGTCACTGTGAGGGTTTAAAAAGTGGTTATTCAACATGAGACCCGATCCAAAAAACATTTTGAATCTTTTTTGGTAGAGTCCAAAAAATCCATTTTCTGATGAAAAACGATGACCCCGGACCAGTCGAACGTTGAAAAAATGGTCAATATTGAGGAAATTTTAACATTTAATCTTTTGACTTTAAATGACGGTTGGATGTGAATTCTTACTTTTTCAACTAAAATAAGTGTGTTTAAAGTCATTTCTGTGCCTGAAATTTGTCAAGATTGAAGATTTTGAGTAAGCAAAACTCTGTAAAAATGGCAATTTTGGTCACTGTGAGGGTTTAAAAAGTGGTTATTCAACATGAGGCCCGATCCAAATGACATTTTGAATCATTTTTGGTAGAGTCCAAAAAATCAATTTTCTGATGAAAAACGATGACCCCGGACCAGTCGAACGTTGAAAAAATGGTCAATATTGATGAAATTTTAACATTTAATCTTTTGACTTTAAATGACGGTTGGATGTGAATTATTACTTTTTCAACTAAAATAAGTGTGTTTAAAGTCATTTCTGTGCCTGAAATTGGTCAAAATTGAAGATTTTGAGTAAGCAAAACTCTGTAAAAATTGCAATTTTGGTCACTGTGAGGGTTTAAAAAGTGGTTATTCAACATGAGGCCCGATCCAAATGACATTTTGAATCATTTTTGGTAGAGTCCAAAAAATCAATTTTCTGATGAAAAACGATGACCCCGGACCAGTCGAACGTTGTAAAAATGGTCAATATTGATGAAATTTTAACATTTAATCTTTTGACTTTAAATGACGGTTGGATGTGAATTATTACTTTTTCAACTAAAATAAGTGTGTTTAAAGTCATTTCTGTGCCTGAAATTGGTCAAAATTTAAGATTTTGAGTAAGCAAAACTCTGTAAAAATGGCAATTTTGGTCACTGTGAGGGTTTAAAAAGTGGTTATTCAACATGAGGCCCGATCCAAATGACATTTTGAATCATTTTTGGTAGAGTCCAAAAAATCAATTTTCTGACGAAAAACGATGACCCCGGACCAGTCGAACGTTGAAAAAATGGTCAATATTGATGAAATTTTAACATTTAATCTTTTGACTTTAAATAACGGTTGGATGTGAATTATTACTTTTTCAACTAAAATAAGTGTGTTTAAAGTCATTTCTGTGCCTGAAATTGGTCAAAATTGAAGATTTTGAGTAAGCAAAACTCTGTAAAAATGGCAATTTTGGTCACTGTGAGGGTTTAAAAAGTGGTTATTCAACATGAGACCCGATCCAAAAAACATTTTGAATCTTTTTTGGTAGAGTCCAAAAAATCCATTTTCTGATGAAAAACGATGACCCCGGACCAGTCGAACGTTGAAAAAATGGTCAATATTGATGAAATTTTAACATTTAATCTTTTGACTTTAAATGACGATTGGATGTGAATTCTTACTTTTTCAACTAAAATAAGTGTGTTTAAAGTCATTTCTGTGCCTGAAATTTGTCAAAATTGAAGATTTTGAGTAAGCAAAACTCTGTAAAAATGGCAATTTTGGTCACTGTGAGGGTTTAAAAAGTGGTTATTCAACATGAGGCCCGATCCAAATGACATTTTGAATCATTTTTGGTAGAGTCCAAAAAATCAATTTTCTGATGAAAAACGATGACCCCGGACCAGTCGAACGCTGAAAAAATGGTCAATATTGATGAAATTTTAACATTTAATCTTTTAACTTTAAATGACGGTTGGATGTGAATTATTACTTTTTCAACTAAAATAAGTGTGTTTAAAGTCATTTCTGTGCCTGAAATTGGTCAAAATTTAAGATTTTGAGTAAGCAAAACTCTGTAAAAATGGCAATTTTGGTCACTGTGAGGGTTTAAAAAGTGGTTATTCAACATGAGGCCCGATCCAAGTGACATTTTGGATCATTTTTGGTAGAGTCCAAAAAATCAATTTTCTGATGAAAAACGATGACCCCGGACCAGTCGAACGTTGGAAAAATGGTCAATATTGATGAAATTTTAACATTTAATCTTTTGACTTTAAATGACGGTTGGATGTGAATTATTACTTTTTCAACTAAAATAAGTGTGTTTAAAGTCATTTCTGTGCCTGAAATTGGTCAAAATTGAAGATTTTGAGTAAGCAAAACTCTGTAAAAATGGCAATTTTGGTCACTGTGAGGGTTTAAAAAGTGGTTATTCAACATGAGGCCCGATCCAAATGACATTTTGAATCATTTTTGGTAGAGTCCAAAAAATCAATTTTCTGATGAAAAACGATGACCCCGGACCAGTCGAACGTTGTAAAAATGGTCAATATTGATGAAATTTTAACATTTAAACTTTTGACTTTAAATGACGGTTGGATGTGAATTATTACTTTTTCAACTAAAATAAGTGTGTTTAAAGTCATTTCTGTGCCTGAAATTGGTCAAAATTGAAGATTTTGAGTAAGCAAAACTCTGTAAAAATGGCAATTTTGGTCACTGTGAGGGTTTAAAAAGTGGTTATTCAACATGAGGCCCGATCCAAATGACATTTTGAATCATTTTTGGTAGAGTCCAAAAAATCAATTTTCTGATGAAAAACGATGACCCCGGACCAGTCGAACGTTGTAAAAATGGTCAATATTGATGAAATTTTAACATTTAATCTTTTGACTTTAAATGACGGTTGGATGTGAATTATTACTTTTTCAACTAAAATAAGTGTGTTTAAAGTCATTTCTGTGCCTGAAATTGGTCAAAATTTAAGATTTTGAGTAAGCAAAACTCTGTAAAAATGGCAATTTTGGTCACTGTGAGGGTTTAAAAAGTGGTTATTCAACATGAGGCCCGATCCAAATGACATTTTGAATCATTTTTGGTAGAGTCCAAAAAATCAATTTTCTGATGAAAAACGATGACCCCGGACCAGTCGAACGTTGAAAAAATGGTCAATATTGATGAAATTTTAACATTTAATCTTTTGACTTTAAATGACGGTTGGATGTGAATTATTACTTTTTCAACTAAAACAAGTGTGTTTAAAGTCATTTCTGTGCCTGAAATTGGTCAAAATTTAAGATTTTGAGTAAGCAAAACTCTGTAAAAATTGCAATTTTGGTCACTGTGAGGGTTTAAAAAGTGGTTATTCAACATGAGGCCCGATCCAAATGACATTTTGATTCATTTTTGGTAGAGTCCAAAAAATCAATTTTCTGATGAAAAACGATGACCCCGGACCAGTCGAACGTTGAAAAAATGGTCAATATTGATGAAATTTTAACATTTAATCTTTTGACTTTAAATGACGGTTGGATGTGAATTATTACTTTTTCAACTAAAATAAGTGTGTTTAAAGTCATTTCTGTGCCTGAAATTGGTCAAAATTGAAGATTCTGAGTAAGCAAAACTCTGTAAAAATGGCAATTTTGGTCACTGTGAGGGTTTAAAAAGTGGTTATTCAACATGAGGCCCGATCCAAATGACATTTTGAATCATTTTTGGTAGAGTCCAAAAAATCAATTTTCTGATGAAAAACGATGACCCCGGACCAGTCGAACGTTGAAAAAATGGTCAATATTGATGAAATTTTAACATTTAATCTTTTGACTTTAAATGACGGTTGGATGTGAATTATTACTTTTTCAACTAAAATAAGTGTGTTTAAAGTCATTTCTGTGCCTGAAATTGGTCAAAATTGAAGATTTTGAGTAAGCAAAACTCTGTAAAAATGGCAATTTTGGTCACTGTGAGGGTTTAAAAAGTGGTTATTCAACATGAGGCCCGATCCAAATGACATTTTGAATCATTTTTGGTAGAGTCCAAAAAATCAATTTTCTGATGAAAAACGATGACCCCGGACCAGTCGAACGTTGTAAAAATGGTCAATATTGATGAAATTTTAACATTTAATCTTTTGACTTTAAATGACGGTTGGATGTGAATTATTACTTTTTCAACTAAAATAAGTGTGTTTAAAGTCATTTCTGTGCCTGAAATTGGTCAAAATTGAAGATTCTGAGTAAGCAAAACTCTGTAAAAATGGCAATTTTGGTCACTGTGAGGGTTTAAAAAGTGGTTATTCAACATGAGGCCCGATCCAAATGACATTTTGAATCATTTTTGGTAGAGTCCAAAAAATCAATTTTCTGATGAAAAACGATGACCCCGGACCAGTCGAACGTTGAAAAAATGGTCAATATTGATGAAATTTTAACATTTAAACTTTTGACTTTAAATGACGGTTGGATGTGAATTATTACTTTTTCAACTAAAATAAGTGTGTTTAAAGTCATTTCTGTGCCTGAAATTGGTCAAAATTGAAGATTTTGAGTAAGCAAAACTCTGTAAAAATGGCAATTTTGGTCACTGTGAGGGTTTAAAAAGTGGTTATTCAACATGAGGCCCGATCCAAATGACATTTTGAATCATTTTTGGTAGAGTCCAAAAAATCAATTTTCTGATGAAAAACGATGACCCCGGACCAGTCGAACGTTGAAAAAATGGTCAATATTGATGAAATTTTAACATTTAATCTTTTGACTTTAAATGACGGTTGGATGTGAATTATTACTTTTTCAACTAAAACAAGTGTGTTTAAAGTCATTTCTGTGCCTGAAATTGGTCAAAATTTAAGATTTTGAGTAAGCAAAACTCTGTAAAAATTGCAATTTTGGTCACTGTGAGGGTTTAAAAAGTGGTTATTCAACATGAGGCCCGATCCAAATGACATTTTGAATCATTTTTGGTAGAGTCCAAAAAATCAATTTTCTGATGAAAAACGATGACCCCGGACCAGTCGAACGTTGAAAAAATGGTCAATATTGATGAAATTTTAACATTTAATCTTTTGACTTTAAATGACGGTTGGATGTGAATTATTACTTTTTCAACTAAAACAAGTGTGTTTAAAGTCATTTCTGTGCCTGAAATTGGTCAAAATTTAAGATTTTGAGTAAGCAAAACTCTGTAAAAATTGCAATTTTGGTCACTGTGAGGGTTTAAAAAGTGGTTATTCAACATGAGACCCGATCCAAAAAACATTTTGAATCTTTTTTGGTAGAGTCCAAAAAATCAATTTTCCGATGAAAAACGATGACCCCGGACCAGTCGAACGTTGAAAAAATTGTCAATATTGATGAAATTTTAACATTTAAACTTTTGACTTTAAATGACGGTTGGATGTGAATTATTACTTTTTCAACTAAAATAAGTGTGTTTAAAGTCATTTCTGTGCCTGAAATTGGTCAAAATTGAAGATTTTGAGTAAGCAAAACTCTGTAAAAATGGCAATTTTGGTCACTGTGAGGGTTTAAAAAGTGGTTATTCAACATGAGGCCCGATCCAAATGACATTTTGAATCATTTTTGGTAGAGTCCAAAAAATCAATTTTCTGATGAAAAACGATGACCCCGGACCAGTCGAACGTTGTAAAAATGGTCAATATTGATGAAATTTTAACATTTAAACTTTTGACTTTAAATGACGGTTGGATGTGAATTATTACTTTTTCAACTAAAATAAGTGTGTTTAAAGTCATTTCTGTGCCTGAAATTGGTCAAAATTGAAGATTTTGAGTAAGCAAAACTCTGTAAAAATGGCAATTTTGGTCACTGTGAGGGTTTAAAAAGTGGTTATTCAACATGAGGCCCGATCCAAATGACATTTTGAATCATTTTTGGTAGAGTCCAAAAAATCAATTTTCTGATGAAAAACGATGACCCCGGACCAGTCGAACGTTGTAAAAATGGTCAATATTGATGAAATTTTAACATTTAATCTTTTGACTTTAAATGACGGTTGGATGTGAATTATTACTTTTTCAACTAAAATAAGTGTGTTTAAAGTCATTTCTGTGCCTGAAATTGGTCAAAATTTAAGATTTTGAGTAAGCAAAACTCTGTAAAAATGGCAATTTTGGTCACTGTGAGGGTTTAAAAAGTGGTTATTCAACATGAGGCCCGATCCAAATGACATTTTGAATCATTTTTGGTAGAGTCCAAAAAATCAATTTTCTGATGAAAAACGATGACCCCGGACCAGTCGAACGTTGAAAAAATGGTCAATATTGATGAAATTTTAACATTTAATCTTTTGACTTTAAATGACGGTTGGATGTGAATTATTACTTTTTCAACTAAAACAAGTGTGTTTAAAGTCATTTCTGTGCCTGAAATTGGTCAAAATTTAAGATTTTGAGTAAGCAAAACTCTGTAAAAATTGCAATTTTGGTCACTGTGAGGGTTTAAAAAGTGGTTATTCAACATGAGGCCCGATCCAAATGACATTTTGATTCATTTTTGGTAGAGTCCAAAAAATCAATTTTCTGATGAAAAACGATGACCCCGGACCAGTCGAACGTTGAAAAAATGGTCAATATTGATGAAATTTTAACATTTAATCTTTTGACTTTAAATGACGGTTGGATGTGAATTATTACTTTTTCAACTAAAATAAGTGTGTTTAAAGTCATTTCTGTGCCTGAAATTGGTCAAAATTGAAGATTCTGAGTAAGCAAAACTCTGTAAAAATGGCAATTTTGGTCACTGTGAGGGTTTAAAAAGTGGTTATTCAACATGAGGCCCGATCCAAATGACATTTTGAATCATTTTTGGTAGAGTCCAAAAAATCAATTTTCTGATGAAAAACGATGACCCCGGACCAGTCGAACGTTGAAAAAATGGTCAATATTGATGAAATTTTAACATTTAATCTTTTGACTTTAAATGACGGTTGGATGTGAATTATTACTTTTTCAACTAAAATAAGTGTGTTTAAAGTCATTTCTGTGCCTGAAATTGGTCAAAATTGAAGATTTTGAGTAAGCAAAACTCTGTAAAAATGGCAATTTTGGTCACTGTGAGGGTTTAAAAAGTGGTTATTCAACATGAGGCCCGATCCAAATGACATTTTGAATCATTTTTGGTAGAGTCCAAAAAATCAATTTTCTGATGAAAAACGATGACCCCGGACCAGTCGAACGTTGTAAAAATGGTCAATATTGATGAAATTTTAACATTTAATCTTTTGACTTTAAATGACGGTTGGATGTGAATTATTACTTTTTCAACTAAAATAAGTGTGTTTAAAGTCATTTCTGTGCCTGAAATTGGTCAAAATTGAAGATTCTGAGTAAGCAAAACTCTGTAAAAATGGCAATTTTGGTCACTGTGAGGGTTTAAAAAGTGGTTATTCAACATGAGGCCCGATCCAAATGACATTTTGAATCATTTTTGGTAGAGTCCAAAAAATCAATTTTCTGATGAAAAACGATGACCCCGGACCAGTCGAACGTTGAAAAAATGGTCAATATTGATGAAATTTTAACATTTAAACTTTTGACTTTAAATGACGGTTGGATGTGAATTATTACTTTTTCAACTAAAATAAGTGTGTTTAAAGTCATTTCTGTGCCTGAAATTGGTCAAAATTGAAGATTTTGAGTAAGCAAAACTCTGTAAAAATGGCAATTTTGGTCACTGTGAGGGTTTAAAAAGTGGTTATTCAACATGAGGCCCGATCCAAATGACATTTTGAATCATTTTTGGTAGAGTCCAAAAAATCAATTTTCTGATGAAAAACGATGACCCCGGACCAGTCGAACGTTGAAAAAATGGTCAATATTGATGAAATTTTAACATTTAATCTTTTGACTTTAAATGACGGTTGGATGTGAATTATTACTTTTTCAACTAAAACAAGTGTGTTTAAAGTCATTTCTGTGCCTGAAATTGGTCAAAATTTAAGATTTTGAGTAAGCAAAACTCTGTAAAAATTGCAATTTTGGTCACTGTGAGGGTTTAAAAAGTGGTTATTCAACATGAGGCCCGATCCAAATGACATTTTGAATCATTTTTGGTAGAGTCCAAAAAATCAATTTTCTGATGAAAAACGATGACCCCGGACCAGTCGAACGTTGAAAAAATGGTCAATATTGATGAAATTTTAACATTTAATCTTTTGACTTTAAATGACGGTTGGATGTGAATTATTACTTTTTCAACTAAAACAAGTGTGTTTAAAGTCATTTCTGTGCCTGAAATTGGTCAAAATTTAAGATTTTGAGTAAGCAAAACTCTGTAAAAATTGCAATTTTGGTCACTGTGAGGGTTTAAAAAGTGGTTATTCAACATGAGACCCGATCCAAAAAACATTTTGAATCTTTTTTGGTAGAGTCCAAAAAATCAATTTTCCGATGAAAAACGATGACCCCGGACCAGTCGAACGTTGAAAAAATTGTCAATATTGATGAAATTTTAACATTTAATCTTTTGACTTTAAATGACGGTTGGATGTGAATTATTACTTTTTCACCTAAAATAAGTGTGTTTAAAGTCCTTTCTGTGCCTGAAATTGGTCAAAATTGAAGATTTTGAGTAAGCAAAACTCTGTAAAAATGGCAATTTTGGTCACTGTGAGGGTTTAAAAAGTGGTTATTCAACATGAGGCCCGATCCAAATGACATTTTGAATCATTTTTGGTAGAGTCCAAAAAATCAATTTTCTGATGAAAAACGATGACCCCGGACCAGTCGAACGTTGAAAAAATGGTCAATATTGATGAAATTTTTACATTTAATCTTTTGACTTTAAATGACGGTTGGATGTGAATTATTACTTTTTCAACTAAAATAAGTGTGTTTAAAGTCATTTCTGTGCCTGAAATTGGTCAAAATTTAAGATTTTGAGTAAGCAAAACTCTGTAAAAATGGCAATTTTGGTCACTGTGAGGGTTTAAAAAGTGGTTATTCAACATGAGGCCCGATCCAAATGACATTTTGAATCATTTTTGGTAGAGTCCAAAAAATCAATTTTCTGATGAAAAACGATGACCCCGGACCAGTCGAACGTTGAAAAAATGGTCAATATTGATGAAATTTTAACATTTAATCTTTTGACTTTAAATGACGGTTGGATGTGAATTATTACTTTTTCAACTAAAACAAGTGTGTTTAAAGTCATTTCTGTGCCTGAAATTGGTCAAAATTTAAGATTTTGAGTAAGCAAAACTCTGTAAAAATTGCAATTTTGGTCACTGTGAGGGTTTAAAAAGTGGTTATTCAACATGAGACCCGATCCAAAAAACATTTTGAATCTTTTTTGGTAGAGTCCAAAAAATCAATTTTCCGATGAAAAACGATGACCCCGGACCAGTCGAACGTTGAAAAAATTGTCAATATTGATGAAATTTTAACATTTAATCTTTTGACTTTAAATGACGGTTGGATGTGAATTATTACTTTTTCAACTAAAATAAGTGTGTTTAAAGTCCTTTCTGTGCCTGAAATTGGTCAAAATTGAAGATTTTGAGTAAGCAAAACTCTGTAAAAATGGCAATTTTGGTCACTGTGAGGGTTTAAAAAGTGGTTATTCAACATGAGGCCCGATCCAAATGACATTTTGAATCATTTTTGGTAGAGTCCAAAAAATCAATTTTCTGATGAAAAACGATGACCCCGGACCAGTCGAACGTTGAAAAAATGGTCAATATTGATGAAATTTTTACATTTAATCTTTTGACTTTAAATGACGGTTGGATGTGAATTATTACTTTTTCAACTAAAATAAGTGTGTTTAAAGTCATTTCTGTGCCTGAAATTGGTCAAAATTTAAGATTTTGAGTAAGCAAAACTCTGTAAAAATGGCAATTTTGGTCACTGTGAGGGTTTAAAAAGTGGTTATTCAACATGAGGCCCGATCCAAATGACATTTTGAATCATTTTTGGTAGAGTCCAAAAAATCAATTTTCTGATGAAAAACGATGACCCCGGACCAGTCGAACGTTGAAAAAATGGTCAATATTGATGAAATTTTAACATTTAATCTTTTGACTTTAAATGACGGTTGGATGTGAATTATTACTTTTTCAACTAAAATAAGTGTGTTTAAAGTCATTTCTGTGCCTGAAGTTGGTCAAAATTGAAGATTTTGAGTAAGCAAAACTCTGTAAAAATGGCAATTTTGGTCACTGTGAGGGTTTAAAAAGTGGTTATTCAACATGAGGCCCGATCCAAATGACATTTTGAATCATTTTTGGTAGAGTCCAAAAAATCAATTTTCTGATGAAAAACGATGACCCCGGACCAGTCGAACGTTGTAAAAATGGTCAATATTGATGAAATTTTAACATTTAATCTTTTGACTTTAAATGACGGTTGGATGTGAATTATTACTTTTTCAACTAAAATAAGTGTGTTTAAAGTCATTTCTGTGCCTGAAATTGGTCAAAATTTAAGATTTTGAGTAAGCAAAACTCTGTAAAAATGGCAATTTTGGTCACTGTGAGGGTTTAAAAAGTGGTTATTCAACATGAGGCCCGATCCAAATGACATTTTGAATCATTTTTGGTAGAGTCCAAAAAATCAATTTTCTGATGAAAAACGATGACCCCGGACCAGTCGAACGTTGAAAAAATGGTCAATATTGATGAAATTTTAACATTTAATCTTTTGACTTTAAATAACGGTTGGATGTGAATTATTACTTTTTCAACTAAAATAAGTGTGTTTAAAGTCATTTCTGTGCCTGAAATTGGTCAAAATTGAAGATTTTGAGTAAGCAAAACTCTGTAAAAATGGCAATTTTGGTAACTGTGAGGGTTTAAAAAGTGGTTATTCAACATGAGACCCGATCCAAAAAACATTTTGAATCTTTTTTGGTAGAGTCCAAAAAATCCATTTTCTGATGAAAAACGATGACCCCGGACCAGTCGAACGTTGAAAAAATGGTCAATATTCATGAAATTTTAACATTTAATCTTTTGACTTTAAATGACGATTGGATGTGAATTCTTACTTTTTCAACTAAAATAGGTGTGTTTAAAGTCATTTCTGTGCCTGAAATTTGTCAAAATTGAAGATTTTGAGTAAGCAAAACTCTGTAAAAATGGCCATTTTGGTCACTGTGAGGGTTTAAAAAGTGGTTATTCAACATGAGGCCCGATCCAAATGACATTTTGAATCATTTTTGGTAGAGTCCAAAAAATCAATTTTCTGATGAAAAACGATGACCCCGGACCAGTCGAACGTTGAAAAAATGGTCAATATTGATGAAATTTTAACATTTAATCTTTTGACTTTAAATGACGGTTGGATGTGAATTATTACTTTTTCAACTAAAATAAGTGTGTTTAAAGTCATTTCTGTGCCTGAAATTGGTCAAAATTGAAGATTTTGAGTAAGCAAAACTCTGTAAAAATGGCAATTTTGGTCACTGTGAGGGTTTAAAAAGTGGTTATTCAACATGAGGCCCGATCCAAATGACATTTTGAATCATTTTTGGTAGAGTCCAAAAAATCAATTTTCTGATGAAAAACGATGACCCCGGACCAGTCGAACGTTGTAAAAATGGTCAATATTGATGAAATTTTAACATTTAATCTTTTGACTTTAAATGACGGTTGGATGTGAATTATTACTTTTTCAACTAAAATAAGTGTGTTTAAAGTCATTTCTGTGCCTGAAATTGGTCAAAATTTAAGATTTTGAGTAAGCAAAACTCTGTAAAAATGGCAATTTTGGTCACTGTGAGGGTTTAAAAAGTGGTTATTCAACATGAGGCCCGATCCAAATGACATTTTGAATCATTTTTGGTAGAGTCCAAAAAATCAATTTTCTGATGAAAAACGATGACCCCGGACCAGTCGAACGTTGAAAAAATGGTCAATATTGATGAAATTTTTACATTTAATCTTTTGACTTTAAATGACGGTTGGATGTGAATTTTTACTTTTTCAACTAAAATAAGTGTGTTTAAAGTCATTTCTGTGCCTGAAATTGGTCAAAATTTAAGATTTTGAGTAAGCAAAACTCTGTAAAAATGGCAATTTTGGTCACTGTGAGGGTTTAAAAAGTGGTTATTCAACATGAGGCCCGATCCAAATGACATTTTGAATCATTTTTGGTAGAGTCCAAAAAATCAATTTTCTGATGAAAAACGATGACCCCGGACCAGTCGAACGTTGAAAAAATGGTCAATATTGATGAAATTTTAACATTTAATCTTTTGACTTTAAATGACGGTTGGATGTGAATTATTACTTTTTCAACTAAAATAAGTGTGTTTAAAGTCATTTCTGTGCCTGAAATTGGTCAAAATTGAAGATTCTGAGTAAGCAAAACTGTAAAAATGGCAATTTTGGTCACTGTGAGGGTTTAAAAAGTGGTTATTCAACATGACGCCCGATCCAAATGACATTTTGAATCATTTTTGGTAGAGTCCAAAAAATCAATTTTCTGATGAAAAACGATGACCCCGGACCAGTCGAATGTTGAAAAAATGGTCAATATTGATGAAATTTTAACATTTAATCTTTTGACTTTAAATGACGGTTGGATGTGAATTATTACTTTTTCAACTAAAATAAGTGTGTTTAAAGTCATTTCTGTGCCTGAAATTGGTCAAAATTGAAGATTTTGAGTAAGCAAAACTCTGTAAAAATGGCAATTTTGGTCACTGTGAGGGTTTAAAAAGTGGTTATTCAACATGAGGCCCGATCCAAATGACATTTTGAATCATTTTTGGTAGAGTCCAAAAAATCAATTTTCTGATGAAAAACGATGACCCCGGACCAGTCGAACGTTGAAAAAATGGTCAATATTGATGAAATTTTAACATTTAATCTTTTGACTTTAAATAACGGTTGGATGTGAATTATTACTTTTTCAACTAAAATAAGTGTGTTTAAAGTCATTTCTGTGCCTGAAATTGGTCAAAATTGAAGATTTTGAGTAAGCAAAACTCTGTAAAAATGGCAATTTTGGTCACTGTGAGGGTTTAAAAAGTGGTTATTCAACATGAGACCCGATCCAAAAAACATTTTGAATCTTTTTTGGTAGAGTCCAAAAAATCCATTTTCTGATGAAAAACGATGACCCCGGACCAGTCGAACGTTGAAAAAATGGTCAATATTGATGAAATTTTAACATTTAATCTTTTGACTTTAAATGACGGTTGGATGTGAATTCTTACTTTTTCAACTAAAATAAGTGTGTTTAAAGTCATTTCTGTGCCTGAAATTTGTCAAAATTGAAGATTTTGAGTAAGCAAAACTCTGTAAAAATGGCAATTTTGGTCACTGTGAGGGTTTAAAAAGTGGTTATTCAACATGAGGCCCGATCCAAATGACATTTTGAATCATTTTTGGTAGAGTCCAAAAAATCAATTTTCTGATGAAAAACGATGACCCCGGACCAGTCGAACGTTGAAAAAACTGGTCAATATTGATGAAATTTTTACATTTAATCTTTTGACTTTAAATGACGGTTGGATGTGAATTATTACTTTTTCAACTAAAATAAGTGTGTTTAAAGTAATTTCTGTGACTGAAATTGGTCAAAATTTAAGATTTTGAGTAAGCAAAACTCTGTAAAAATGGCAATTTTGGTCACTGTGAGGGTTTAAAAAGTGGTTATTCAACATGAGGCCCGATCCAAATGACATTTTGAATCATTTTTGGTAGAGTCCAAAAAATCAATTTTCTGATGAAAAACGATGACCCCGGACCAGTCGAACGTTGAAAAAATGGTCAATATTGATGAAATTTTAACATTTAATCTTTTGACTTTAAATGACGGTTGGATGTGAATTATTACTTTTTCAACTAAAATAAGTGTGTTTAAAGTCATTTCTGTGCCTGAAATTGGTCAAAATTGAAGATTTTGAGTAAGCAAAACTCTGTAAAAATGGCAATTTTGGTCACTGTGAGGGTTTAAAAAGTGGTTATTCAACATGAGGCCCGATCCAAATGACATTTTGAATCATTTTTGGTAGAGTCCAAAAAATCAATTTTCTGATGAAAAACGATGACCCCGGACCAGTCGAACGTTGAAAAAATGGTCAATATTGATGCAATTTTAACATTTAATCTTTTGACTTTAAATGACGGTTGGATGTGAATTATTACTTTTTCAACTAAAATAAGTGTGTTTAAAGTCATTTCTGTGCCTGAAATTGGTCAAAATTTAAGATTTTGAGTAAGCAAAACTCTGTAAAAATGGCAATTTTGGTCACTGTGAGGGTTTAAAAAGTGGTTATTCAACATGAGGCCCGATCCAAATGACATTTTGAATCATTTTTGGTAGAGTCCAAAAAATCAATTTTCTGATGAAAAACGATGACCCCGGACCAGTCGAACGTTGAAAAAATGGTCAATATTGATGAAATTTTAACATTTCATCTTTTGACTTTAAATGACGGTTGGATGTGAATTATTACTTTTTCAACTAAAATAAGTGTGTTTAAAGTCATTTCTGTGCCTGAAATTGGTCAAAATTGAAGATTCTGAGTAAGATAAACTCTGTAAAAATGGCAATTTTGGTCACTGTGAGGGTTTAAAAAGTGGTTATTCAACATGAGGCCCGATCCAAATGACATTTTGAATCATTTTTGGTAGAGTCCAAAAAATCAATTTTCTGATGAAAAACGATGACCCCGGACCAGTCGAACGTTGAAAAAATGGTCAATATTGATGAAATTTTAACATTTAATCTTTTGACTTTAAATGACGGTTGGATGTGAATTATTACTTTTTCAAAATTACTTTTATTTATAATTATATTTATTTATTTATTTATTTATTTCAAAATTACTTTTTCAAAATTTGTCAAAATTGAAGATTTTGAGTAAGCAAAACTCTGTAAAAATGGCAATTTTGGTCACTGTGAGGGTTTAAAAAGTGGTTATTCAACATGAGGCCCGATCCAAATGACATTTTGAATCATTTTTGGTAGAGTCCAAAAAATCAATTTTCTGATGAAAAACGATGACCCCGGACCAGTCGAACGTTGAAAAAATGGTCAATATTGATGAAATTTTTACATTTAATCTTTTGACTTTAAATGACGGTTGGATGTGAATTATTACTTTTTCAACTAAAATAAGTGTGTTTAAAGTCATTTCTGTGCCTGAAATTGGTCAAAATTTAAGATTTTGAGTAAGCAAAACTCTGTAAAAATGGCAATTTTGGTCACTGTGAGGGTTTAAAAAGTGGTTATTCAACATGAGGCCCGATCCAAATGACATTTTGAATCATTTTTGGTAGAGTCCAAAAAATCAATTTTCTGATGAAAAACGATGACCCCGGACCAGTCGAACGTTGAAAAAATGGTCAATATTGATGAAATTTTAACATTTAATCTTTTGACTTTAAATGACGGTTGGATGTGAATTATTACTTTTTCAACTAAAATAAGTGTGTTTAAAGTCATTTCTGTGCCTGAAATTGGTCAAAATTGAAGATTTTGAGTAAGCAAAACTCTGTAAAAATGGCAATTTTGGTCACTGTGAGGGTTTAAAAAGTGGTTATTCAACATGAGGCCCGATCCAAATGACATTTTGAATCATTTTTGGTAGAGTCCAAAAAATCAATTTTCTGATGAAAAACGATGACCCCGGACCAGTCGAACGTTGTAAAAATGGTCAATATTGATGAAATTTTAACATTTAATCTTTTGACTTTAAATGACGGTTGGATGTGAATTATTACTTTTTCAACTAAAATAAGTGTGTTTAAAGTCATTTCTGTGCCTGAAATTGGTCAAAATTTAAGATTTTGAGTAAGCAAAACTCTGTAAAAATGGCAATTTTGGTCACTGTGAGGGTTTAAAAAGTGGTTATTCAACATGAGGCCCGATCCAAATGACATTTTGAATCATTTTTGGTAGAGTCCAAAAAATCAATTTTCTGATGAAAAATGATGACCCCGGACCAGTCGAACGTTGAAAAAATGGTCAATATTGATGAAATTTTAACATTTAATCTTTTGACTTTAAATAACGGTTGGATGTGAATTATTACTTTTTCAACTAAAATAAGTGTGGTTAAAGTCATTTCTGTGCCTGAAATTGGTCAAAATTGAAGATTCTGAGTAAGATAAACTCTGTAAAAATGGCAATTTTGGTCACTGTGAGGGTTTAAAAAGTGGTTATTCAACATGAGGCCCGATCCAAATGACATTTTGAATCATTTTTGGTAGAGTCCAAAAAAATCAATTTTCTGATGAAAAACGATGACCCCGGACCAGTCGAACGTTGAAAAAATGGTCAATATTGATGAAATTTTAACATTTAATCTTTTGACTTTAAATGACGGTTGGATGTGAATTATTACTTTTTCAACTAAAATAAGTGTGTTTAAAGTCATTTCTGTGCCTGAAATTGGTCAAAATTGAAGATTTTGAGTAAGCAAAACTCTGTAAAAATGGCAATTTTGGTCACTGTGAGGGTTTAAAAAGTGGTTATTCAACATGAGGCCCGATCCAAATGACATTTTAAATCATTTTTGGTAGAGTCCAAAAAATCAATTTTCTGATGAAAAACGATGACCCCGGACCAGTCGAACGTTGTAAAAATGGTCAATATTGATGAAATTTTAACATTTAATCTTTTGACTTTAAATGACGGTTGGATGTGAATTATTACTTTTTCAACTAAAATAAGTGTGTTTAAAGTCATTTCTGTGCCTGAAATTGGTCAAAATTTAAGATTTTGAGTAAGCAAAACTCTGTAAAAATGGCAATTTTGGTCACTGTGAGGGTTTAAAAAGTGGTTATTCAACATGAGGCCCGATCCAAATGACATTTTGAATCATTTTTGGTAGAGTCCAAAAAATCAATTTTCTGATGAAAAACGATGACCCCGGACCAGTCGAACGTTGTAAAAATGGTCAATATTGATGAAATTTTAACATTTAAACTTTTGACTTTAAATGACGGTTGGATGTGAATTATTACTTTTTCAACTAAAATAAGTGTGTTTAAAGTCATTTCTGTGCCTGAAATTGGTCAAAATTGAAGATTTTGAGTAAGCAAAACTCTGTAAAAATGGCAATTTTGGTCACTGTGAGGGTTTAAAAAGTGGTTATTCAACATGAGGCCCGATCCAAATGACATTTTGAATCATTTTTGGTAGAGTCCAAAAAATCAATTTTCTGATGAAAAACGATGACCCCGGACCAGTCGAACGTTGTAAAAATGGTCAATATTGATGAAATTTTAACATTTAATCTTTTGACTTTAAATGACGGTTGGATGTGAATTATTACTTTTTCAACTAAAATAAGTGTGTTTAAAGTCATTTCTGTGCCTGAAATTGGTCAAAATTTAAGATTTTGAGTAAGCAAAACTCTGTAAAAATGGCAATTTTGGTCACTGTGAGGGTTTAAAAAGTGGTTATTCAACATGAGGCCCGATCCAAATGACATTTTGAATCATTTTTGGTAGAGTCCAAAAAATCAATTTTCTGATGAAAAACGATGACCCCGGACCAGTCGAACGTTGAAAAAATGGTCAATATTGATGAAATTTTAACATTTAATCTTTTGACTTTAAATGACGGTTGGATGTGAATTATTACTTTTTCAACTAAAACAAGTGTGTTTAAAGTCATTTCTGTGCCTGAAATTGGTCAAAATTTAAGATTTTGAGTAAGCAAAACTCTGTAAAAATTGCAATTTTGGTCACTGTGAGGGTTTAAAAAGTGGTTATTCAACATGAGGCCCGATCCAAATGACATTTTGATTCATTTTTGGTAGAGTCCAAAAAATCAATTTTCTGATGAAAAACGATGACCCCGGACCAGTCGAACGTTGAAAAAATGGTCAATATTGATGAAATTTTAACATTTAATCTTTTGACTTTAAATGACGGTTGGATGTGAATTATTACTTTTTCAACTAAAATAAGTGTGTTTAAAGTCATTTCTGTGCCTGAAATTGGTCAAAATTGAAGATTCTGAGTAAGCAAAACTCTGTAAAAATGGCAATTTTGGTCACTGTGAGGGTTTAAAAAGTGGTTATTCAACATGAGGCCCGATCCAAATGACATTTTGAATCATTTTTGGTAGAGTCCAAAAAATCAATTTTCTGATGAAAAACGATGACCCCGGACCAGTCGAACGTTGAAAAAAATGGTCAATATTGATGAAATTTTAACATTTAATCTTTTGACTTTAAATGACGGTTGGATGTGAATTATTACTTTTTCAACTAAAATAAGTGTGTTTAAAGTCATTTCTGTGCCTGAAATTGGTCAAAATTGAAGATTTTGAGTAAGCAAAACTCTGTAAAAATGGCAATTTTCGTCACTGTGAGGGTTTAAAAAGTGGTTATTCAACATGAGGCCCGATCCAAATGACATTTTGAATCATTTTTGGTAGAGTCCAAAAAATCAATTTTCTGATGAAAAACGATGACCCCGGACCAGTCGAACGTTGTAAAAATGGTCAATATTGATGAAATTTTTAACATTTAATCTTTTGACTTTAAATGACGGTTGGATGTGAATTATTACTTTTTCAACTAAAATAAGTGTGTTTAAAGTCATTTCTGTGCCTGAAATTGGTCAAAATTGAAGATTTTGAGTAAGCAAAACTCTGTAAAAATGGCAATTTTGGTCACTGTGAGGGTTTAAAAAGTGGTTATTCAACATGAGGCCCGATCCAAATGACATTTTGAATCATTTTTGGTAGAGTCCAAAAAATCAATTTTCTGATGAAAAACGATGACCCCGGACCAGTCGAACGTTGAAAAAATGGTCAATATTGATGAAATTTTAACATTTAATCTTTTGACTTTAAATGACGGTTGGATGTGAATTATTACTTTTTCAACTAAAATAAGTGTGTTTAAAGTCATTTCTGTGCCTGAAATTGGTCAAAATTGAAGATTTTGAGTAAGCAAAACTCTGTAAAAATGGCAATTTTGGTCACTGTGAGGGTTTAAAAAGTGGTTATTCAACATGAGGCCCGATCCAAATGACATTTTGAATCATTTTTGGTAGAGTCCAAAAAATCAATTTTCTGATGAAAAACGATGACCCCGGACCAGTCGAACGTTGAAAAAATGGTCAATATTGATGAAATTTTAACATTTAATCTTTTGACTTTAAATGACGGTTGGATGTGAATTATTACTTTTTCAACTAAAATAAGTGTGTTTAAAGTCATTTTCTGTGCCTGAAATTGGTCAAAATTTAAGATTTTGAGTAAGCAAAACTCTGTAAAAATGGCAATTTTGGTCACTGTGAGGGTTTAAAAAAGTGGTTATTCAACATGAGGCCCGATCCAAATGACATTTTGAATCATTTTTGGTAGAGTCCAAAAAATCAATTTTCTGATGAAAAACGGATGACCCCGGACCAGTCGAACGTTGAAAAAATGGTCAATATTGATGAATTTTAACATTTAATCTTTTGACTTTAAATGACGGTTGGATGTGAATTATTACTTTTTCAACTAAAACAAGTGTGTTTAAAGTCATTTCTGTGCCTGAAATTGGTCAAAATTTAAGATTTTGAGTAAGCAAAACTCTGTAAAAATTGCAATTTTGGTCACTGTGAGGGTTTAAAAAGTGGTTATTCAACATGAGGACCCGATCCAAAATAACATTTTGAATCTTTTTTGGTAGAGTCCAAAAAATCAATTTTCTGATGAAAAACGATGACCCCGGACCAGTCGAACGTTGTAAAAATGTCAATATTGATGAAATTTTAACATTTAATCTTTTGACTTTAAATGACGGTTGGATGTGAATTATTACTTTTTCACTAAAATAAGTGTGTTTAAAGTCCTTTCTGTGCCTGAAATTGGTCAAAATTTGAAGATTTTGAGTAAGCAAAACTCTGTAAAAATGGCAATTTTGGTCACTGTGAGGGTTTAAAAAGTGGTTATTCAACATGAGGCCCGATCCAAATGACATTTTGAATCATTTTTGGTAGAGTCCAAAAAATCAATTTTCTGATGAAAAACGATGACCCCGGACCAGTCGAACGTTGAAAAAATGGTCAATATTGATGAAATTTTTACATTTAATCTTTTGACTTTAAATGACGGTTGGATGTGAATTATTACTTTTTCAACTAAAATAAGTGTGTTTAAAGTCATTTCTGTGCCTGAAATTGGTCAAAATTTAAGATTTTGAGTAAGCAAAACTCTGTAAAAATGGCAATTTTGGTCACTGTGAGGGTTTAAAAAGTGGTTATTCAACATGAGGCCCGATCCAAATGACATTTTGAATCATTTTTGGTAGAGTCCAAAAAATCAATTTTCTGATGAAAAACGATGACCCCGGACCAGTCGAACGTTGAAAAAATGGTCAATATTGATGAAATTTTAACATTTAATCTTTTGACTTTAAATGACGGTTGGATGTGAATTATTACTTTTTCAACTAAAACAAGTGTGTTTAAAGTCATTTCTGTGCCTGAAATTGGTCAAAATTTAAGATTTTGAGTAAGCAAAACTCTGTAAAAATTGCAATTTTGGTCACTGTGAGGGTTTAAAAAGTGGTTATTCAACATGAGACCCGATCCAAAAAACATTTTGAATCTTTTTTGGTAGAGTCCAAAAAATCAATTTTCCGATGAAAAACGATGACCCCGGACCAGTCGAACGTTGAAAAAATTGTCAATATTGATGAAATTTTAACATTTAATCTTTTGACTTTAAATGACGGTTGGATGTGAATTATTACTTTTTCAACTAAAATAAGTGTGTTTAAAGTCCTTTCTGTGCCTGAAATTGGTCAAAATTGAAGATTTTGAGTAAGCAAAACTCTGTAAAAATGGCAATTTTGGTCACTGTGAGGGTTTAAAAAGTGGTTATTCAACATGAGGCCCGATCCAAATGACATTTTGAATCATTTTTGGTAGAGTCCAAAAAATCAATTTTCTGATGAAAAACGATGACCCCGGACCAGTCGAACGTTGAAAAAATGGTCAATATTGATGAAATTTTTACATTTAATCTTTTGACTTTAAATGACGGTTGGATGTGAATTATTACTTTTTCAACTAAAATAAGTGTGTTTAAAGTCATTTCTGTGCCTGAAATTGGTCAAAATTTAAGATTTTGAGTAAGCAAAACTCTGTAAAAATGGCAATTTTGGTCACTGTGAGGGTTTAAAAAGTGGTTATTCAACATGAGGCCCGATCCAAATGACATTTTGAATCATTTTTGGTAGAGTCCAAAAAATCAATTTTCTGATGAAAAACGATGACCCCGGACCAGTCGAACGTTGAAAAAATGGTCAATATTGATGAAATTTTAACATTTAATCTTTTGACTTTAAATGACGGTTGGATGTGAATTATTACTTTTTCAACTAAAATAAGTGTGTTTAAAGTCATTTCTGTGCCTGAAGTTGGTCAAAATTGAAGATTTTGAGTAAGCAAAACTCTGTAAAAATGGCAATTTTGGTCACTGTGAGGGTTTAAAAAGTGGTTATTCAACATGAGGCCCGATCCAAATGACATTTTGAATCATTTTTGGTAGAGTCCAAAAAATCAATTTTCTGATGAAAAACGATGACCCCGGACCAGTCGAACGTTGTAAAAATGGTCAATATTGATGAAATTTTAACATTTAATCTTTTGACTTTAAATGACGGTTGGATGTGAATTATTACTTTTTCAACTAAAATAAGTGTGTTTAAAGTCATTTCTGTGCCTGAAATTGGTCAAAATTTAAGATTTTGAGTAAGCAAAACTCTGTAAAAATGGCAATTTTGGTCACTGTGAGGGTTTAAAAAGTGGTTATTCAACATGAGGCCCGATCCAAATGACATTTTGAATCATTTTTGGTAGAGTCCAAAAAATCAATTTTCTGATGAAAAACGATGACCCCGGACCAGTCGAACGTTGAAAAAATGGTCAATATTGATGAAATTTTAACATTTAATCTTTTGACTTTAAATAACGGTTGGATGTGAATTATTACTTTTTCAACTAAAATAAGTGTGTTTAAAGTCATTTCTGTGCCTGAAATTGGTCAAAATTGAAGATTTTGAGTAAGCAAAACTCTGTAAAAATGGCAATTTTGGTAACTGTGAGGGTTTAAAAAGTGGTTATTCAACATGAGACCCGATCCAAAAAACATTTTGAATCTTTTTTGGTAGAGTCCAAAAAATCCATTTTCTGATGAAAAACGATGACCCCGGACCAGTCGAACGTTGAAAAAATGGTCAATATTGATGAAATTTTAACATTTAATCTTTTGACTTTAAATGACGATTGGATGTGAATTCTTACTTTTTCAACTAAAATAGGTGTGTTTAAAGTCATTTCTGTGCCTGAAATTTGTCAAAATTGAAGATTTTGAGTAAGCAAAACTCTGTAAAAATGGCCATTTTGGTCACTGTGAGGGTTTAAAAAGTGGTTATTCAACATGAGGCCCGATCCAAATGACATTTTGAATCATTTTTGGTAGAGTCCAAAAAATCAATTTTCTGATGAAAAACGATGACCCCGGACCAGTCGAACGTTGAAAAAATGGTCAATATTGATGAAATTTTAACATTTAATCTTTTGACTTTAAATGACGGTTGGATGTGAATTATTACTTTTTCAACTAAAATAAGTGTGTTTAAAGTCATTTCTGTGCCTGAAATTGGTCAAAATTGAAGATTTTGAGTAAGCAAAACTCTGTAAAAATGGCAATTTTGGTCACTGTGAGGGTTTAAAAAGTGGTTATTCAACATGAGGCCCGATCCAAATGACATTTTGAATCATTTTTGGTAGAGTCCAAAAAATCAATTTTCTGATGAAAAACGATGACCCCGGACCAGTCGAACGTTGTAAAAATGGTCAATATTGATGAAATTTTAACATTTAATCTTTTGACTTTAAATGACGGTTGGATGTGAATTATTACTTTTTCAACTAAAATAAGTGTGTTTAAAGTCATTTCTGTGCCTGAAATTGGTCAAAATTTAAGATTTTGAGTAAGCAAAACTCTGTAAAAATGGCAATTTTGGTCACTGTGAGGGTTTAAAAAGTGGTTATTCAACATGAGGCCCGATCCAAATGACATTTTGAATCATTTTTGGTAGAGTCCAAAAAATCAATTTTCTGATGAAAAACGATGACCCCGGACCAGTCGAACGTTGAAAAAATGGTCAATATTGATGAAATTTTTACATTTAATCTTTTGACTTTAAATGACGGTTGGATGTGAATTTTTACTTTTTCAACTAAAATAAGTGTGTTTAAAGTCATTTCTGTGCCTGAAATTGGTCAAAATTTAAGATTTTGAGTAAGCAAAACTCTGTAAAAATGGCAATTTTGGTAACTGTGAGGGTTTAAAAAGTGGTTATTCAACATGAGACCCGATCCAAAAAACATTTTGAATCTTTTTTGGTAGAGTCCAAAAAATCCATTTTCTGATGAAAAACGATGACCCCGGACCAGTCGAACGTTGAAAAAATGGTCAATATTGATGAAATTTTAACATTTAATCTTTTGACTTTAAATGACGATTGGATGTGAATTCTTACTTTTTCAACTAAAATAGGTGTGTTTAAAGTCATTTCTGTGCCTGAAATTTGTCAAAATTGAAGATTTTGAGTAAGCAAAACTCTGTAAAAATGGCCATTTTGGTCACTGTGAGGGTTTAAAAAGTGGTTATTCAACATGAGGCCCGATCCAAATGACATTTTGAATCATTTTTGGTAGAGTCCAAAAAATCAATTTTCTGATGAAAAACGATGACCCCGGACCAGTCGAACGTTGAAAAAATGGTCAATATTGATGAAATTTTAACATTTAATCTTTTGACTTTAAATGACGGTTGGATGTGAATTATTACTTTTTCAACTAAAATAAGTGTGTTTAAAGTCATTTCTGTGCCTGAAATTGGTCAAAATTGAAGATTTTGAGTAAGCAAAACTCTGTAAAAATGGCAATTTTGGTCACTGTGAGGGTTTAAAAAGTGGTTATTCAACATGAGGCCCGATCCAAATGACATTTTGAATCATTTTTGGTAGAGTCCAAAAAATCAATTTTCTGATGAAAAACGATGACCCCGGACCAGTCGAACGTTGTAAAAATGGTCAATATTGATGAAATTTTAACATTTAATCTTTTGACTTTAAATGACGGTTGGATGTGAATTATTACTTTTTCAACTAAAATAAGTGTGTTTAAAGTCATTTCTGTGCCTGAAATTGGTCAAAATTTAAGATTTTGAGTAAGCAAAACTCTGTAAAAATGGCAATTTTGGTCACTGTGAGGGTTTAAAAAGTGGTTATTCAACATGAGGCCCGATCCAAATGACATTTTGAATCATTTTTGGTAGAGTCCAAAAAATCAATTTTCTGATGAAAAACGATGACCCCGGACCAGTCGAACGTTGAAAAAATGGTCAATATTGATGAAATTTTTACATTTAATCTTTTGACTTTAAATGACGGTTGGATGTGAATTTTTACTTTTTCAACTAAAATAAGTGTGTTTAAAGTCATTTCTGTGCCTGAAATTGGTCAAAATTTAAGATTTTGAGTAAGCAAAACTCTGTAAAAATGGCAATTTTGGTCACTGTGAGGGTTTAAAAAGTGGTTATTCAACATGAGGCCCGATCCAAATGACATTTTGAATCATTTTTGGTAGAGTCCAAAAAATCAATTTTCTGATGAAAAACGATGACCCCGGACCAGTCGAACGTTGAAAAAATGGTCAATATTGATGAAATTTTAACATTTAATCTTTTGACTTTAAATGACGGTTGGATGTGAATTATTACTTTTTCAACTAAAATAAGTGTGTTTAAAGTCATTTCTGTGCCTGAAATTGGTCAAAATTGAAGATTCTGAGTAAGCAAAACTGTAAAAATGGCAATTTTGGTCACTGTGAGGGTTTAAAAAGTGGTTATTCAACATGACGCCCGATCCAAATGACATTTTGAATCATTTTTGGTAGAGTCCAAAAAATCAATTTTCTGATGAAAAACGATGACCCCGGACCAGTCGAATGTTGAAAAAATGGTCAATATTGATGAAATTTTAACATTTAATCTTTTGACTTTAAATGACGGTTGGATGTGAATTATTACTTTTTCAACTAAAATAAGTGTGTTTAAAGTCATTTCTGTGCCTGAAATTGGTCAAAATTGAAGATTTTGAGTAAGCAAAACTCTGTAAAAATGGCAATTTTGGTCACTGTGAGGGTTTAAAAAGTGGTTATTCAACATGAGGCCCGATCCAAATGACATTTTGAATCATTTTTGGTAGAGTCCAAAAAATCAATTTTCTGATGAAAAACGATGACCCCGGACCAGTCGAACGTTGAAAAAATGGTCAATATTGATGAAATTTTAACATTTAATCTTTTGACTTTAAATAACGGTTGGATGTGAATTATTACTTTTTCAACTAAAATAAGTGTGTTTAAAGTCATTTCTGTGCCTGAAATTGGTCAAAATTGAAGATTTTGAGTAAGCAAAACTCTGTAAAAATGGCAATTTTGGTCACTGTGAGGGTTTAAAAAGTGGTTATTCAACATGAGACCCGATCCAAAAAACATTTTGAATCTTTTTTGGTAGAGTCCAAAAAATCCATTTTCTGATGAAAAACGATGACCCCGGACCAGTCGAACGTTGAAAAAATGGTCAATATTGATGAAATTTTAACATTTAATCTTTTGACTTTAAATGACGGTTGGATGTGAATTCTTACTTTTTCAACTAAAATAAGTGTGTTTAAAGTCATTTCTGTGCCTGAAATTTGTCAAAATTGAAGATTTTGAGTAAGCAAAACTCTGTAAAAATGGCAATTTTGGTCACTGTGAGGGTTTAAAAAGTGGTTATTCAACATGAGGCCCGATCCAAATGACATTTTGAATCATTTTTGGTAGAGTCCAAAAAATCAATTTTCTGATGAAAAACGATGACCCCGGACCAGTCGAACGTTGAAAAAACTGGTCAATATTGATGAAATTTTTACATTTAATCTTTTGACTTTAAATGACGGTTGGATGTGAATTATTACTTTTTCAACTAAAATAAGTGTGTTTAAAGTAATTTCTGTGACTGAAATTGGTCAAAATTTAAGATTTTGAGTAAGCAAAACTCTGTAAAAATGGCAATTTTGGTCACTGTGAGGGTTTAAAAAGTGGTTATTCAACATGAGGCCCGATCCAAATGACATTTTGAATCATTTTTGGTAGAGTCCAAAAAATCAATTTTCTGATGAAAAACGATGACCCCGGACCAGTCAAACGTTGAAAAAATGGTCAATATTGATGAAATTTTAACATTTAATCTTTTGACTTTAAATGACGGTTGGATGTGAATTATTACTTTTTCAACTAAAATAAGTGTGTTTAAAGTCATTTCTGTGCCTGAAATTGGTCAAAATTGAAGATTTTGAGTAAGCAAAACTCTGTAAAAATGGCAATTTTGGTCACTGTGAGGGTTTAAAAAGTGGTTATTCAACATGAGGCCCGATCCAAATGACATTTTGAATCATTTTTGGTAGAGTCCAAAAAATCAATTTTCTGATGAAAAACGATGACCCCGGACCAGTCGAACGTTGAAAAAATGGTCAATATTGATGCAATTTTAACATTTAATCTTTTGACTTTAAATGACGGTTGGATGTGAATTATTACTTTTTCAACTAAAATAAGTGTGTTTAAAGTCATTTCTGTGCCTGAAATTGGTCAAAATTTAAGATTTTGAGTAAGCAAAACTCTGTAAAAATGGCAATTTTGGTCACTGTGAGGGTTTAAAAAGTGGTTATTCAACATGAGGCCCGATCCAAATGACATTTTGAATCATTTTTGGTAGAGTCCAAAAAATCAATTTTCTGATGAAAAACGATGACCCCGGACCAGTCGAACGTTGAAAAAATGGTCAATATTGATGAAATTTTAACATTTCATCTTTTGACTTTAAATGACGGTTGGATGTGAATTATTACTTTTTCAACTAAAATAAGTGTGTTTAAAGTCATTTCTGTGCCTGAAATTGGTCAAAATTGAAGATTCTGAGTAAGATAAACTCTGTAAAAATGGCAATTTTGGTCACTGTGAGGGTTTAAAAAGTGGTTATTCAACATGAGGCCCGATCCAAATGACATTTTGAATCATTTTTGGTAGAGTCCAAAAAATCAATTTTCTGATGAAAAACGATGACCCCGGACCAGTCGAACGTTGAAAAAATGGTCAATATTGATGAAATTTTAACATTTAATCTTTTGACTTTAAATGACGGTTGGATGTGAATTATTACTTTTTCAAAATTACTTTTATTTATAATTATATTTATTTATTTATTTCAAAATTACTTTTTCAAAATTTGTCAAAATTGAAGATTTTGAGTAAGCAAAACTCTGTAAAAATGGCAATTTTGGTCACTGTGAGGGTTTAAAAAGTGGTTATTCAACATGAGGCCCGATCCAAATGACATTTTGAATCATTTTTGGTAGAGTCCAAAAAATCAATTTTCTGATGAAAAACGATGACCCCGGACCAGTCGAACGTTGAAAAAATGGTCAATATTGATGAAATTTTTACATTTAATCTTTTGACTTTAAATGACGGTTGGATGTGAATTATTACTTTTTCAACTAAAATAAGTGTGTTTAAAGTCATTTCTGTGCCTGAAATTGGTCAAAATTTAAGATTTTGAGTAAGCAAAACTCTGTAAAAATGGCAATTTTGGTCACTGTGAGGGTTTAAAAAGTGGTTATTCAACATGAGGCCCGATCCAAATGACATTTTGAATCATTTTTGGTAGAGTCCAAAAAATCAATTTTCTGATGAAAAACGATGACCCCGGACCAGTCGAACGTTGAAAAAATGGTCAATATTGATGAAATTTTAACATTTAATCTTTTGACTTTAAATGACGGTTGGATGTGAATTATTACTTTTTCAACTAAAATAAGTGTGTTTAAAGTCATTTCTGTGCCTGAAATTGGTCAAAATTGAAGATTTTGAGTAAGCAAAACTCTGTAAAAATGGCAATTTTGGTCACTGTGAGGGTTTAAAAAGTGGTTATTCAACATGAGGCCCGATCCAAATGACATTTTGAATCATTTTTGGTAGAGTCCAAAAAATCAATTTTCTGATGAAAAACGATGACCCCGGACCAGTCGAACGTTGTAAAAATGGTCAATATTGATGAAATTTTAACATTTAATCTTTTGACTTTAAATGACGGTTGGATGTGAATTATTACTTTTTCAACTAAAATAAGTGTGTTTAAAGTCATTTCTGTGCCTGAAATTGGTCAAAATTTAAGATTTTGAGTAAGCAAAACTCTGTAAAAATGGCAATTTTGGTCACTGTGAGGGTTTAAAAAGTGGTTATTCAACATGAGGCCCGATCCAAATGACATTTTGAATCATTTTTGGTAGAGTCCAAAAAATCAATTTTCTGATGAAAAACGATGACCCCGGACCAGTCGAACGTTGAAAAAATGGTCAATATTGATGAAATTTTAACATTTAATCTTTTGACTTTAAATAACGGTTGGATGTGAATTATTACTTTTTCAACTAAAATAAGTGTGGTTAAAGTCATTTCTGTGCCTGAAATTGGTCAAAATTGAAGATTCTGAGTAAGATAAACTCTGTAAAAATGGCAATTTTGGTCACTGTGAGGGTTTAAAAAGTGGTTATTCAACATGAGGCCCGATCCAAATGACATTTTGAATCATTTTTGGTAGAGTCCAAAAAAATCAATTTTCTGATGAAAAACGATGACCCCGGACCAGTCGAACGTTGAAAAAATGGTCAATATTGATGAAATTTTTACATTTAATCTTTTGACTTTAAATGACGGTTGGATGTGAATTATTACTTTTTCAACTAAAATAAGTGTGTTTAAAGTCATTTCTGTGCCTGAAATTGGTCAAAATTTAAGATTTTGAGTAAGCAAAACTCTGTAAAAATGGCAATTTTGGTCACTGTGAGGGTTTAAAAAGTGGTTATTCAACATGAGGCCCGATCCAAATGACATTTTGAATCATTTTTGGTAGAGTCCAAAAAATCAATTTTCTGATGAAAAACGATGACCCCGGACCAGTCGAACGTTGAAAAAATGGTCAATATTGATGAAATTTTAACATTTAATCTTTTGACTTTAAATGACGGTTGGATGTGAATTATTACTTTTTCAACTAAAATAAGTGTGTTTAAAGTCATTTCTGTGCCTGAAATTGGTCAAAATTGAAGATTTTGAGTAAGCAAAACTCTGTAAAAATGGCAATTTTGGTCACTGTGAGGGTTTAAAAAGTGGTTATTCAACATGAGGCCCGATCCAAATGACATTTTGAATCATTTTTGGTAGAGTCCAAAAAATCAATTTTCTGATGAAAAACGATGACCCCGGACCAGTCGAACGTTGTAAAAATGGTCAATATTGATGAAATTTTAACATTTAATCTTTTGACTTTAAATGACGGTTGGATGTGAATTATTACTTTTTCAACTAAAATAAGTGTGTTTAAAGTCATTTCTGTGCCTGAAATTGGTCAAAATTTAAGATTTTGAGTAAGCAAAACTCTGTAAAAATGGCAATTTTGGTCACTGTGAGGGTTTAAAAAGTGGTTATTCAACATGAGGCCCGATCCAAATGACATTTTGAATCATTTTTGGTAGAGTCCAAAAAATCAATTTTCTGATGAAAAACGATGACCCCGGACCAGTCGAACGTTGAAAAAATGGTCAATATTGATGAAATTTTAACATTTAATCTTTTGACTTTAAATAACGGTTGGATGTGAATTATTACTTTTTCAACTAAAATAAGTGTGGTTAAAGTCATTTCTGTGCCTGAAATTGGTCAAAATTGAAGATTTTGAGTAAGCAAAACTCTGTAAAAATGGCAATTTTGGTCACTGTGAGGGTTTAAAAAGTGGTTATTCAACATGAGACCCGATCCAAAAAACATTTTGAATCTTTTTTGGTAGAGTCCAAAAAATCAATTTTCTGATGAAAAACGATGACCCCGGACCAGTCGAACGTTGAAAAAATGGTCAATATTGATGAAATTGTAACATTTCATCTTTTGACTTTAAATGACGGTTGGATATGAATTATTACTTTTTCAACTAAAATAAGTGTGTTTAAAGTCATTTCTGTGCCTGAAATTGGTCAAAATTGAAGATTCTGAGTAAGATAAACTCTGTAAAAATGGCAATTTTGGTCACTGTGAGGGTTTAAAAAGTGGTTATTCAACATGAGGCCCGATCCAAATGACATTTTGAATCATTTTTGGTAGAGTCCAAAAAATCAATTTTCTGATGAAAAACGATGACCCCGGACCAGTCGAACGTTGAAAAAATGGTCAATATTGATGAAATTTTAACATTTAATCTTTTGACTTTAAATGACGGTTGGATGTGAATTATTACTTTTTCAACTAAAATAAGTGTGTTTAAAGTCATTTCTGTGCCTGAAATTGGTCAAAATTGAAGATTCTGAGTAAGCAAAACTCTGTAAAAATGGCAATTTTGGTCACTGTGAGGGTTTAAAAAGTGGTTATTCAACATGAGGCCCGATCCAAATGACATTTTGAATCATTTTTGGTAGAGTCCAAAAAATCAATTTTCTGATGAAAAACGATGACCCCGGACCAGTCGAACGTTGAAAAAATGGTCAATATTGATGAAATTTTAACATTTAATCTTTTGACTTTAAATAACGGTTGGATGTGAATTATTACTTTTTCAACTAAAATAAGTGTGTTTAAAGTCATTTCAGTGCCTGAAATTGGTCAAAATTGAAGATTTTGAGTAAGCAAAACTCTGTAAAAATGGCAATTTTGGTCACTGTGAGGGTTTAAAAAGTGGTTATTCAACATGAGGCCCGATCCAAATGACATTTTGAATCATTTTTGGTAGAGTCCAAAAAATCAATTTTCTGATGAAAAACGATGACCCCGGACCAGTCGAACGTTGAAAAAATGGTCAATATTGATGAAATTTTAACATTTAATCTTTTGACTTTAAATAACGGTTGGATGTGAATTATTACTTTTTCAACTAAAATAAGTGTGTTTAAAGTCATTTCAGTGCCTGAAATTGGTCAAAATTGAAGATTTTGAGTAAGCAAAACTCTGTAAAAATGGCAATTTTGGTCACTGTGAGGGTTTAAAAAGTGGTTATTCAACATGAGACCCGATCCAAAAAACATTTTGAATCTTTTTTGGTAGAGTCCAAAAAATCCATTTTCTGATGAAAAACAATGACCCCGGACCAGTCGAACGTTGAAAAAATGGTCAATATTGAGGAAATTTTAACATTTAATCTTTTGACTTTAAATGACGGTTGGATGTGAATTCTTACTTTTTCAACTAAAATAAGTGTGTTTAAAGTCATTTCTGTGCCTGAAATTTGTCAAAATTGAAGATTTTGAGTAAGCAAAACTCTGTAAAAATGGCAATTTTGGTCACTGTGAGGGTTTAAAAAGTGGTTATTCAACATGAGGCCCGATCCAAATGACATTTTGAATCATTTTTGGTAGAGTCCAAAAAATCAATTTTCTGATGAAAAACGATGACCCCGGACCAGTCGAACGTTGAAAAAATGGTCAATATTGATGACATTTTTACATTTAATCTTTTGACTTTAAATGACGGTTGGATGTGAATTATTACTTTTTCAACTAAAATAAGTGTGTTTAAAGTCATTTCTGTGCCTGAAATTGGTCAAAATTTAAGATTTTGAGTAAGCAAAACTCTGTAAAAATGGCAATTTTGGTCACTGTGAGGGTTTAAAAAGTGGTTATTCAACATGAGGCCCGATCCAAATGACATTTTGAATCATTTTTGGTAGAGTCCAAAAAATCAATTTTCTGATGAAAAACGATGACCCCGGACCAGTCGAACGTTGAAAAAATGGTCAATATTGATGAAATTTTAACATTTAATCTTTTGACTTTAAATGACGGTTGGATGTGAATTATTACTTTTTCAACTAAAATAAGTGTGTTTAAAGTCATTTCTGTGCCTGAAGTTGGTCAAAATTGAAGATTTTGAGTAAGCAAAACTCTGTAAAAATGGCAATTTTGGTCACTGTGAGGGTTTAAAAAGTGGTTATTCAACATGAGGCCCGATCCAAATGACATTTTGAATCATTTTTGGTAGAGTCCAAAAAATCAATTTTCTGATGAAAAACGATGACCCCGGACCAGTCGAACGTTGTAAAAATGGTCAATATTGATGAAATTTTAACATTTAATCTTTTGACTTTAAATGACGGTTGGATGTGAATTATTACTTTTTCAACTAAAATAAGTGTGTTTAAAGTCATTTCTGTGCCTGAAATTGGTCAAAATTTAAGATTTTGAGTAAGCAAAACTCTGTAAAAATGGCAATTTTGGTCACTGTGAGGGTTTAAAAAGTGGTTATTCAACATGAGGCCCGATCCAAATGACATTTTGAATCATTTTTGGTAGAGTCCAAAAAATCAATTTTCTGATGAAAAACGATGACCCCGGACCAGTCGAACGTTGAAAAAATGGTCAATATTGATGAAATTTTAACATTTAATCTTTTGACTTTAAATAACGGTTGGATGTGAATTATTACTTTTTCAACTAAAATAAGTGTGTTTAAAGTCATTTCTGTGCCTGAAATTGGTCAAAATTGAAGATTTTGAGTAAGCAAAACTCTGTAAAAATGGCAATTTTGGTCACTGTGAGGGTTTAAAAAGTGGTTATTCAACATGAGACCCGATCCAAAAAACATTTTGAATCTTTTTTGGTAGAGTCCAAAAAATCCATTTTCTGATGAAAAACGATGACCCCGGACCAGTCGAACGTTGAAAAAATGGTCAATATTGATGAAATTTTAACATTTAATCTTTTGACTTTAAATGACGATTGGATGTGAATTCTTACTTTTTCAACTAAAATAAGTGTGTTTAAAGTCATTTCTGTGCCTGAAATTTGTCAAAATTGAAGATTTTGAGTAAGCAAAACTCTGTAAAAATGGCAATTTTGGTCACTGTGAGGGTTTAAAAAGTGGTTATTCAACATGAGGCCCGATCCAAATGACATTTTGAATCATTTTTGGTAGAGTCCAAAAAATCAATTTTCTGATGAAAAACGATGACCCCGGACCAGTCGAACGTTGAAAAAATGGTCAATATTGATGAAATTTTAACATTTAATCTTTTGACTTTAAATGACGGTTGGATGTGAATTATTACTTTTTCAACTAAAATAAGTGTGTTTAAAGTCATTTCTGTGCCTGAAATTGGTCAAAATTGAAGATTTTGAGTAAGCAAAACTCTGTATAAATGGCAATTTTGGTCACTGTGAGGGTTTAAAAAGTGGTTATTCAACATGAGGCCCGATCCAAATGACATTTTGAATCATTTTTGGTAGAGTCCAAAAAATCAATTTTCTGATGAAAAACGATGACCCCGGACCAGTCGAACGTTGTAAAAATGGTCAATATTGATGAAATTTTAACATTTAATCTTTTGACTTTAAATGACGGTTGGATGTGAATTATTACTTTTTCAACTAAAATAAGTGTGTTTAAAGTCATTTCTGTGCCTGAAATTGGTCAAAATTTAAGATTTTGAGTAAGCAAAACTCTGTAAAAATGGCAATTTTGGTCACTGTGAGGGTTTAAAAAGTGGTTATTCAACATGAGGCCCGATCCAAATGACATTTTGAATCATTTTTGGTACAGTCCAAAAAATCAATTTTCTGATGAAAAACGATGACCCCGGACCAGTCGAACGTTGAAAAAATGGTCAATATTGATGAAATTTTAACATTTAATCTTTTGACTTTAAATAACGGTTGGATGTGAATTATTACTTTTTCAACTAAAATAAGTGTGTTTAAAGTCATTTCAGTGCCTGAAATTGGTCAAAATTGAAGATTTTGAGTAAGCAAAACTCTGTAAAAATGGCAATTTTGGTCACTGTGAGGGTTTAAAAAGTGGTTATTCAACATGAGACCCGATCCAAAAAACATTTTGAATCTTTTTTGGTAGAGTCCAAAAAATCCATTTTCTGATGAAAAACGATGACCCCGGACCAGTCGAACGTTGAAAAAATGGTCAATATTGAGGAAATTTTAACATTTAATCTTTTGACTTTAAATGACGGTTGGATGTGAATTCTTACTTTTTCAACTAAAATAAGTGTGTTTAAAGTCATTTCTGTGCCTGAAATTTGTCAAAATTGAAGATTTTGAGTAAGCAAAACTCTGTAAAAATGGCAATTTTGGTCACTGTGAGGGTTTAAAAAGTGGTTATTCAACATGAGGCCCGATCCAAATGACATTTTGAATCATTTTTGGTAGAGTCCAAAAAATCAATTTTCTGATGAAAAACGATGACCCCGGACCAGTCGAACGTTGAAAAAATGGTCAATATTGATGAAATTTTTACATTTAATCTTTTGACTTTAAATGACGGTTGGATGTGAATTATTACTTTTTCAACTAAAATAAGTGTGTTTAAAGTCATTTCTGTGCCTGAAATTGGTCAAAATTGAAGATTTTGAGTAAGCAAAACTCTGTAAAAATGGCAATTTTGGTCACTGTGAGGGTTTAAAAAGTGGTTATTCAACATGAGGCCCGATCCAAATGACATTTTGAATCATTTTTGGTAGAGTCCAAAAAATCCATTTTCTGATGAAAAACAATGACCCCGGACCAGTCGAACGTTGAAAAAATGGTCAATATTGAGGAAATTTTAACATTTAATCTTTTGACTTTAAATGACGGTTGGATGTGAATTCTTACTTTTTCAACTAAAATAAGTGTGTTTAAAGTCATTTCTGTGCCTGAAATTTGTCAAAATTGAAGATTTTGAGTAAGCAAAACTCTGTAAAAATGGCAATTTTGGTCACTGTGAGGGTTTAAAAAGTGGTTATTCAACATGAGGCCCGATCCAAATGACATTTTGAATCATTTTTGGTAGAGTCCAAAAAATCAATTTTCTGATGAAAAACGATGACCCCGGACCAGTCGAACGTTGAAAAAATGGTCAATATTGATGAAATTTTTACATTTAATCTTTTGACTTTAAATGACGGTTGGATGTGAATTATTACTTTTTCAACTAAAATAAGTGTGTTTAAAGTCATTTCTGTGCCTGAAATTGGTCAAAATTTAAGATTTTGAGTAAGCAAAACTCTGTAAAAATGGCAATTTTGGTCACTGTGAGGGTTTAAAAAGTGGTTATTCAACATGAGGCCCGATCCAAATGACATTTTGAATCATTTTTGGTAGAGTCCAAAAAATCAATTTTCTGATGAAAAACGATGACCCCGGACCAGTCGAACGTTGAAAAAATGGTCAATATTGATGAAATTTTAACATTTAATCTTTTGACTTTAAATGACGGTTGGATGTGAATTATTACTTTTTCAACTAAAATAAGTGTGTTTAAAGTCATTTCTGTGCCTGAAGTTGGTCAAAATTGAAGATTTTGAGTAAGCAAAACTCTGTAAAAATGGCAATTTTGGTCACTGTGAGGGTTTAAAAAGTGGTTATTCAACATGAGGCCCGATCCAAATGACATTTTGAATCATTTTTGGTAGAGTCCAAAAAATCAATTTTCTGATGAAAAACGATGACCCCGGACCAGTCGAACGTTGAAAAAATGGTCAATATTGATGAAATTTTAACATTTAATCTTTTGACTTTAAATGACGGTTGGATGTGAATTATTACTTTTTCAACTAAAATAAGTGTGTTTAAAGTCATTTCTGTGCCTGAAATTGGTCAAAATTGAAGATTTTGAGTAAGCAAAACTCTGTAAAAATGGCAATTTTGGTCACTGTGAGGGTTTAAAAAGTGGTTATTCAACATGAGGCCCGATCCAAATGACATTTTGAATCATTTTTGGTAGAGTCCAAAAAATCAATTTTCTGATGAAAAACGATGACCCCGGACAGTCGAACGTTGTAAAAATGGTCAATATTGATGAAATTTTAACATTTAATCTTTTGACTTTAAATGACGGTTGGATGTGAATTATTACTTTTTCAACTAAAATAAGTGTGTTTAAAGTCATTTCTGTGCCTGAAATTGGTCAAAATTGAAGATTTTGAGTAAGCAAAACTCTGTAAAAATGGCAATTTTCGTCACTGTGAGGGTTTAAAAAGTGGTTATTCAACATGAGGCCCGATCCAAATGACATTTTGAATCATTTTTGGTAGAGTCCAAAAAATCAATTTTCTGATGAAAAACGATGACCCCGGACCAGTCGAACGTTGTAAAAATGGTCAATATTGATGAAATTTTAACATTTAATCTTTTGACTTTAAATGACGGTTGGATGTGAATTATTACTTTTTCAACTAAAATAAGTGTGTTTAAAGTCATTTCTGTGCCTGAAATTGGTCAAAATTTAAGATTTTGAGTAAGCAAAACTCTGTAAAAATGGCAATTTTGGTCACTGTGAGGGTTTAAAAAGTGGTTATTCAACATGAGGCCCGATCCAAATGACATTTTGAATCATTTTTGGTAGAGTCCAAAAAATCAATTTTCTGATGAAAAACGATGACCCCGGACCAGTCGAACGTTGAAAAAATGGTCAATATTGATGAAATTTTAACATTTAATCTTTTGACTTTAAATAACGGTTGGATGTGAATTATTACTTTTTCAACTAAAATAAGTGTGTTTAAAGTCATTTCTGTGCCTGAAATTGGTCAAAATTGAAGATTTTGAGTAAGCAAAACTCTGTAAAAATGGCAATTTTGGTCACTGTGAGGGTTTAAAAAGTGGTTATTCAACATGAGACCCGATCCAAAAAACATTTTGAATCTTTTTTGGTAGAGTCCAAAAAATCCATTTTCTGATGAAAAACGATGACCCCGGACCAGTCGAACGTTGAAAAAATGGTCAATATTGATGAAATTTTAACATTTAATCTTTTGACTTTAAATGACGGTTGGATGTGAATTATTACTTTTTCAACTAAAATAAGTGTGTTTAAAGTCATTTCTGTGCCTGAAATTGGTCAAAATTTAAGATTTTGAGTAAGCAAAACTCTGTAAAAATGGCAATTTTGGTCACTGTGAGGGTTTAAAAAGTGGTTATTCAACATGAGGCCCGATCCAAATGACATTTTGAATCATTTTTGGTAGAGTCCAAAAAATCAATTTTCTGATGAAAAACGATGACCCCGGACCAGTCGAACGTTGTAAAAATGGTCAATATTGATGAAATTTTAACATTTAATCTTTTGACTTTAAATGACGGTTGGATGTGAATTATTACTTTTTCAACTAAAATAAGTGTGTTTAAAGTCATTTCTGTGCCTGAAATTGGTCAAAATTTAAGATTTTGAGTAAGCAAAACTCTGTAAAAATGGCAATTTTGGTCACTGTGAGGGTTTAAAAAGTGGTTATTCAACATGAGGCCCGATCCAAATGACATTTTGAATCATTTTTGGTACAGTCCAAAAAATCAATTTTCTGATGAAAAACGATGACCCCGGACCAGTCGAACGTTGAAAAAATGGTCAATATTGATGAAATTTTTACATTTAATCTTTTGACTTTAAATGACGGTTGGATGTGAATTATTACTTTTTCAACTAAAATAAGTGTGTTTAAAGTCATTTCTGTGCCTGAAATTGGTCAAAATTTAAGATTTTGAGTAAGCAAAACTCTGTAAAAATGGCAATTTTGGTCACTGTGAGGGTTTAAAAAGTGGTTATTCAACATGAGGCCCGATCCAAATGACATTTTGAATCATTTTTGGTAGAGTCCAAAAAATCAATTTTCTGATGAAAAACGATGACCCCGGACCAGTCGAACGTTGAAAAAATGGTCAATATTGATGAAATTTTAACATTTAATCTTTTGACTTTAAATGACGGTTGGATGTGAATTATTACTTTTTCAACTAAAATAAGTGTGTTTAAAGTCATTTCTGTGCCTGAAATTGGTCAAAATTGAAGATTTTGAGTAAGCAAAACTCTGTAAAAATTGCAATTTTGGTCACTGTGAGGGTTTAAAAAGTGGTTATTCAACATGAGGCCCGATCCAAATGACATTTTGAATCATTTTTGGTAGAGTCCAAAAAATCAATTTTCTGATGAAAAACGATGACCCCGGACCAGTCGAACGTTGAAAAAATGGTCAATATTGATGAAATTTTAACATTTAATCTTTTGACTTTAAATAACGGTTGGATGTGAATTATTACTTTTTCAACTAAAATAAGTGTGTTTAAAGTCATTTCAGTGCCTGAAATTGGTCAAAATTGAAGATTTTGAGTAAGCAAAACTCTGTAAAAATGGCAATTTTGGTCACTGTGAGGGTTTAAAAAGTGGTTATTCAACATGAGACCCGATCCAAAAAACATTTTGAATCTTTTTTGGTAGAGTCCAAAAAATCCATTTTCTGATGAAAAACGATGACCCCGGACCAGTCGAACGTTGAAAAAATGGTCAATATTGAGGAAATTTTAACATTTAATCTTTTGACTTTAAATGACGGTTGGATGTGAATTCTTACTTTTTCAACTAAAATAAGTGTGTTTAAAGTCATTTCTGTGCCTGAAATTTGTCAAAATTGAAGATTTTGAGTAAGCAAAACTCTGTAAAAATGGCAATTTTGGTCACTGTGAGGGTTTAAAAAGTGGTTATTCAACATGAGGCCCGATCCAAATGACATTTTGAATCATTTTTGGTAGAGTCCAAAAAATCAATTTTCTGATGAAAAACGATGACCCCGGACCAGTCGAACGTTGAAAAAATGGTCAATATTGATGAAATTTTTACATTTAATCTTTTGACTTTAAATGACGGTTGGATGTGAATTATTACTTTTTCAACTAAAATAAGTGTGTTTAAAGTCATTTCTGTGCCTGAAATTGGTCAAAATTTAAGATTTTGAGTAAGCAAAACTCTGTAAAAATGGCAATTTTGGTCACTGTGAGGGTTTAAAAAGTGGTTATTCAACATGAGGCCCGATCCAAATGACATTTTGAATCATTTTTGGTAGAGTCCAAAAAATCAATTTTCTGATGAAAAACGATGACCCCGGACCAGTCGAACGTTGAAAAAATGGTCAATATTGATGAAATTTTAACATTTAATCTTTTGACTTTAAATGACGGTTGGATGTGAATTATTACTTTTTCAACTAAAATAAGTGTGTTTAAAGTCATTTCTGTGCCTGAAATTGGTCAAAATTGAAGATTTTGAGTAAGCAAAACTCTGTAAAAATTGCAATTTTGGTCACTGTGAGGGTTTAAAAAGTGGTTATTCAACATGAGGCCCGATCCAAATGACATTTTGAATCATTTTTGGTAGAGTCCAAAAAATCAATTTTCTGATGAAAAACGATGACCCCGGACCAGTCGAACGTTGTAAAAATGGTCAATATTGATGAAATTTTAACATTTAATCTTTTGACTTTAAATGACGGTTGGATGTGAATTATTACTTTTTCAACTAAAATAAGTGTGTTTAAAGTCATTTCTGTGCCTGAAATTGGTCAAAATTTAAGATTTTGAGTAAGCAAAACTCTGTAAAAATGGCAATTTTGGTCACTGTGAGGGTTTAAAAAGTGGTTATTCAACATGAGGCCCGATCCAAATGACATTTTGAATCATTTTTGGTAGAGTCCAAAAAATCAATTTTCTGACGAAAAACGATGACCCCGGACCAGTCGAACGTTGAAAAAATGGTCAATATTGATGAAATTTTAACATTTAATCTTTTGACTTTAAATAACGGTTGGATGTGAATTATTACTTTTTCAACTAAAATAAGTGTGTTTAAAGTCATTTCTGTGCCTGAAATTGGTCAAAATTGAAGATTTTGAGTAAGCAAAACTCTGTAAAAATGGCAATTTTGGTCACTGTGAGGGTTTAAAAAGTGGTTATTCAACATGAGACCCGATCCAAAAAACATTTTGAATCTTTTTTGGTAGAGTCCAAAAAATCCATTTTCTGATGAAAAACGATGACCCCGGACCAGTCGAACGTTGAAAAAATGGTCAATATTGATGAAATTTTAACATTTAATCTTTTGACTTTAAATGACGATTGGATGTGAATTCTTACTTTTTCAACTAAAATAAGTGTGTTTAAAGTCATTTCTGTGCCTGAAATTTGTCAAAATTGAAGATTTTGAGTAAGCAAAACTCTGTAAAAATGGCAATTTTGGTCACTGTGAGGGTTTAAAAAGTGGTTATTCAACATGAGGCCCGATCCAAATGACATTTTGAATCATTTTTGGTAGAGTCCAAAAAATCAATTTTCTGATGAAAAACGATGACCCCGGACCAGTCGAACGCTGAAAAAATGGTCAATATTGATGAAATTTTAACATTTAATCTTTTAACTTTAAATGACGGTTGGATGTGAATTATTACTTTTTCAACTAAAATAAGTGTGTTTAAAGTCATTTCTGTGCCTGAAATTGGTCAAAATTTAAGATTTTGAGTAAGCAAAACTCTGTAAAAATGGCAATTTTGGTCACTGTGAGGGTTTAAAAAGTGGTTATTCAACATGAGGCCCGATCCAAATGACATTTTAAATCATTTTTGGTAGAGTCCAAAAAATCAATTTTCTGATGAAAAACGATGACCCCGGACCAGTCGAACGTTGTAAAAATGGTCAATATTGATGAAATTTTAACATTTAATCTTTTGACTTTAAATGACGGTTGGATGTGAATTATTACTTTTTCAACTAAAATAAGTGTGTTTAAAGTCATTTCTGTGCCTGAAATTGGTCAAAATTTAAGATTTTGAGTAAGCAAAACTCTGTAAAAATGGCAATTTTGGTCACTGTGAGGGTTTAAAAAGTGGTTATTCAACATGAGGCCCGATCCAAATGACATTTTGAATCATTTTTGGTAGAGTCCAAAAAATCAATTTTCTGATGAAAAACGATGACCCCGGACCAGTCGAACGTTGTAAAAATGGTCAATATTGATGAAATTTTAACATTTAAACTTTTGACTTTAAATGACGGTTGGATGTGAATTATTACTTTTTCAACTAAAATAAGTGTGTTTAAAGTCATTTCTGTGCCTGAAATTGGTCAAAATTGAAGATTTTGAGTAAGCAAAACTCTGTAAAAATGGCAATTTTGGTCACTGTGAGGGTTTAAAAAGTGGTTATTCAACATGAGGCCCGATCCAAATGACATTTTGAATCATTTTTGGTAGAGTCCAAAAAATCAATTTTCTGATGAAAAACGATGACCCCGGACCAGTCGAACGTTGTAAAAATGGTCAATATTGATGAAATTTTAACATTTAATTTTTTGACTTTAAATGACGGTTGGATGTGAATTATTACTTTTTCAACTAAAATAAGTGTGTTTAAAGTCATTTCTGTGCCTGAAATTGGTCAAAATTGAAGATTTTGAGTAAGCAAAACTCTGTAAAAATTGCAATTTTGGTCACTGTGAGGGTTTAAAAAGTGGTTATTCAACATGAGGCCCGATCCAAATGACATTTTGAATCATTTTTGGTAGAGTCCAAAAAATCAATTTTCTGATGAAAAACGATGACCCCGGACCAGTCGAACGTTGAAAAAATGGTCAATATTGATGAAATTTTAACATTTAATCTTTTGACTTTAAATAACGGTTGGATGTGAATTATTACTTTTTCAACTAAAATAAGTGTGTTTAAAGTCATTTCAGTGCCTGAAATTGGTCAAAATTGAAGATTTTGAGTAAGCAAAACTCTGTAAAAATGGCAATTTTGGTCACTGTGAGGGTTTAAAAAGTGGTTATTCAACATGAGACCCGATCCAAAAAACATTTTGAATCTTTTTTGGTAGAGTCCAAAAAATCCATTTTCTGATGAAAAACGATGACCCCGGACCAGTCGAACGTTGAAAAAATGGTCAATATTGAGGAAATTTTAACATTTAATCTTTTGACTTTAAATGACGGTTGGATGTGAATTCTTACTTTTTCAACTAAAATAAGTGTGTTTAAAGTCATTTCTGTGCCTGAAATTTGTCAAAATTGAAGATTTTGAGTAAGCAAAACTCTGTAAAAATGGCAATTTTGGTCACTGTGAGGGTTTAAAAAGTGGTTATTCAACATGAGGCCCGATCCAAATGACATTTTGAATCATTTTTGGTAGAGTCCAAAAAATCAATTTTCTGATGAAAAACGATGACCCCGGACCAGTCGAACGTTGAAAAAATGGTCAATATTGATGAAATTTTTACATTTAATCTTTTGACTTTAAATGACGGTTGGATGTGAATTATTACTTTTTCAACTAAAATAAGTGTGTTTAAAGTCATTTCTGTGCCTGAAATTGGTCAAAATTGAAGATTTTGAGTAAGCAAAACTCTGTAAAAATTGCAATTTTGGTCACTGTGAGGGTTTAAAAAGTGGTTATTCAACATGAGGCCCGATCCAAATGACATTTTGAATCATTTTTGGTAGAGTCCAAAAAATCAATTTTCTGATGAAAAACGATGACCCCGGACCAGTCGAACGTTGTAAAAATGGTCAATATTGATGAAATTTTAACATTTAATCTTTTGACTTTAAATGACGGTTGGATGTGAATTATTACTTTTTCAACTAAAATAAGTGTGTTTAAAGTCATTTCTGTGCCTGAAATTGGTCAAAATTTAAGATTTTGAGTAAGCAAAACTCTGTAAAAATGGCAATTTTGGTCACTGTGAGGGTTTAAAAAGTGGTTATTCAACATGAGGCCCGATCCAAATGACATTTTGAATCATTTTTGGTAGAGTCCAAAAAATCAATTTTCTGATGAAAAACGATGACCCCGGACCAGTCGAACGTTGTAAAAATGGTCAATATTGATGAAATTTTAACATTTAATCTTTTGACTTTAAATGACGGTTGGATGTGAATTATTACTTTTTCAACTAAAATAAGTGTGTTTAAAGTCATTTCTGTGCCTGAAATTGGTCAAAATTTAAGATTTTGAGTAAGCAAAACTCTGTAAAAATGGCAATTTTGGTCACTGTGAGGGTTTAAAAAGTGGTTATTCAACATGAGGCCCGATCCAAATGACATTTTGAATCATTTTTGGTAGAGTCCAAAAAATCAATTTTCTGATGAAAAACGATGACCCCGGACCAGTCGAACGTTGAAAAAATGGTCAATATTGATGAAATTTTAACATTTAATCTTTTGACTTTAAATAACGGTTGGATGTGAATTATTACTTTTTCAACTAAAATAAGTGTGGTTAAAGTCATTTCTGTGCCTGAAATTGGTCAAAATTGAAGATTCTGAGTAAGATAAACTCTGTAAAAATGGCAATTTTGGTCACTGTGAGGGTTTAAAAAGTGGTTATTCAACATGAGGCCCGATCCAAATGACATTTTGAATCATTTTTGGTAGAGTCCAAAAAAATCAATTTTCTGATGAAAAACGATGACCCCGGACCAGTCGAACGTTGAAAAAATGGTCAATATTGATGAAATTTTTACATTTAATCTTTTGACTTTAAATGACGGTTGGATGTGAATTATTACTTTTTCAACTAAAATAAGTGTGTTTAAAGTCATTTCTGTGCCTGAAATTGGTCAAAATTTAAGATTTTGAGTAAGCAAAACTCTGTAAAAATGGCAATTTTGGTCACTGTGAGGGTTTAAAAAGTGGTTATTCAACATGAGGCCCGATCCAAATGACATTTTGAATCATTTTTGGTAGAGTCCAAAAAATCAATTTTCTGATGAAAAACGATGACCCCGGACCAGTCGAACGTTGAAAAAATGGTCAATATTGATGAAATTTTAACATTTAATCTTTTGACTTTAAATGACGGTTGGATGTGAATTATTACTTTTTCAACTAAAATAAGTGTGTTTAAAGTCATTTCTGTGCCTGAAATTGGTCAAAATTGAAGATTTTGAGTAAGCAAAACTCTGTAAAAATGGCAATTTTGGTCACTGTGAGGGTTTAAAAAGTGGTTATTCAACATGAGGCCCGATCCAAATGACATTTTGAATCATTTTTGGTAGAGTCCAAAAAATCAATTTTCTGATGAAAAACGATGACCCCGGACCAGTCGAACGTTGTAAAAATGGTCAATATTGATGAAATTTTAACATTTAATCTTTTGACTTTAAATGACGGTTGGATGTGAATTATTACTTTTTCAACTAAAATAAGTGTGTTTAAAGTCATTTCTGTGCCTGAAATTGGTCAAAATTTAAGATTTTGAGTAAGCAAAACTCTGTAAAAATGGCAATTTTGGTCACTGTGAGGGTTTAAAAAGTGGTTATTCAACATGAGGCCCGATCCAAATGACATTTTGAATCATTTTTGGTAGAGTCCAAAAAATCAATTTTCTGATGAAAAACGATGACCCCGGACCAGTCGAACGTTGAAAAAATGGTCAATATTGATGAAATTTTAACATTTAATCTTTTGACTTTAAATAACGGTTGGATGTGAATTATTACTTTTTCAACTAAAATAAGTGTGGTTAAAGTCATTTCTGTGCCTGAAATTGGTCAAAATTGAAGATTTTGAGTAAGCAAAACTCTGTAAAAATGGCAATTTTGGTCACTGTGAGGGTTTAAAAAGTGGTTATTCAACATGAGACCCGATCCAAAAAACATTTTGAATCTTTTTTGGTAGAGTCCAAAAAATCAATTTTCTGATGAAAAACGATGACCCCGGACCAGTCGAACGTTGAAAAAATGGTCAATATTGATGAAATTGTAACATTTCATCTTTTGACTTTAAATGACGGTTGGATATGAATTATTACTTTTTCAACTAAAATAAGTGTGTTTAAAGTCATTTCTGTGCCTGAAATTGGTCAAAATTGAAGATTCTGAGTAAGATAAACTCTGTAAAAATGGCAATTTTGGTCACTGTGAGGGTTTAAAAAGTGGTTATTCAACATGAGGCCCGATCCAAATGACATTTTGAATCATTTTTGGTAGAGTCCAAAAAATCAATTTTCTGATGAAAAACGATGACCCCGGACCAGTCGAACGTTGAAAAAATGGTCAATATTGATGAAATTTTAACATTTAATCTTTTGACTTTAAATGACGGTTGGATGTGAATTATTACTTTTTCAACTAAAATAAGTGTGTTTAAAGTCATTTCTGTGCCTGAAATTGGTCAAAATTGAAGATTCTGAGTAAGCAAAACTCTGTAAAAATGGCAATTTTGGTCACTGTGAGGGTTTAAAAAGTGGTTATTCAACATGAGGCCCGATCCAAATTACATTTTGAATCATTTTTGGTAGAGTCCAAAAAATCAATTTTCTGATGAAAAACGATGACCCCGGACCAGTCGAACGTTGAAAAAATGGTCAATATTGATGAAATTTTAACATTTAATCTTTTGACTTTAAATAACGGTTGGATGTGAATTATTACTTTTTCAACTAAAATAAGTGTGTTTAAAGTCATTTCAGTGCCTGAAATTGGTCAAAATTGAAGATTTTGAGTAAGCAAAACTCTGTAAAAATGGCAATTTTGGTCACTGTGAGGGTTTAAAAAGTGGTTATTCAACATGAGGCCCGATCCAAATGACATTTTGAATCATTTTTGGTAGAGTCCAAAAAATCAATTTTCTGATGAAAAACGATGACCCCGGACCAGTCGAACGTTGAAAAAATGGTCAATATTGATGAAATTTTAACATTTAATCTTTTGACTTTAAATAACGGTTGGATGTGAATTATTACTTTTTCAACTAAAATAAGTGTGTTTAAAGTCATTTCAGTGCCTGAAATTGGTCAAAATTGAAGATTTTGAGTAAGCAAAACTCTGTAAAAATGGCAATTTTGGTCACTGTGAGGGTTTAAAAAGTGGTTATTCAACATGAGACCCGATCCAAAAAACATTTTGAATCTTTTTTGGTAGAGTCCAAAAAATCCATTTTCTGATGAAAAACAATGACCCCGGACCAGTCGAACGTTGAAAAAATGGTCAATATTGAGGAAATTTTAACATTTAATCTTTTGACTTTAAATGACGGTTGGATGTGAATTCTTACTTTTTCAACTAAAATAAGTGTGTTTAAAGTCATTTCTGTGCCTGAAATTTGTCAAAATTGAAGATTTTGAGTAAGCAAAACTCTGTAAAAATGGCAATTTTGGTCACTGTGAGGGTTTAAAAAGTGGTTATTCAACATGAGGCCCGATCCAAATGACATTTTGAATCATTTTTGGTAGAGTCCAAAAAATCAATTTTCTGATGAAAAACGATGACCCCGGACCAGTCGAACGTTGAAAAAATGGTCAATATTGATGACATTTTTACATTTAATCTTTTGACTTTAAATGACGGTTGGATGTGAATTATTACTTTTTCAACTAAAATAAGTGTGTTTAAAGTCATTTCTGTGCCTGAAATTGGTCAAAATTTAAGATTTTGAGTAAGCAAAACTCTGTAAAAATGGCAATTTTGGTCACTGTGAGGGTTTAAAAAGTGGTTATTCAACATGAGGCCCGATCCAAATGACATTTTGAATCATTTTTGGTAGAGTCCAAAAAATCAATTTTCTGATGAAAAACGATGACCCCGGACCAGTCGAACGTTGAAAAAATGGTCAATATTGATGAAATTTTAACATTTAATCTTTTGACTTTAAATGACGGTTGGATGTGAATTATTACTTTTTCAACTAAAATAAGTGTGTTTAAAGTCATTTCTGTGCCTGAAGTTGGTCAAAATTGAAGATTTTGAGTAAGCAAAACTCTGTAAAAATGGCAATTTTGGTCACTGTGAGGGTTTAAAAAGTGGTTATTCAACATGAGGCCCGATCCAAATGACATTTTGAATCATTTTTGGTAGAGTCCAAAAAATCAATTTTCTGATGAAAAACGATGACCCCGGACCAGTCGAACGTTGTAAAAATGGTCAATATTGATGAAATTTTAACATTTAATCTTTTGACTTTAAATGACGGTTGGATGTGAATTATTACTTTTTCAACTAAAATAAGTGTGTTTAAAGTCATTTCTGTGCCTGAAATTGGTCAAAATTTAAGATTTTGAGTAAGCAAAACTCTGTAAAAATGGCAATTTTGGTCACTGTGAGGGTTTAAAAAGTGGTTATTCAACATGAGGCCCGATCCAAATGACATTTTGAATCATTTTTGGTAGAGTCCAAAAAATCAATTTTCTGATGAAAAACGATGACCCCGGACCAGTCGAACGTTGAAAAAATGGTCAATATTGATGAAATTTTAACATTTAATCTTTTGACTTTAAATAACGGTTGGATGTGAATTATTACTTTTTCAACTAAAATAAGTGTGTTTAAAGTCATTTCTGTGCCTGAAATTGGTCAAAATTGAAGATTTTGAGTAAGCAAAACTCTGTAAAAATGGCAATTTTGGTCACTGTGAGGGTTTAAAAAGTGGTTATTCAACATGAGACCCGATCCAAAAAACATTTTGAATCTTTTTTGGTAGAGTCCAAAAAATCCATTTTCTGATGAAAAACGATGACCCCGGACCAGTCGAACGTTGAAAAAATGGTCAATATTGATGAAATTTTAACATTTAATCTTTTGACTTTAAATGACGATTGGATGTGAATTCTTACTTTTTCAACTAAAATAAGTGTGTTTAAAGTCATTTCTGTGCCTGAAATTTGTCAAAATTGAAGATTTTGAGTAAGCAAAACTCTGTAAAAATGGCAATTTTGGTCACTGTGAGGGTTTAAAAAGTGGTTATTCAACATGAGGCCCGATCCAAATGACATTTTGAATCATTTTTGGTAGAGTCCAAAAAATCAATTTTCTGATGAAAAACGATGACCCCGGACCAGTCGAACGTTGAAAAAATGGTCAATATTGATGAAATTTTAACATTTAATCTTTTGACTTTAAATGACGGTTGGATGTGAATTATTACTTTTTCAACTAAAATAAGTGTGTTTAAAGTCATTTCTGTGCCTGAAATTGGTCAAAATTGAAGATTTTGAGTAAGCAAAACTCTGTATAAATGGCAATTTTGGTCACTGTGAGGGTTTAAAAAGTGGTTATTCAACATGAGGCCCGATCCAAATGACATTTTGAATCATTTTTGGTAGAGTCCAAAAAATCAATTTTCTGATGAAAAACGATGACCCCGGACCAGTCGAACGTTGTAAAAATGGTCAATATTGATGAAATTTTAACATTTAATCTTTTGACTTTAAATGACGGTTGGATGTGAATTATTACTTTTTCAACTAAAATAAGTGTGTTTAAAGTCATTTCTGTGCCTGAAATTGGTCAAAATTTAAGATTTTGAGTAAGCAAAACTCTGTAAAAATGGCAATTTTGGTCACTGTGAGGGTTTAAAAAGTGGTTATTCAACATGAGGCCCGATCCAAATGACATTTTGAATCATTTTTGGTACAGTCCAAAAAATCAATTTTCTGATGAAAAACGATGACCCCGGACCAGTCGAACGTTGAAAAAATGGTCAATATTGATGAAATTTTAACATTTAATCTTTTGACTTTAAATAACGGTTGGATGTGAATTATTACTTTTTCAACTAAAATAAGTGTGTTTAAAGTCATTTCAGTGCCTGAAATTGGTCAAAATTGAAGATTTTGAGTAAGCAAAACTCTGTAAAAATGGCAATTTTGGTCACTGTGAGGGTTTAAAAAGTGGTTATTCAACATGAGACCCGATCCAAAAAACATTTTGAATCTTTTTTGGTAGAGTCCAAAAAATCCATTTTCTGATGAAAAACGATGACCCCGGACCAGTCGAACGTTGAAAAAATGGTCAATATTGAGGAAATTTTAACATTTAATCTTTTGACTTTAAATGACGGTTGGATGTGAATTCTTACTTTTTCAACTAAAATAAGTGTGTTTAAAGTCATTTCTGTGCCTGAAATTTGTCAAAATTGAAGATTTTGAGTAAGCAAAACTCTGTAAAAATGGCAATTTTGGTCACTGTGAGGGTTTAAAAAGTGGTTATTCAACATGAGGCCCGATCCAAATGACATTTTGAATCATTTTTGGTAGAGTCCAAAAAATCAATTTTCTGATGAAAAACGATGACCCCGGACCAGTCGAACGTTGAAAAAATGGTCAATATTGATGAAATTTTTACATTTAATCTTTTGACTTTAAATGACGGTTGGATGTGAATTATTACTTTTTCAACTAAAATAAGTGTGTTTAAAGTCATTTCTGTGCCTGAAATTGGTCAAAATTGAAGATTTTGAGTAAGCAAAACTCTGTAAAAATGGCAATTTTGGTCACTGTGAGGGTTTAAAAAGTGGTTATTCAACATGAGGCCCGATCCAAATGACATTTTGAATCATTTTTGGTAGAGTCCAAAAAATCCATTTTCTGATGAAAAACAATGACCCCGGACCAGTCGAACGTTGAAAAAATGGTCAATATTGAGGAAATTTTAACATTTAATCTTTTGACTTTAAATGACGGTTGGATGTGAATTCTTACTTTTTCAACTAAAATAAGTGTGTTTAAAGTCATTTCTGTGCCTGAAATTTGTCAAAATTGAAGATTTTGAGTAAGCAAAACTCTGTAAAAATGGCAATTTTGGTCACTGTGAGGGTTTAAAAAGTGGTTATTCAACATGAGGCCCGATCCAAATGACATTTTGAATCATTTTTGGTAGAGTCCAAAAAATCAATTTTCTGATGAAAAACGATGACCCCGGACCAGTCGAACGTTGAAAAAATGGTCAATATTGATGAAATTTTTACATTTAATCTTTTGACTTTAAATGACGGTTGGATGTGAATTATTACTTTTTCAACTAAAATAAGTGTGTTTAAAGTCATTTCTGTGCCTGAAATTGGTCAAAATTTAAGATTTTGAGTAAGCAAAACTCTGTAAAAATGGCAATTTTGGTCACTGTGAGGGTTTAAAAAGTGGTTATTCAACATGAGGCCCGATCCAAATGACATTTTGAATCATTTTTGGTAGAGTCCAAAAAATCAATTTTCTGATGAAAAACGATGACCCCGGACCAGTCGAACGTTGAAAAAATGGTCAATATTGATGAAATTTTAACATTTAATCTTTTGACTTTAAATGACGGTTGGATGTGAATTATTACTTTTTCAACTAAAATAAGTGTGTTTAAAGTCATTTCTGTGCCTGAAGTTGGTCAAAATTGAAGATTTTGAGTAAGCAAAACTCTGTAAAAATGGCAATTTTGGTCACTGTGAGGGTTTAAAAAGTGGTTATTCAACATGAGGCCCGATCCAAATGACATTTTGAATCATTTTTGGTAGAGTCCAAAAAATCAATTTTCTGATGAAAAACGATGACCCCGGACCAGTCGAACGTTGAAAAAATGGTCAATATTGATGAAATTTTAACATTTAATCTTTTGACTTTAAATGACGGTTGGATGTGAATTATTACTTTTTCAACTAAAATAAGTGTGTTTAAAGTCATTTCTGTGCCTGAAATTGGTCAAAATTGAAGATTTTGAGTAAGCAAAACTCTGTAAAAATGGCAATTTTGGTCACTGTGAGGGTTTAAAAAGTGGTTATTCAACATGAGGCCCGATCCAAATGACATTTTGAATCATTTTTGGTAGAGTCCAAAAAATCAATTTTCTGATGAAAAACGATGACCCCGGACAGTCGAACGTTGTAAAAATGGTCAATATTGATGAAATTTTAACATTTAATCTTTTGACTTTAAATGACGGTTGGATGTGAATTATTACTTTTTCAACTAAAATAAGTGTGTTTAAAGTCATTTCTGTGCCTGAAATTGGTCAAAATTGAAGATTTTGAGTAAGCAAAACTCTGTAAAAATGGCAATTTTCGTCACTGTGAGGGTTTAAAAAGTGGTTATTCAACATGAGGCCCGATCCAAATGACATTTTGAATCATTTTTGGTAGAGTCCAAAAAATCAATTTTCTGATGAAAAACGATGACCCCGGACCAGTCGAACGTTGTAAAAATGGTCAATATTGATGAAATTTTAACATTTAATCTTTTGACTTTAAATGACGGTTGGATGTGAATTATTACTTTTTCAACTAAAATAAGTGTGTTTAAAGTCATTTCTGTGCCTGAAATTGGTCAAAATTTAAGATTTTGAGTAAGCAAAACTCTGTAAAAATGGCAATTTTGGTCACTGTGAGGGTTTAAAAAGTGGTTATTCAACATGAGGCCCGATCCAAATGACATTTTGAATCATTTTTGGTAGAGTCCAAAAAATCAATTTTCTGATGAAAAACGATGACCCCGGACCAGTCGAACGTTGAAAAAATGGTCAATATTGATGAAATTTTAACATTTAATCTTTTGACTTTAAATAACGGTTGGATGTGAATTATTACTTTTTCAACTAAAATAAGTGTGTTTAAAGTCATTTCTGTGCCTGAAATTGGTCAAAATTGAAGATTTTGAGTAAGCAAAACTCTGTAAAAATGGCAATTTTGGTCACTGTGAGGGTTTAAAAAGTGGTTATTCAACATGAGACCCGATCCAAAAAACATTTTGAATCTTTTTTGGTAGAGTCCAAAAAATCCATTTTCTGATGAAAAACGATGACCCCGGACCAGTCGAACGTTGAAAAAATGGTCAATATTGATGAAATTTTAACATTTAATCTTTTGACTTTAAATGACGGTTGGATGTGAATTATTACTTTTTCAACTAAAATAAGTGTGTTTAAAGTCATTTCTGTGCCTGAAATTGGTCAAAATTTAAGATTTTGAGTAAGCAAAACTCTGTAAAAATGGCAATTTTGGTCACTGTGAGGGTTTAAAAAGTGGTTATTCAACATGAGGCCCGATCCAAATGACATTTTGAATCATTTTTGGTAGAGTCCAAAAAATCAATTTTCTGATGAAAAACGATGACCCCGGACCAGTCGAACGTTGTAAAAATGGTCAATATTGATGAAATTTTAACATTTAATCTTTTGACTTTAAATGACGGTTGGATGTGAATTATTACTTTTTCAACTAAAATAAGTGTGTTTAAAGTCATTTCTGTGCCTGAAATTGGTCAAAATTTAAGATTTTGAGTAAGCAAAACTCTGTAAAAATGGCAATTTTGGTCACTGTGAGGGTTTAAAAAGTGGTTATTCAACATGAGGCCCGACCCAAATGACATTTTGAATCATTTTTGGTACAGTCCAAAAAATCAATTTTCTGATGAAAAACGATGACCCCGGACCAGTCGAACGTTGAAAAAATGGTCAATATTGATGAAATTTTTACATTTAATCTTTTGACTTTAAATGACGGTTGGATGTGAATTATTACTTTTTCAACTAAAATAAGTGTGTTTAAAGTCATTTCTGTGCCTGAAATTGGTCAAAATTTAAGATTTTGAGTAAGCAAAACTCTGTAAAAATGGCAATTTTGGTCACTGTGAGGGTTTAAAAAGTGGTTATTCAACATGAGGCCCGATCCAAATGACATTTTGAATCATTTTTGGTAGAGTCCAAAAAATCAATTTTCTGATGAAAAACGATGACCCCGGACCAGTCGAACGTTGAAAAAATGGTCAATATTGATGAAATTTTAACATTTAATCTTTTGACTTTAAATGACGGTTGGATGTGAATTATTACTTTTTCAACTAAAATAAGTGTGTTTAAAGTCATTTCTGTGCCTGAAATTGGTCAAAATTGAAGATTTTGAGTAAGCAAAACTCTGTAAAAATTGCAATTTTGGTCACTGTGAGGGTTTAAAAAGTGGTTATTCAACATGAGGCCCGATCCAAATGACATTTTGAATCATTTTTGGTAGAGTCCAAAAAATCAATTTTCTGATGAAAAACGATGACCCCGGACCAGTCGAACGTTGAAAAAATGGTCAATATTGATGAAATTTTAACATTTAATCTTTTGACTTTAAATAACGGTTGGATGTGAATTATTACTTTTTCAACTAAAATAAGTGTGTTTAAAGTCATTTCAGTGCCTGAAATTGGTCAAAATTGAAGATTTTGAGTAAGCAAAACTCTGTAAAAATGGCAATTTTGGTCACTGTGAGGGTTTAAAAAGTGGTTATTCAACATGAGACCCGATCCAAAAAACATTTTGAATCTTTTTTGGTAGAGTCCAAAAAATCCATTTTCTGATGAAAAACGATGACCCCGGACCAGTCGAACGTTGAAAAAATGGTCAATATTGAGGAAATTTTAACATTTAATCTTTTGACTTTAAATGACGGTTGGATGTGAATTCTTACTTTTTCAACTAAAATAAGTGTGTTTAAAGTCATTTCTGTGCCTGAAATTTGTCAAAATTGAAGATTTTGAGTAAGCAAAACTCTGTAAAAATGGCAATTTTGGTCACTGTGAGGGTTTAAAAAGTGGTTATTCAACATGAGGCCCGATCCAAATGACATTTTGAATCATTTTTGGTAGAGTCCAAAAAATCAATTTTCTGATGAAAAACGATGACCCCGGACCAGTCGAACGTTGAAAAAATGGTCAATATTGATGAAATTTTTACATTTAATCTTTTGACTTTAAATGACGGTTGGATGTGAATTATTACTTTTTCAACTAAAATAAGTGTGTTTAAAGTCATTTCTGTGCCTGAAATTGGTCAAAATTTAAGATTTTGAGTAAGCAAAACTCTGTAAAAATGGCAATTTTGGTCACTGTGAGGGTTTAAAAAGTGGTTATTCAACATGAGGCCCGATCCAAATGACATTTTGAATCATTTTTGGTAGAGTCCAAAAAATCAATTTTCTGATGAAAAACGATGACCCCGGACCAGTCGAACGTTGAAAAAATGGTCAATATTGATGAAATTTTAACATTTAATCTTTTGACTTTAAATGACGGTTGGATGTGAATTATTACTTTTTCAACTAAAATAAGTGTGTTTAAAGTCATTTCTGTGCCTGAAATTGGTCAAAATTGAAGATTTTGAGTAAGCAAAACTCTGTAAAAATTGCAATTTTGGTCACTGTGAGGGTTTAAAAAGTGGTTATTCAACATGAGGCCCGATCCAAATGACATTTTGAATCATTTTTGGTAGAGTCCAAAAAATCAATTTTCTGATGAAAAACGATGACCCCGGACCAGTCGAACGTTGAAAAAATGGTCAATATTGATGAAATTTTAACATTTAATCTTTTGACTTTAAATGACGGTTGGATGTGAATTATTACTTTTTCAACTAAAATAAGTGTGTTTAAAGTCATTTCTGTGCCTGAAATTGGTCAAAATTGAAGATTCTGAGTAAGCAAAACTCTGTAAAAATGGCAATTTTGGTCACTGTGAGGGTTTAAAAAGTGGTTATTCAACATGAGGCCCGATCCAAATTACATTTTGAATCATTTTTGGTAGAGTCCAAAAAATCAATTTTCTGATGAAAAACGATGACCCCGGACCAGTCGAACGTTGAAAAAATGGTCAATATTGATGAAATTTTAACATTTAATCTTTTGACTTTAAATAACGGTTGGATGTGAATTATTACTTTTTCAACTAAAATAAGTGTGTTTAAAGTCATTTCAGTGCCTGAAATTGGTCAAAATTGAAGATTTTGAGTAAGCAAAACTCTGTAAAAATGGCAATTTTGGTCACTGTGAGGGTTTAAAAAGTGGTTATTCAACATGAGGCCCGATCCAAATGACATTTTGAATCATTTTTGGTAGAGTCCAAAAAATCAATTTTCTGATGAAAAACGATGACCCCGGACCAGTCGAACGTTGAAAAAATGGTCAATATTGATGAAATTTTAACATTTAATCTTTTGACTTTAAATAACGGTTGGATGTGAATTATTACTTTTTCAACTAAAATAAGTGTGTTTAAAGTCATTTCAGTGCCTGAAATTGGTCAAAATTGAAGATTTTGAGTAAGCAAAACTCTGTAAAAATGGCAATTTTGGTCACTGTGAGGGTTTAAAAAGTGGTTATTCAACATGAGACCCGATCCAAAAAACATTTTGAATCTTTTTTGGTAGAGTCCAAAAAATCCATTTTCTGATGAAAAACAATGACCCCGGACCAGTCGAACGTTGAAAAAATGGTCAATATTGAGGAAATTTTAACATTTAATCTTTTGACTTTAAATGACGGTTGGATGTGAATTCTTACTTTTTCAACTAAAATAAGTGTGTTTAAAGTCATTTCTGTGCCTGAAATTTGTCAAAATTGAAGATTTTGAGTAAGCAAAACTCTGTAAAAATGGCAATTTTGGTCACTGTGAGGGTTTAAAAAGTGGTTATTCAACATGAGGCCCGATCCAAATGACATTTTGAATCATTTTTGGTAGAGTCCAAAAAATCAATTTTCTGATGAAAAACGATGACCCCGGACCAGTCGAACGTTGAAAAAATGGTCAATATTGATGACATTTTTACATTTAATCTTTTGACTTTAAATGACGGTTGGATGTGAATTATTACTTTTTCAACTAAAATAAGTGTGTTTAAAGTCATTTCTGTGCCTGAAATTGGTCAAAATTTAAGATTTTGAGTAAGCAAAACTCTGTAAAAATGGCAATTTTGGTCACTGTGAGGGTTTAAAAAGTGGTTATTCAACATGAGGCCCGATCCAAATGACATTTTGAATCATTTTTGGTAGAGTCCAAAAAATCAATTTTCTGATGAAAAACGATGACCCCGGACCAGTCGAACGTTGAAAAAATGGTCAATATTGATGAAATTTTAACATTTAATCTTTTGACTTTAAATGACGGTTGGATGTGAATTATTACTTTTTCAACTAAAATAAGTGTGTTTAAAGTCATTTCTGTGCCTGAAGTTGGTCAAAATTGAAGATTTTGAGTAAGCAAAACTCTGTAAAAATGGCAATTTTGGTCACTGTGAGGGTTTAAAAAGTGGTTATTCAACATGAGGCCCGATCCAAATGACATTTTGAATCATTTTTGGTAGAGTCCAAAAAATCAATTTTCTGATGAAAAACGATGACCCCGGACCAGTCGAACGTTGTAAAAATGGTCAATATTGATGAAATTTTAACATTTAATCTTTTGACTTTAAATGACGGTTGGATGTGAATTATTACTTTTTCAACTAAAATAAGTGTGTTTAAAGTCATTTCTGTGCCTGAAATTGGTCAAAATTTAAGATTTTGAGTAAGCAAAACTCTGTAAAAATGGCAATTTTGGTCACTGTGAGGGTTTAAAAAGTGGTTATTCAACATGAGGCCCGATCCAAATGACATTTTGAATCATTTTTGGTAGAGTCCAAAAAATCAATTTTCTGATGAAAAACGATGACCCCGGACCAGTCGAACGTTGAAAAAATGGTCAATATTGATGAAATTTTAACATTTAATCTTTTGACTTTAAATAACGGTTGGATGTGAATTATTACTTTTTCAACTAAAATAAGTGTGTTTAAAGTCATTTCTGTGCCTGAAATTGGTCAAAATTGAAGATTTTGAGTAAGCAAAACTCTGTAAAAATGGCAATTTTGGTCACTGTGAGGGTTTAAAAAGTGGTTATTCAACATGAGACCCGATCCAAAAAACATTTTGAATCTTTTTTGGTAGAGTCCAAAAAATCCATTTTCTGATGAAAAACGATGACCCCGGACCAGTCGAACGTTGAAAAAATGGTCAATATTGATGAAATTTTAACATTTAATCTTTTGACTTTAAATGACGATTGGATGTGAATTCTTACTTTTTCAACTAAAATAAGTGTGTTTAAAGTCATTTCTGTGCCTGAAATTTGTCAAAATTGAAGATTTTGAGTAAGCAAAACTCTGTAAAAATGGCAATTTTGGTCACTGTGAGGGTTTAAAAAGTGGTTATTCAACATGAGGCCCGATCCAAATGACATTTTGAATCATTTTTGGTAGAGTCCAAAAAATCAATTTTCTGATGAAAAACGATGACCCCGGACCAGTCGAACGTTGAAAAAATGGTCAATATTGATGAAATTTTAACATTTAATCTTTTGACTTTAAATGACGGTTGGATGTGAATTATTACTTTTTCAACTAAAATAAGTGTGTTTAAAGTCATTTCTGTGCCTGAAATTGGTCAAAATTGAAGATTTTGAGTAAGCAAAACTCTGTATAAATGGCAATTTTGGTCACTGTGAGGGTTTAAAAAGTGGTTATTCAACATGAGGCCCGATCCAAATGACATTTTGAATCATTTTTGGTAGAGTCCAAAAAATCAATTTTCTGATGAAAAACGATGACCCCGGACCAGTCGAACGTTGTAAAAATGGTCAATATTGATGAAATTTTAACATTTAATCTTTTGACTTTAAATGACGGTTGGATGTGAATTATTACTTTTTCAACTAAAATAAGTGTGTTTAAAGTCATTTCTGTGCCTGAAATTGGTCAAAATTTAAGATTTTGAGTAAGCAAAACTCTGTAAAAATGGCAATTTTGGTCACTGTGAGGGTTTAAAAAGTGGTTATTCAACATGAGGCCCGATCCAAATGACATTTTGAATCATTTTTGGTACAGTCCAAAAAATCAATTTTCTGATGAAAAACGATGACCCCGGACCAGTCGAACGTTGAAAAAATGGTCAATATTGATGAAATTTTAACATTTAATCTTTTGACTTTAAATAACGGTTGGATGTGAATTATTACTTTTTCAACTAAAATAAGTGTGTTTAAAGTCATTTCAGTGCCTGAAATTGGTCAAAATTGAAGATTTTGAGTAAGCAAAACTCTGTAAAAATGGCAATTTTGGTCACTGTGAGGGTTTAAAAAGTGGTTATTCAACATGAGACCCGATCCAAAAAACATTTTGAATCTTTTTTGGTAGAGTCCAAAAAATCCATTTTCTGATGAAAAACGATGACCCCGGACCAGTCGAACGTTGAAAAAATGGTCAATATTGAGGAAATTTTAACATTTAATCTTTTGACTTTAAATGACGGTTGGATGTGAATTCTTACTTTTTCAACTAAAATAAGTGTGTTTAAAGTCATTTCTGTGCCTGAAATTTGTCAAAATTGAAGATTTTGAGTAAGCAAAACTCTGTAAAAATGGCAATTTTGGTCACTGTGAGGGTTTAAAAAGTGGTTATTCAACATGAGGCCCGATCCAAATGACATTTTGAATCATTTTTGGTAGAGTCCAAAAAATCAATTTTCTGATGAAAAACGATGACCCCGGACCAGTCGAACGTTGAAAAAATGGTCAATATTGATGAAATTTTTACATTTAATCTTTTGACTTTAAATGACGGTTGGATGTGAATTATTACTTTTTCAACTAAAATAAGTGTGTTTAAAGTCATTTCTGTGCCTGAAATTGGTCAAAATTGAAGATTTTGAGTAAGCAAAACTCTGTAAAAATGGCAATTTTGGTCACTGTGAGGGTTTAAAAAGTGGTTATTCAACATGAGGCCCGATCCAAATGACATTTTGAATCATTTTTGGTAGAGTCCAAAAAATCCATTTTCTGATGAAAAACAATGACCCCGGACCAGTCGAACGTTGAAAAAATGGTCAATATTGAGGAAATTTTAACATTTAATCTTTTGACTTTAAATGACGGTTGGATGTGAATTCTTACTTTTTCAACTAAAATAAGTGTGTTTAAAGTCATTTCTGTGCCTGAAATTTGTCAAAATTGAAGATTTTGAGTAAGCAAAACTCTGTAAAAATGGCAATTTTGGTCACTGTGAGGGTTTAAAAAGTGGTTATTCAACATGAGGCCCGATCCAAATGACATTTTGAATCATTTTTGGTAGAGTCCAAAAAATCAATTTTCTGATGAAAAACGATGACCCCGGACCAGTCGAACGTTGAAAAAATGGTCAATATTGATGAAATTTTTACATTTAATCTTTTGACTTTAAATGACGGTTGGATGTGAATTATTACTTTTTCAACTAAAATAAGTGTGTTTAAAGTCATTTCTGTGCCTGAAATTGGTCAAAATTTAAGATTTTGAGTAAGCAAAACTCTGTAAAAATGGCAATTTTGGTCACTGTGAGGGTTTAAAAAGTGGTTATTCAACATGAGGCCCGATCCAAATGACATTTTGAATCATTTTTGGTAGAGTCCAAAAAATCAATTTTCTGATGAAAAACGATGACCCCGGACCAGTCGAACGTTGAAAAAATGGTCAATATTGATGAAATTTTAACATTTAATCTTTTGACTTTAAATGACGGTTGGATGTGAATTATTACTTTTTCAACTAAAATAAGTGTGTTTAAAGTCATTTCTGTGCCTGAAGTTGGTCAAAATTGAAGATTTTGAGTAAGCAAAACTCTGTAAAAATGGCAATTTTGGTCACTGTGAGGGTTTAAAAAGTGGTTATTCAACATGAGGCCCGATCCAAATGACATTTTGAATCATTTTTGGTAGAGTCCAAAAAATCAATTTTCTGATGAAAAACGATGACCCCGGACCAGTCGAACGTTGAAAAAATGGTCAATATTGATGAAATTTTAACATTTAATCTTTTGACTTTAAATGACGGTTGGATGTGAATTATTACTTTTTCAACTAAAATAAGTGTGTTTAAAGTCATTTCTGTGCCTGAAATTGGTCAAAATTGAAGATTTTGAGTAAGCAAAACTCTGTAAAAATGGCAATTTTGGTCACTGTGAGGGTTTAAAAAGTGGTTATTCAACATGAGGCCCGATCCAAATGACATTTTGAATCATTTTTGGTAGAGTCCAAAAAATCAATTTTCTGATGAAAAACGATGACCCCGGACAGTCGAACGTTGTAAAAATGGTCAATATTGATGAAATTTTAACATTTAATCTTTTGACTTTAAATGACGGTTGGATGTGAATTATTACTTTTTCAACTAAAATAAGTGTGTTTAAAGTCATTTCTGTGCCTGAAATTGGTCAAAATTGAAGATTTTGAGTAAGCAAAACTCTGTAAAAATGGCAATTTTCGTCACTGTGAGGGTTTAAAAAGTGGTTATTCAACATGAGGCCCGATCCAAATGACATTTTGAATCATTTTTGGTAGAGTCCAAAAAATCAATTTTCTGATGAAAAACGATGACCCCGGACCAGTCGAACGTTGTAAAAATGGTCAATATTGATGAAATTTTAACATTTAATCTTTTGACTTTAAATGACGGTTGGATGTGAATTATTACTTTTTCAACTAAAATAAGTGTGTTTAAAGTCATTTCTGTGCCTGAAATTGGTCAAAATTTAAGATTTTGAGTAAGCAAAACTCTGTAAAAATGGCAATTTTGGTCACTGTGAGGGTTTAAAAAGTGGTTATTCAACATGAGGCCCGATCCAAATGACATTTTGAATCATTTTTGGTAGAGTCCAAAAAATCAATTTTCTGATGAAAAACGATGACCCCGGACCAGTCGAACGTTGAAAAAATGGTCAATATTGATGAAATTTTAACATTTAATCTTTTGACTTTAAATAACGGTTGGATGTGAATTATTACTTTTTCAACTAAAATAAGTGTGTTTAAAGTCATTTCTGTGCCTGAAATTGGTCAAAATTGAAGATTTTGAGTAAGCAAAACTCTGTAAAAATGGCAATTTTGGTCACTGTGAGGGTTTAAAAAGTGGTTATTCAACATGAGACCCGATCCAAAAAACATTTTGAATCTTTTTTGGTAGAGTCCAAAAAATCCATTTTCTGATGAAAAACGATGACCCCGGACCAGTCGAACGTTGAAAAAATGGTCAATATTGATGAAATTTTAACATTTAATCTTTTGACTTTAAATGACGGTTGGATGTGAATTATTACTTTTTCAACTAAAATAAGTGTGTTTAAAGTCATTTCTGTGCCTGAAATTGGTCAAAATTTAAGATTTTGAGTAAGCAAAACTCTGTAAAAATGGCAATTTTGGTCACTGTGAGGGTTTAAAAAGTGGTTATTCAACATGAGGCCCGATCCAAATGACATTTTGAATCATTTTTGGTAGAGTCCAAAAAATCAATTTTCTGATGAAAAACGATGACCCCGGACCAGTCGAACGTTGTAAAAATGGTCAATATTGATGAAATTTTAACATTTAATCTTTTGACTTTAAATGACGGTTGGATGTGAATTATTACTTTTTCAACTAAAATAAGTGTGTTTAAAGTCATTTCTGTGCCTGAAATTGGTCAAAATTTAAGATTTTGAGTAAGCAAAACTCTGTAAAAATGGCAATTTTGGTCACTGTGAGGGTTTAAAAAGTGGTTATTCAACATGAGGCCCGATCCAAATGACATTTTGAATCATTTTTGGTACAGTCCAAAAAATCAATTTTCTGATGAAAAACGATGACCCCGGACCAGTCGAACGTTGAAAAAATGGTCAATATTGATGAAATTTTTACATTTAATCTTTTGACTTTAAATGACGGTTGGATGTGAATTATTACTTTTTCAACTAAAATAAGTGTGTTTAAAGTCATTTCTGTGCCTGAAATTGGTCAAAATTTAAGATTTTGAGTAAGCAAAACTCTGTAAAAATGGCAATTTTGGTCACTGTGAGGGTTTAAAAAGTGGTTATTCAACATGAGGCCCGATCCAAATGACATTTTGAATCATTTTTGGTAGAGTCCAAAAAATCAATTTTCTGATGAAAAACGATGACCCCGGACCAGTCGAACGTTGAAAAAATGGTCAATATTGATGAAATTTTAACATTTAATCTTTTGACTTTAAATGACGGTTGGATGTGAATTATTACTTTTTCAACTAAAATAAGTGTGTTTAAAGTCATTTCTGTGCCTGAAATTGGTCAAAATTGAAGATTTTGAGTAAGCAAAACTCTGTAAAAATTGCAATTTTGGTCACTGTGAGGGTTTAAAAAGTGGTTATTCAACATGAGGCCCGATCCAAATGACATTTTGAATCATTTTTGGTAGAGTCCAAAAAATCAATTTTCTGATGAAAAACGATGACCCCGGACCAGTCGAACGTTGAAAAAATGGTCAATATTGATGAAATTTTAACATTTAATCTTTTGACTTTAAATAACGGTTGGATGTGAATTATTACTTTTTCAACTAAAATAAGTGTGTTTAAAGTCATTTCAGTGCCTGAAATTGGTCAAAATTGAAGATTTTGAGTAAGCAAAACTCTGTAAAAATGGCAATTTTGGTCACTGTGAGGGTTTAAAAAGTGGTTATTCAACATGAGACCCGATCCAAAAAACATTTTGAATCTTTTTTGGTAGAGTCCAAAAAATCCATTTTCTGATGAAAAACGATGACCCCGGACCAGTCGAACGTTGAAAAAATGGTCAATATTGAGGAAATTTTAACATTTAATCTTTTGACTTTAAATGACGGTTGGATGTGAATTCTTACTTTTTCAACTAAAATAAGTGTGTTTAAAGTCATTTCTGTGCCTGAAATTTGTCAAAATTGAAGATTTTGAGTAAGCAAAACTCTGTAAAAATGGCAATTTTGGTCACTGTGAGGGTTTAAAAAGTGGTTATTCAACATGAGGCCCGATCCAAATGACATTTTGAATCATTTTTGGTAGAGTCCAAAAAATCAATTTTCTGATGAAAAACGATGACCCCGGACCAGTCGAACGTTGAAAAAATGGTCAATATTGATGAAATTTTTACATTTAATCTTTTGACTTTAAATGACGGTTGGATGTGAATTATTACTTTTTCAACTAAAATAAGTGTGTTTAAAGTCATTTCTGTGCCTGAAATTGGTCAAAATTTAAGATTTTGAGTAAGCAAAACTCTGTAAAAATGGCAATTTTGGTCACTGTGAGGGTTTAAAAAGTGGTTATTCAACATGAGGCCCGATCCAAATGACATTTTGAATCATTTTTGGTAGAGTCCAAAAAATCAATTTTCTGATGAAAAACGATGACCCCGGACCAGTCGAACGTTGAAAAAATGGTCAATATTGATGAAATTTTAACATTTAATCTTTTGACTTTAAATGACGGTTGGATGTGAATTATTACTTTTTCAACTAAAATAAGTGTGTTTAAAGTCATTTCTGTGCCTGAAATTGGTCAAAATTGAAGATTTTGAGTAAGCAAAACTCTGTAAAAATTGCAATTTTGGTCACTGTGAGGGTTTAAAAAGTGGTTATTCAACATGAGGCCCGATCCAAATGACATTTTGAATCATTTTTGGTAGAGTCCAAAAAATCAATTTTCTGATGAAAAACGATGACCCCGGACCAGTCGAACGTTGTAAAAATGGTCAATATTGATGAAATTTTAACATTTAATCTTTTGACTTTAAATGACGGTTGGATGTGAATTATTACTTTTTCAACTAAAATAAGTGTGTTTAAAGTCATTTCTGTGCCTGAAATTGGTCAAAATTTAAGATTTTGAGTAAGCAAAACTCTGTAAAAATGGCAATTTTGGTCACTGTGAGGGTTTAAAAAGTGGTTATTCAACATGAGGCCCGATCCAAATGACATTTTGAATCATTTTTGGTAGAGTCCAAAAAATCAATTTTCTGACGAAAAACGATGACCCCGGACCAGTCGAACGTTGAAAAAATGGTCAATATTGATGAAATTTTAACATTTAATCTTTTGACTTTAAATAACGGTTGGATGTGAATTATTACTTTTTCAACTAAAATAAGTGTGTTTAAAGTCATTTCTGTGCCTGAAATTGGTCAAAATTGAAGATTTTGAGTAAGCAAAACTCTGTAAAAATGGCAATTTTGGTCACTGTGAGGGTTTAAAAAGTGGTTATTCAACATGAGACCCGATCCAAAAAACATTTTGAATCTTTTTTGGTAGAGTCCAAAAAATCCATTTTCTGATGAAAAACGATGACCCCGGACCAGTCGAACGTTGAAAAAATGGTCAATATTGATGAAATTTTAACATTTAATCTTTTGACTTTAAATGACGATTGGATGTGAATTCTTACTTTTTCAACTAAAATAAGTGTGTTTAAAGTCATTTCTGTGCCTGAAATTTGTCAAAATTGAAGATTTTGAGTAAGCAAAACTCTGTAAAAATGGCAATTTTGGTCACTGTGAGGGTTTAAAAAGTGGTTATTCAACATGAGGCCCGATCCAAATGACATTTTGAATCATTTTTGGTAGAGTCCAAAAAATCAATTTTCTGATGAAAAACGATGACCCCGGACCAGTCGAACGCTGAAAAAATGGTCAATATTGATGAAATTTTAACATTTAATCTTTTAACTTTAAATGACGGTTGGATGTGAATTATTACTTTTTCAACTAAAATAAGTGTGTTTAAAGTCATTTCTGTGCCTGAAATTGGTCAAAATTTAAGATTTTGAGTAAGCAAAACTCTGTAAAAATGGCAATTTTGGTCACTGTGAGGGTTTAAAAAGTGGTTATTCAACATGAGGCCCGATCCAAATGACATTTTAAATCATTTTTGGTAGAGTCCAAAAAATCAATTTTCTGATGAAAAACGATGACCCCGGACCAGTCGAACGTTGTAAAAATGGTCAATATTGATGAAATTTTAACATTTAATCTTTTGACTTTAAATGACGGTTGGATGTGAATTATTACTTTTTCAACTAAAATAAGTGTGTTTAAAGTCATTTCTGTGCCTGAAATTGGTCAAAATTTAAGATTTTGAGTAAGCAAAACTCTGTAAAAATGGCAATTTTGGTCACTGTGAGGGTTTAAAAAGTGGTTATTCAACATGAGGCCCGATCCAAATGACATTTTGAATCATTTTTGGTAGAGTCCAAAAAATCAATTTTCTGATGAAAAACGATGACCCCGGACCAGTCGAACGTTGTAAAAATGGTCAATATTGATGAAATTTTAACATTTAAACTTTTGACTTTAAATGACGGTTGGATGTGAATTATTACTTTTTCAACTAAAATAAGTGTGTTTAAAGTCATTTCTGTGCCTGAAATTGGTCAAAATTGAAGATTTTGAGTAAGCAAAACTCTGTAAAAATGGCAATTTTGGTCACTGTGAGGGTTTAAAAAGTGGTTATTCAACATGAGGCCCGATCCAAATGACATTTTGAATCATTTTTGGTAGAGTCCAAAAAATCAATTTTCTGATGAAAAACGATGACCCCGGACCAGTCGAACGTTGTAAAAATGGTCAATATTGATGAAATTTTAACATTTAATTTTTTGACTTTAAATGACGGTTGGATGTGAATTATTACTTTTTCAACTAAAATAAGTGTGTTTAAAGTCATTTCTGTGCCTGAAATTGGTCAAAATTGAAGATTTTGAGTAAGCAAAACTCTGTAAAAATTGCAATTTTGGTCACTGTGAGGGTTTAAAAAGTGGTTATTCAACATGAGGCCCGATCCAAATGACATTTTGAATCATTTTTGGTAGAGTCCAAAAAATCAATTTTCTGATGAAAAACGATGACCCCGGACCAGTCGAACGTTGAAAAAATGGTCAATATTGATGAAATTTTAACATTTAATCTTTTGACTTTAAATAACGGTTGGATGTGAATTATTACTTTTTCAACTAAAATAAGTGTGTTTAAAGTCATTTCAGTGCCTGAAATTGGTCAAAATTGAAGATTTTGAGTAAGCAAAACTCTGTAAAAATGGCAATTTTGGTCACTGTGAGGGTTTAAAAAGTGGTTATTCAACATGAGACCCGATCCAAAAAACATTTTGAATCTTTTTTGGTAGAGTCCAAAAAATCCATTTTCTGATGAAAAACGATGACCCCGGACCAGTCGAACGTTGAAAAAATGGTCAATATTGAGGAAATTTTAACATTTAATCTTTTGACTTTAAATGACGGTTGGATGTGAATTCTTACTTTTTCAACTAAAATAAGTGTGTTTAAAGTCATTTCTGTGCCTGAAATTTGTCAAAATTGAAGATTTTGAGTAAGCAAAACTCTGTAAAAATGGCAATTTTGGTCACTGTGAGGGTTTAAAAAGTGGTTATTCAACATGAGGCCCGATCCAAATGACATTTTGAATCATTTTTGGTAGAGTCCAAAAAATCAATTTTCTGATGAAAAACGATGACCCCGGACCAGTCGAACGTTGAAAAAATGGTCAATATTGATGAAATTTTTACATTTAATCTTTTGACTTTAAATGACGGTTGGATGTGAATTATTACTTTTTCAACTAAAATAAGTGTGTTTAAAGTCATTTCTGTGCCTGAAATTGGTCAAAATTGAAGATTTTGAGTAAGCAAAACTCTGTAAAAATTGCAATTTTGGTCACTGTGAGGGTTTAAAAAGTGGTTATTCAACATGAGGCCCGATCCAAATGACATTTTGAATCATTTTTGGTAGAGTCCAAAAAATCAATTTTCTGATGAAAAACGATGACCCCGGACCAGTCGAACGTTGTAAAAATGGTCAATATTGATGAAATTTTAACATTTAATCTTTTGACTTTAAATGACGGTTGGATGTGAATTATTACTTTTTCAACTAAAATAAGTGTGTTTAAAGTCATTTCTGTGCCTGAAATTGGTCAAAATTTAAGATTTTGAGTAAGCAAAACTCTGTAAAAATGGCAATTTTGGTCACTGTGAGGGTTTAAAAAGTGGTTATTCAACATGAGGCCCGATCCAAATGACATTTTGAATCATTTTTGGTAGAGTCCAAAAAATCAATTTTCTGACGAAAAACGATGACCCCGGACCAGTCGAACGTTGAAAAAATGGTCAATATTGATGAAATTTTAACATTTAATCTTTTGACTTTAAATAACGGTTGGATGTGAATTATTACTTTTTCAACTAAAATAAGTGTGTTTAAAGTCATTTCTGTGCCTGAAATTGGTCAAAATTGAAGATTTTGAGTAAGCAAAACTCTGTAAAAATGGCAATTTTGGTCACTGTGAGGGTTTAAAAAGTGGTTATTCAACATGAGACCCGATCCAAAAAACATTTTGAATCTTTTTTGGTAGAGTCCAAAAAATCCATTTTCTGATGAAAAACGATGACCCCGGACCAGTCGAACGTTGAAAAAATGGTCAATATTGATGAAATTTTAACATTTAATCTTTTGACTTTAAATGACGATTGGATGTGAATTCTTACTTTTTCAACTAAAATAAGTGTGTTTAAAGTCATTTCTGTGCCTGAAATTTGTCAAAATTGAAGATTTTGAGTAAGCAAAACTCTGTAAAAATGGCAATTTTGGTCACTGTGAGGGTTTAAAAAGTGGTTATTCAACATGAGGCCCGATCCAAATGACATTTTGAATCATTTTTGGTAGAGTCCAAAAAATCAATTTTCTGATGAAAAACGATGACCCCGGACCAGTCGAACGCTGAAAAAATGGTCAATATTGATGAAATTTTAACATTTAATCTTTTAACTTTAAATGACGGTTGGATGTGAATTATTACTTTTTCAACTAAAATAAGTGTGTTTAAAGTCATTTCTGTGCCTGAAATTGGTCAAAATTTAAGATTTTGAGTAAGCAAAACTCTGTAAAAATGGCAATTTTGGTCACTGTGAGGGTTTAAAAAGTGGTTATTCAACATGAGGCCCGATCCAAATGACATTTTGGATCATTTTTGGTAGAGTCCAAAAAATCAATTTTCTGATGAAAAACGATGACCCCGGACCAGTCGAACATTGGAAAAATGGTCAATATTGATGAAATTTTAACATTTAATCTTTTGACTTTAAATGACGGTTGGATGTGAATTATTACTTTTTCAACTAAAATAAGTGTGTTTAAAGTCATTTCTGTGCCTGAAATTGGTCAAAATTGAAGATTTTGAGTAAGCAAAACTCTGTAAAAATGGCAATTTTGGTCACTGTGAGGGTTTAAAAAGTGGTTATTCAACATGAGGCCCGATCCAAATGACATTTTGAATCATTTTTGGTAGAGTCCAAAAAATCAATTTTCTGATGAAAAACGATGACCCCGGACCAGTCGAACGTTGTAAAAATGGTCAATATTGATGAAATTTTAACATTTAAACTTTTGACTTTAAATGACGGTTGGATGTGAATTATTACTTTTTCAACTAAAATAAGTGTGTTTAAAGTCATTTCTGTGCCTGAAATTGGTCAAAATTGAAGATTTTGAGTAAGCAAAACTCTGTAAAAATGGCAATTTTGGTCACTGTGAGGGTTTAAAAAGTGGTTATTCAACATGAGGCCCGATCCAAATGACATTTTGAATCATTTTTGGTAGAGTCCAAAAAATCAATTTTCTGATGAAAAACGATGACCCCGGACCAGTCGAACGTTGTAAAAATGGTCAATATTGATGAAATTTTAACATTTAATCTTTTGACTTTAAATGACGGTTGGATGTGAATTATTACTTTTTCAACTAAAATAAGTGTGTTTAAAGTCATTTCTGTGCCTGAAATTGGTCAAAATTTAAGATTTTGAGTAAGCAAAACTCTGTAAAAATGGCAATTTTGGTCACTGTGAGGGTTTAAAAAGTGGTTATTCAACATGAGGCCCGATCCAAATGACATTTTGAATCATTTTTGGTAGAGTCCAAAAAATCAATTTTCTGATGAAAAACGATGACCCCGGACCAGTCGAACGTTGAAAAAATGGTCAATATTGATGAAATTTTAACATTTAATCTTTTGACTTTAAATGACGGTTGGATGTGAATTATTACTTTTTCAACTAAAACAAGTGTGTTTAAAGTCATTTCTGTGCCTGAAATTGGTCAAAATTTAAGATTTTGAGTAAGCAAAACTCTGTAAAAATTGCAATTTTGGTCACTGTGAGGGTTTAAAAAGTGGTTATTCAACATGAGGCCCGATCCAAATGACATTTTGAATCATTTTTGGTAGAGTCCAAAAAATCAATTTTCTGATGAAAAACGATGACCCCGGACCAGTCGAACGTTGAAAAAATGGTCAATATTGATGAAATTTTAACATTTAATCTTTTGACTTTAAATGACGGTTGGATGTGAATTATTACTTTTTCAACTAAAATAAGTGTGTTTGAAGTCATTTCTGTGCCTGAAATTGGTCAAAATTGAAGATTCTGAGTAAGCAAAACTCTGTAAAAATGGCAATTTTGGTCACTGTGAGGGTTTAAAAAGTGGTTATTCAACATGAGGCCCGATCCAAATGACATTTTGAATCATTTTTGGTAGAGTCCAAAAAATCAATTTTCTGATGAAAAACGATGACCCCGGACCAGTCGAACGTTGAAAAAATGGTCAATATTGATGAAATTTTAACATTTAATCTTTTGACTTTAAATGACGGTTGGATGTGAATTATTACTTTTTCAACTAAAATAAGTGTGTTTAAAGTCATTTCTGTGCCTGAAATTGGTCAAAATTGAAGATTTTGAGTAAGCAAAACTCTGTAAAAATGGCAATTTTGGTCACTGTGAGGGTTTAAAAAGTGGTTATTCAACATGAGGCCCGATCCAAATGACATTTTGAATCATTTTTGGTAGAGTCCAAAAAATCAATTTTCTGATGAAAAACGATGACCCCGGACCAGTCGAACGTTGTAAAAATGGTCAATATTGATGAAATTTTAACATTTAATCTTTTGACTTTAAATGACGGTTGGATGTGAATTATTACTTTTTCAACTAAAATAAGTGTGTTTAAAGTCATTTCTGTGCCTGAAATTGGTCAAAATTGAAGATTCTGAGTAAGCAAAACTCTGTAAAAATGGCAATTTTGGTCACTGTGAGGGTTTAAAAAGTGGTTATTCAACATGAGGCCCGATCCAAATGACATTTTGAATCATTTTTGGTAGAGTCCAAAAAATCAATTTTCTGATGAAAAACGATGACCCCGGACCAGTCGAACGTTGAAAAAATGGTCAATATTGATGAAATTTTAACATTTAAACTTTTGACTTTAAATGACGGTTGGATGTGAATTATTACTTTTTCAACTAAAATAAGTGTGTTTAAAGTCATTTCTGTGCCTGAAATTGGTCAAAATTGAAGATTTTGAGTAAGCAAAACTCTGTAAAAATGGCAATTTTGGTCACTGTGAGGGTTTAAAAAGTGGTTATTCAACATGAGGCCCGATCCAAATGACATTTTGAATCATTTTTGGTAGAGTCCAAAAAATCAATTTTCTGATGAAAAACGATGACCCCGGACCAGTCGAACGTTGAAAAAATGGTCAATATTGATGAAATTTTAACATTTAATCTTTTGACTTTAAATGACGGTTGGATGTGAATTATTACTTTTTCAACTAAAACAAGTGTGTTTAAAGTCATTTCTGTGCCTGAAATTGGTCAAAATTTAAGATTTTGAGTAAGCAAAACTCTGTAAAAATTGCAATTTTGGTCACTGTGAGGGTTTAAAAAGTGGTTATTCAACATGAGGCCCGATCCAAATGACATTTTGAATCATTTTTGGTAGAGTCCAAAAAATCAATTTTCTGATGAAAAACGATGACCCCGGACCAGTCGAACGTTGAAAAAATGGTCAATATTGATGAAATTTTAACATTTAATCTTTTGACTTTAAATGACGGTTGGATGTGAATTATTACTTTTTCAACTAAAACAAGTGTGTTTAAAGTCATTTCTGTGCCTGAAATTGGTCAAAATTTAAGATTTTGAGTAAGCAAAACTCTGTAAAAATTGCAATTTTGGTCACTGTGAGGGTTTAAAAAGTGGTTATTCAACATGAGACCCGATCCAAAAAACATTTTGAATCTTTTTTGGTAGAGTCCAAAAAATCAATTTTCCGATGAAAAACGATGACCCCGGACCAGTCGAACGTTGAAAAAATTGTCAATATTGATGAAATTTTAACATTTAATCTTTTGACTTTAAATGACGGTTGGATGTGAATTATTACTTTTTCACCTAAAATAAGTGTGTTTAAAGTCCTTTCTGTGCCTGAAATTGGTCAAAATTGAAGATTTTGAGTAAGCAAAACTCTGTAAAAATGGCAATTTTGGTCACTGTGAGGGTTTAAAAAGTGGTTATTCAACATGAGGCCCGATCCAAATGACATTTTGAATCATTTTTGGTAGAGTCCAAAAAATCAATTTTCTGATGAAAAACGATGACCCCGGACCAGTCGAACGTTGTAAAAATGGTCAATATTGATGAAATTTTAACATTTAATCTTTTGACTTTAAATGACGGTTGGATGTGAATTATTACTTTTTCAACTAAAATAAGTGTGTTTAAAGTCATTTCTGTGCCTGAAATTGGTCAAAATTTAAGATTTTGAGTAAGCAAAACTCTGTAAAAATGGCAATTTTGGTCACTGTGAGGGTTTAAAAAGTGGTTATTCAACATGAGGCCCGATCCAAATGACATTTTGAATCATTTTTGGTAGAGTCCAAAAAATCAATTTTCTGATGAAAAACGATGACCCCGGACCAGTCGAACGTTGAAAAAATGGTCAATATTGATGAAATTTTAACATTTAATCTTTTGACTTTAAATGACGGTTGGATGTGAATTATTACTTTTTCAACTAAAACAAGTGTGTTTAAAGTCATTTCTGTGCCTGAAATTGGTCAAAATTTAAGATTTTGAGTAAGCAAAACTCTGTAAAAATTGCAATTTTGGTCACTGTGAGGGTTTAAAAAGTGGTTATTCAACATGAGGCCCGATCCAAATGACATTTTGAATCATTTTTGGTAGAGTCCAAAAAATCAATTTTCTGATGAAAAACGATGACCCCGGACCAGTCGAACGTTGAAAAAATGGTCAATATTGATGAAATTTTAACATTTAATCTTTTGACTTTAAATGACGGTTGGATGTGAATTATTACTTTTTCAACTAAAATAAGTGTGTTTAAAGTCATTTCTGTGCCTGAAATTGGTCAAAATTGAAGATTCTGAGTAAGCAAAACTCTGTAAAAATGGCAATTTTGGTCACTGTGAGGGTTTAAAAAGTGGTTATTCAACATGAGGCCCGATCCAAATGACATTTTGAATCATTTTTGGTAGAGTCCAAAAAATCAATTTTCTGATGAAAAACGATGACCCCGGACCAGTCGAACGTTGAAAAAATGGTCAATATTGATGAAATTTTAACATTTAATCTTTTGACTTTAAATGACGGTTGGATGTGAATTATTACTTTTTCAACTAAAATAAGTGTGTTTAAAGTCATTTCTGTGCCTGAAATTGGTCAAAATTGAAGATTTTGAGTAAGCAAAACTCTGTAAAAATGGCAATTTTGGTCACTGTGAGGGTTTAAAAAGTGGTTATTCAACATGAGGCCCGATCCAAATGACATTTTGAATCATTTTTGGTAGAGTCCAAAAAATCAATTTTCTGATGAAAAACGATGACCCCGGACCAGTCGAACGTTGTAAAAATGGTCAATATTGATGAAATTTTAACATTTAATCTTTTGACTTTAAATGACGGTTGGATGTGAATTATTACTTTTTCAACTAAAATAAGTGTGTTTAAAGTCATTTCTGTGCCTGAAATTGGTCAAAATTGAAGATTCTGAGTAAGCAAAACTCTGTAAAAATGGCAATTTTGGTCACTGTGAGGGTTTAAAAAGTGGTTATTCAACATGAGGCCCGATCCAAATGACATTTTGAATCATTTTTGGTAGAGTCCAAAAAATCAATTTTCTGATGAAAAACGATGACCCCGGACCAGTCGAACGTTGAAAAAATGGTCAATATTGATGAAATTTTAACATTTAAACTTTTGACTTTAAATGACGGTTGGATGTGAATTATTACTTTTTCAACTAAAATAAGTGTGTTTAAAGTCATTTCTGTGCCTGAAATTGGTCAAAATTGAAGATTTTGAGTAAGCAAAACTCTGTAAAAATGGCAATTTTGGTCACTGTGAGGGTTTAAAAAGTGGTTATTCAACATGAGGCCCGATCCAAATGACATTTTGAATCATTTTTGGTAGAGTCCAAAAAATCAATTTTCTGATGAAAAACGATGACCCCGGACCAGTCGAACGTTGAAAAAATGGTCAATATTGATGAAATTTTAACATTTAATCTTTTGACTTTAAATGACGGTTGGATGTGAATTATTACTTTTTCAACTAAAACAAGTGTGTTTAAAGTCATTTCTGTGCCTGAAATTGGTCAAAATTTAAGATTTTGAGTAAGCAAAACTCTGTAAAAATTGCAATTTTGGTCACTGTGAGGGTTTAAAAAGTGGTTATTCAACATGAGGCCCGATCCAAATGACATTTTGAATCATTTTTGGTAGAGTCCAAAAAATCAATTTTCTGATGAAAAACGATGACCCCGGACCAGTCGAACGTTGAAAAAATGGTCAATATTGATGAAATTTTAACATTTAATCTTTTGACTTTAAATGACGGTTGGATGTGAATTATTACTTTTTCAACTAAAACAAGTGTGTTTAAAGTCATTTCTGTGCCTGAAATTGGTCAAAATTTAAGATTTTGAGTAAGCAAAACTCTGTAAAAATTGCAATTTTGGTCACTGTGAGGGTTTAAAAAGTGGTTATTCAACATGAGACCCGATCCAAAAAACATTTTGAATCTTTTTTGGTAGAGTCCAAAAAATCAATTTTCCGATGAAAAACGATGACCCCGGACCAGTCGAACGTTGAAAAAATTGTCAATATTGATGAAATTTTAACATTTAATCTTTTGACTTTAAATGACGGTTGGATGTGAATTATTACTTTTTCACCTAAAATAAGTGTGTTTAAAGTCCTTTCTGTGCCTGAAATTGGTCAAAATTGAAGATTTTGAGTAAGCAAAACTCTGTAAAAATGGCAATTTTGGTCACTGTGAGGGTTTAAAAAGTGGTTATTCAACATGAGGCCCGATCCAAATGACATTTTGAATCATTTTTGGTAGAGTCCAAAAAATCAATTTTCTGATGAAAAACGATGACCCCGGACCAGTCGAACGTTGAAAAAATGGTCAATATTGATGAAATTTTTACATTTAATCTTTTGACTTTAAATGACGGTTGGATGTGAATTATTACTTTTTCAACTAAAATAAGTGTGTTTAAAGTCATTTCTGTGCCTGAAATTGGTCAAAATTTAAGATTTTGAGTAAGCAAAACTCTGTAAAAATGGCAATTTTGGTCACTGTGAGGGTTTAAAAAGTGGTTATTCAACATGAGGCCCGATCCAAATGACATTTTGAATCATTTTTGGTAGAGTCCAAAAAATCAATTTTCTGATGAAAAACGATGACCCCGGACCAGTCGAACGTTGAAAAAATGGTCAATATTGATGAAATTTTAACATTTAATCTTTTGACTTTAAATGACGGTTGGATGTGAATTATTACTTTTTCAACTAAAACAAGTGTGTTTAAAGTCATTTCTGTGCCTGAAATTGGTCAAAATTTAAGATTTTGAGTAAGCAAAACTCTGTAAAAATTGCAATTTTGGTCACTGTGAGGGTTTAAAAAGTGGTTATTCAACATGAGACCCGATCCAAAAAACATTTTGAATCTTTTTTGGTAGAGTCCAAAAAATCAATTTTCCGATGAAAAACGATGACCCCGGACCAGTCGAACGTTGAAAAAATTGTCAATATTGATGAAATTTTAACATTTAATCTTTTGACTTTAAATGACGGTTGGATGTGAATTATTACTTTTTCAACTAAAATAAGTGTGTTTAAAGTCCTTTCTGTGCCTGAAATTGGTCAAAATTGAAGATTTTGAGTAAGCAAAACTCTGTAAAAATGGCAATTTTGGTCACTGTGAGGGTTTAAAAAGTGGTTATTCAACATGAGGCCCGATCCAAATGACATTTTGAATCTTTTTTGGTAGAGTCCAAAAAATCAATTTTCTGATGAAAAACGATGACCCCGGACCAGTCGAACGTTGAAAAAATGGTCAATATTGATGAAATTTTTACATTTAATCTTTTGACTTTAAATGACGGTTGGATGTGAATTATTACTTTTTCAACTAAAATAAGTGTGTTTAAAGTCATTTCTGTGCCTGAAATTGGTCAAAATTTAAGATTTTGAGTAAGCAAAACTCTGTAAAAATGGCAATTTTGGTCACTGTGAGGGTTTAAAAAGTGGTTATTCAACATGAGGCCCGATCCAAATGACATTTTGAATCATTTTTGGTAGAGTCCAAAAAATCAATTTTCTGATGAAAAACGATGACCCCGGACCAGTCGAACGTTGAAAAAATGGTCAATATTGATGAAATTTTAACATTTAATCTTTTGACTTTAAATGACGGTTGGATGTGAATTATTACTTTTTCAACTAAAATAAGTGTGTTTAAAGTCATTTCTGTGCCTGAAGTTGGTCAAAATTGAAGATTTTGAGTAAGCAAAACTCTGTAAAAATGGCAATTTTGGTCACTGTGAGGGTTTAAAAAGTGGTTATTCAACATGAGGCCCGATCCAAATGACATTTTGAATCATTTTTGGTAGAGTCCAAAAAATCAATTTTCTGATGAAAAACGATGACCCCGGACCAGTCGAACGTTGTAAAAATGGTCAATATTGATGAAATTTTAACATTTAATCTTTTGACTTTAAATGACGGTTGGATGTGAATTATTACTTTTTCAACTAAAATAAGTGTGTTTAAAGTCATTTCTGTGCCTGAAATTGGTCAAAATTTAAGATTTTGAGTAAGCAAAACTCTGTAAAAATGGCAATTTTGGTCACTGTGAGGGTTTAAAAAGTGGTTATTCAACATGAGGCCCGATCCAAATGACATTTTGAATCATTTTTGGTAGAGTCCAAAAAATCAATTTTCTGATGAAAAACGATGACCCCGGACCAGTCGAACGTTGAAAAAATGGTCAATATTGATGAAATTTTAACATTTAATCTTTTGACTTTAAATAACGGTTGGATGTGAATTATTACTTTTTCAACTAAAATAAGTGTGTTTAAAGTCATTTCTGTGCCTGAAATTGGTCAAAATTGAAGATTTTGAGTAAGCAAAACTCTGTAAAAATGGCAATTTTGGTAACTGTGAGGGTTTAAAAAGTGGTTATTCAACATGAGACCCGATCCAAAAAACATTTTGAATCTTTTTTGGTAGAGTCCAAAAAATCCATTTTCTGATGAAAAACGATGACCCCGGACCAGTCGAACGTTGAAAAAATGGTCAATATTGATGAAATTTTAACATTTAATCTTTTGACTTTAAATGACGATTGGATGTGAATTCTTACTTTTTCAACTAAAATAGGTGTGTTTAAAGTCATTTCTGTGCCTGAAATTTGTCAAAATTGAAGATTTTGAGTAAGCAAAACTCTGTAAAAATGGCCATTTTGGTCACTGTGAGGGTTTAAAAAGTGGTTATTCAACATGAGGCCCGATCCAAATGACATTTTGAATCATTTTTGGTAGAGTCCAAAAAATCAATTTTCTGATGAAAAACGATGACCCCGGACCAGTCGAACGTTGAAAAAATGGTCAATATTGATGAAATTTTAACATTTAATCTTTTGACTTTAAATGACGGTTGGATGTGAATTATTACTTTTTCAACTAAAATAAGTGTGTTTAAAGTCATTTCTGTGCCTGAAATTGGTCAAAATTGAAGATTTTGAGTAAGCAAAACTCTGTAAAAATGGCAATTTTGGTCACTGTGAGGGTTTAAAAAGTGGTTATTCAACATGAGGCCCGATCCAAATGACATTTTGAATCATTTTTGGTAGAGTCCAAAAAATCAATTTTCTGATGAAAAACGATGACCCCGGACCAGTCGAACGTTGTAAAAATGGTCAATATTGATGAAATTTTAACATTTAATCTTTTGACTTTAAATGACGGTTGGATGTGAATTATTACTTTTTCAACTAAAATAAGTGTGTTTAAAGTCATTTCTGTGCCTGAAATTGGTCAAAATTTAAGATTTTGAGTAAGCAAAACTCTGTAAAAATGGCAATTTTGGTCACTGTGAGGGTTTAAAAAGTGGTTATTCAACATGAGGCCCGATCCAAATGACATTTTGAATCATTTTTGGTAGAGTCCAAAAAATCAATTTTCTGATGAAAAACGATGACCCCGGACCAGTCGAACGTTGAAAAAATGGTCAATATTGATGAAATTTTTACATTTAATCTTTTGACTTTAAATGACGGTTGGATGTGAATTTTTACTTTTTCAACTAAAATAAGTGTGTTTAAAGTCATTTCTGTGCCTGAAATTGGTCAAAATTTAAGATTTTGAGTAAGCAAAACTCTGTAAAAATGGCAATTTTGGTCACTGTGAGGGTTTAAAAAGTGGTTATTCAACATGAGGCCCGATCCAAATGACATTTTGAATCATTTTTGGTAGAGTCCAAAAAATCAATTTTCTGATGAAAAACGATGACCCCGGACCAGTCGAACGTTGAAAAAATGGTCAATATTGATGAAATTTTAACATTTAATCTTTTGACTTTAAATGACGGTTGGATGTGAATTATTACTTTTTCAACTAAAATAAGTGTGTTTAAAGTCATTTCTGTGCCTGAAGTTGGTCAAAATTGAAGATTTTGAGTAAGCAAAACTCTGTAAAAATGGCAATTTTGGTCACTGTGAGGGTTTAAAAAGTGGTTATTCAACATGAGGCCCGATCCAAATGACATTTTGAATCATTTTTGGTAGAGTCCAAAAAATCAATTTTCTGATGAAAAACGATGACCCCGGACCAGTCGAACGTTGTAAAAATGGTCAATATTGATGAAATTTTAACATTTAATCTTTTGACTTTAAATGACGGTTGGATGTGAATTATTACTTTTTCAACTAAAATAAGTGTGTTTAAAGTCATTTCTGTGCCTGAAATTGGTCAAAATTTAAGATTTTGAGTAAGCAAAACTCTGTAAAAATGGCAATTTTGGTCACTGTGAGGGTTTAAAAAGTGGTTATTCAACATGAGGCCCGATCCAAATGACATTTTGAATCATTTTTGGTAGAGTCCAAAAAATCAATTTTCTGATGAAAAACGATGACCCCGGACCAGTCGAACGTTGAAAAAATGGTCAATATTGATGAAATTTTAACATTTAATCTTTTGACTTTAAATAACGGTTGGATGTGAATTATTACTTTTTCAACTAAAATAAGTGTGTTTAAAGTCATTTCTGTGCCTGAAATTGGTCAAAATTGAAGATTTTGAGTAAGCAAAACTCTGTAAAAATGGCAATTTTGGTCACTGTGAGGGTTTAAAAAGTGGTTATTCAACATGAGACCCGGTCCAAAAAACATTTTGAATCTTTTTTGGTAGAGTCCAAAAAATCCATTTTCTGATGAAAAACGATGACCCCGGACCAGTCGAACGTTGAAAAAATGGTCAATATTGAGGAAATTTTAACATTTAATCTTTTGACTTTAAATGACGGTTGGATGTGAATTCTTACTTTTTCAACTAAAATAAGTGTGTTTAAAGTCATTTCTGTGCCTGAAATTGGTCAAAATTGAAGATTTTGAGTAAGCAAAACTCTGTAAAAATGGTAATTTTGGTCACTGTGAGGGTTTAAAAAGTGGTTATTCAACATGAGGCCCGATCCAAATGACATTTTGAATCATTTTTGGTAGAGTCCAAAAAATCAATTTTCTGATGAAAAACGATGACCCCGGACCAGTCGAACGTTGAAAAAATGGTCAATATTGATGAAATTTTAACATTTAAACTTTTGACTTTAAATGACGGTTGGATGTGAATTATTACTTTTTCAACTAAAATAAGTGTGTTTAAAGTCATTTCTGTGCCTGAAATTGGTCAAAATTGAAGATTTTGAGTAAGCAAAACTCTGTAAAAATGGCAATTTTGGTCACTGTGAGGGTTTAAAAAGTGGTTATTCAACATGAGGCCCGATCCAAATGACATTTTGAATCATTTTTGGTAGAGTCCAAAAAATCAATTTTCTGATGAAAAACGATGACCCCGGACCAGTCGAACGTTGTAAAAATGGTCAATATTGATGAAATTTTAACATTTAATCTTTTGACTTTAAATGACGGTTGGATGTGAATTATTACTTTTTCAACTAAAATAAGTGTGTTTAAAGTCATTTCTGTGCCTGAAATTGGTCAAAATTTAAGATTTTGAGTAAGCAAAACTCTGTAAAAATGGCAATTTTGGTCACTGTGAGGGTTTAAAAAGTGGTTATTCAACATGAGGCCCGATCCAAATGACATTTTGAATCATTTTTGGTAGAGTCCAAAAAATCAATTTTCTGATGAAAAACGATGACCCCGGACCAGTCGAACGTTGAAAAAATGGTCAATATTGATGAAATTTTAACATTTAATCTTTTGACTTTAAATGACGGTTGGATGTGAATTATTACTTTTTCAACTAAAATAAGTGTGTTTAAAGTCATTTCTGTGCCTGAAATTGGTCAAAATTGAAGATTTTGAGTAAGCAAAACTCTGTAAAAATGGCAATTTTGGTCACTGTGAGGGTTTAAAAAGTGGTTATTCAACATGAGGCCCGATCCAAATGACATTTTGAATCATTTTTGGTAGAGTCCAAAAAATCAATTTTCTGATGAAAAACGATGACCCCGGACCAGTCGAACGTTGTAAAAATGGTCAATATTGATGAAATTTTAACATTTAATCTTTTGACTTTAAATGACGGTTGGATGTGAATTATTACTTTTTCAACTAAAATAAGTGTGTTTAAAGTCATTTCTGTGCCTGAAATTGGTCAAAATTGAAGATTTTGAGTAAGCAAAACTCTGTAAAAATGGCAATTTTGGTCACTGTGAGGGTTTAAAAAGTGGTTATTCAACATGAGGCCCGATCCAAATGACATTTTGAATCATTTTTGGTAGAGTCCAAAAAATCAATTTTCTGATGAAAAACGATGACCCCGGACCAGTCGAACGTTGTAAAAATGGTCAATATTGATGAAATTTTAACATTTAAACTTTTGACTTTAAATGACGGTTGGATGTGAATTATTACTTTTTCAACTAAAATAAGTGTGTTTAAAGTCATTTCTGTGCCTGAAATTGGTCAAAATTGAAGATTTTGAGTAAGCAAAACTCTGTAAAAATGGCAATTTTGGTCACTGTGAGGGTTTAAAAAGTGGTTATTCAACATGAGGCCCGATCCAAATGACATTTTGAATCATTTTTGGTAGAGTCCAAAAAATCAATTTTCTGATGAAAAACGATGACCCCGGACCAGTCGAACGTTGTAAAAATGGTCAATATTGATGAAATTTTAACATTTAATCTTTTGACTTTAAATGACGGTTGGATGTGAATTATTACTTTTTCAACTAAAATAAGTGTGTTTAAAGTCATTTCTGTGCCTGAAATTGGTCAAAATTTAAGATTTTGAGTAAGCAAAACTCTGTAAAAATGGCAATTTTGGTCACTGTGAGGGTTTAAAAAGTGGTTATTCAACATGAGGCCCGATCCAAATGACATTTTGAATCATTTTTGGTAGAGTCCAAAAAATCAATTTTCTGATGAAAAACGATGACCCCGGACCAGTCGAACGTTGAAAAAATGGTCAATATTGATGAAATTTTAACATTTAATCTTTTGACTTTAAATGACGGTTGGATGTGAATTATTACTTTTTCAACTAAAACAAGTGTGTTTAAAGTCATTTCTGTGCCTGAAATTGGTCAAAATTTAAGATTTTGAGTAAGCAAAACTCTGTAAAAATTGCAATTTTGGTCACTGTGAGGGTTTAAAAAGTGGTTATTCAACATGAGGCCCGATCCAAATGACATTTTGAATCATTTTTGGTAGAGTCCAAAAAATCAATTTTCTGATGAAAAACGATGACCCCGGACCAGTCGAACGTTGAAAAAATGGTCAATATTGATGAAATTTTAACATTTAATCTTTTGACTTTAAATGACGGTTGGATGTGAATTATTACTTTTTCAACTAAAATAAGTGTGTTTAAAGTCATTTCTGTGCCTGAAATTGGTCAAAATTGAAGATTCTGAGTAAGCAAAACTCTGTAAAAATGGCAATTTTGGTCACTGTGAGGGTTTAAAAAGTGGTTATTCAACATGAGGCCCGATCCAAATGACATTTTGAATCATTTTTGGTAGAGTCCAAAAAATCAATTTTCTGATGAAAAACGATGACCCCGGACCAGTCGAACGTTGAAAAAATGGTCAATATTGATGAAATTTTAACATTTAATCTTTTGACTTTAAATGACGGTTGGATGTGAATTATTACTTTTTCAACTAAAATAAGTGTGTTTAAAGTCATTTCTGTGCCTGAAATTGGTCAAAATTGAAGATTTTGAGTAAGCAAAACTCTGTAAAAATGGCAATTTTGGTCACTGTGAGGGTTTAAAAAGTGGTTATTCAACATGAGGCCCGATCCAAATGACATTTTGAATCATTTTTGGTAGAGTCCAAAAAATCAATTTTCTGATGAAAAACGATGACCCCGGACCAGTCGAACGCTGAAAAAATGGTCAATATTGATGAAATTTTAACATTTAATCTTTTAACTTTAAATGACGGTTGGATGTGAATTATTACTTTTTCAACTAAAATAAGTGTGTTTAAAGTCATTTCTGTGCCTGAAATTGGTCAAAATTTAAGATTTTGAGTAAGCAAAACTCTGTAAAAATGGCAATTTTGGTCACTGTGAGGGTTTAAAAAGTGGTTATTCAACATGAGGCCCGATCCAAATGACATTTTGGATCATTTTTGGTAGAGTCCAAAAAATCAATTTTCTGATGAAAAACGATGACCCCGGACCAGTCGAACGTTGGAAAAATGGTCAATATTGATGAAATTTTAACATTTAATCTTTTGACTTTAAATGACGGTTGGATGTGAATTATTACTTTTTCAACTAAAATAAGTGTGTTTAAAGTCATTTCTGTGCCTGAAATTGGTCAAAATTGAAGATTTTGAGTAAGCAAAACTCTGTAAAAATGGCAATTTTGGTCACTGTGAGGGTTTAAAAAGTGGTTATTCAACATGAGGCCCGATCCAAATGACATTTTGAATCATTTTTGGTAGAGTCCAAAAAATCAATTTTCTGATGAAAAACGATGACCCCGGACCAGTCGAACGTTGTAAAAATGGTCAATATTGATGAAATTTTAACATTTAAACTTTTGACTTTAAATGACGGTTGGATGTGAATTATTACTTTTTCAACTAAAATAAGTGTGTTTAAAGTCATTTCTGTGCCTGAAATTGGTCAAAATTTAAGATTTTGAGTAAGCAAAACTCTGTAAAAATGGCAATTTTGGTCACTGTGAGGGTTTAAAAAGTGGTTATTCAACATGAGGCCCGATCCAAATGACATTTTGAATCATTTTTGGTAGAGTCCAAAAAATCAATTTTCTGATGAAAAACGATGACCCCGGACCAGTCGAACGTTGTAAAAATGGTCAATATTGATGAAATTTTAACATTTAATCTTTTGACTTTAAATGACGGTTGGATGTGAATTATTACTTTTTCAACTAAAACAAGTGTGTTTAAAGTCATTTCTGTGCCTGAAATTGGTCAAAATTTAAGATTTTGAGTAAGCAAAACTCTGTAAAAATTGCAATTTTGGTCACTGTGAGGGTTTAAAAAGTGGTTATTCAACATGAGGCCCGATCCAAATGACATTTTGAATCATTTTTGGTAGAGTCCAAAAAATCAATTTTCTGATGAAAAACGATGACCCCGGACCAGTCGAACGTTGAAAAAATGGTCAATATTGATGAAATTTTAACATTTAATCTTTTGACTTTAAATGACGGTTGGATGTGAATTATTACTTTTTCAACTAAAATAAGTGTGTTTAAAGTCATTTCTGTGCCTGAAATTGGTCAAAATTGAAGATTCTGAGTAAGCAAAACTCTGTAAAAATGGCAATTTTGGTCACTGTGAGGGTTTAAAAAGTGGTTATTCAACATGAGGCCCGATCCAAATGACATTTTGAATCATTTTTGGTAGAGTCCAAAAAATCAATTTTCTGATGAAAAACGATGACCCCGGACCAGTCGAACGTTGAAAAAATGGTCAATATTGATGAAATTTTAACATTTAATCTTTTGACTTTAAATGACGGTTGGATGTGAATTATTACTTTTTCAACTAAAATAAGTGTGTTTAAAGTCATTTCTGTGCCTGAAATTGGTCAAAATTGAAGATTTTGAGTAAGCAAAACTCTGTAAAAATGGCAATTTTGGTCACTGTGAGGGTTTAAAAAGTGGTTATTCAACATGAGGCCCGATCCAAATGACATTTTGAATCATTTTTGGTAGAGTCCAAAAAATCAATTTTCTGATGAAAAACGATGACCCCGGACCAGTCGAACGTTGTAAAAATGGTCAATATTGATGAAATTTTAACATTTAATCTTTTGACTTTAAATGACGGTTGGATGTGAATTATTACTTTTTCAACTAAAATAAGTGTGTTTAAAGTCATTTCTGTGCCTGAAATTGGTCAAAATTGAAGATTCTGAGTAAGCAAAACTCTGTAAAAATGGCAATTTTGGTCACTGTGAGGGTTTAAAAAGTGGTTATTCAACATGAGGCCCGATCCAAATGACATTTTGAATCATTTTTGGTAGAGTCCAAAAAATCAATTTTCTGATGAAAAACGATGACCCCGGACCAGTCGAACGTTGAAAAAATGGTCAATATTGATGAAATTTTAACATTTAAACTTTTGACTTTAAATGACGGTTGGATGTGAATTATTACTTTTTCAACTAAAATAAGTGTGTTTAAAGTCATTTCTGTGCCTGAAATTGGTCAAAATTGAAGATTTTGAGTAAGCAAAACTCTGTAAAAATGGCAATTTTGGTCACTGTGAGGGTTTAAAAAGTGGTTATTCAACATGAGGCCCGATCCAAATGACATTTTGAATCATTTTTGGTAGAGTCCAAAAAATCAATTTTCTGATGAAAAACGATGACCCCGGACCAGTCGAACGTTGAAAAAATGGTCAATATTGATGACATTTTAACATTTAATCTTTTGACTTTAAATGACGGTTGGATGTGAATTATTACTTTTTCAACTAAAACAAGTGTGTTTAAAGTCATTTCTGTGCCTGAAATTGGTCAAAATTTAAGATTTTGAGTAAGCAAAACTCTGTAAAAATTGCAATTTTGGTCACTGTGAGGGTTTAAAAAGTGGTTATTCAACATGAGGCCCGATCCAAATGACATTTTGAATCATTTTTGGTAGAGTCCAAAAAATCAATTTTCTGATGAAAAACGATGACCCCGGACCAGTCGAACGTTGAAAAAATGGTCAATATTGATGAAATTTTAACATTTAATCTTTTGACTTTAAATGACGGTTGGATGTGAATTATTACTTTTTCAACTAAAACAAGTGTGTTTAAAGTCATTTCTGTGCCTGAAATTGGTCAAAATTTAAGATTTTGAGTAAGCAAAACTCTGTAAAAATTGCAATTTTGGTCACTGTGAGGGTTTAAAAAGTGGTTATTCAACATGAGACCCGATCCAAAAAACATTTTGAATCTTTTTTGGTAGAGTCCAAAAAATCAATTTTCCGATGAAAAACGATGACCCCGGACCAGTCGAACGTTGAAAAAATTGTCAATATTGATGAAATTTTAACATTTAATCTTTTGACTTTAAATGACGGTTGGATGTGAATTATTACTTTTTCACCTAAAATAAGTGTGTTTAAAGTCCTTTCTGTGCCTGAAATTGGTCAAAATTGAAGATTTTGAGTAAGCAAAACTCTGTAAAAATGGCAATTTTGGTCACTGTGAGGGTTTAAAAAGTGGTTATTCAACATGAGGCCCGATCCAAATGACATTTTGAATCATTTTTGGTAGAGTCCAAAAAATCAATTTTCTGATGAAAAACGATGACCCCGGACCAGTCGAACGTTGAAAAAATGGTCAATATTGATGAAATTTTTACATTTAATCTTTTGACTTTAAATGACGGTTGGATGTGAATTATTACTTTTTCAACTAAAATAAGTGTGTTTAAAGTCATTTCTGTGCCTGAAATTGGTCAAAATTGAAGATTTTGAGTAAGCAAAACTCTGTAAAAATGGCAATTTTGGTCACTGTGAGGGTTTAAAAAGTGGTTATTCAACATGAGGCCCGATCCAAATGACATTTTGAATCATTTTTGGTAGAGTCCAAAAAATCAATTTTCTGATGAAAAACGATGACCCCGGACCAGTCGAACGTTGAAAAAATGGTCAATATTGATGAAATTTTAACATTTAATCTTTTGACTTTAAATGACGGTTGGATGTGAATTATTACTTTTTCAACTAAAACAAGTGTGTTTAAAGTCATTTCTGTGCCTGAAATTGGTCAAAATTTAAGATTTTGAGTAAGCAAAACTCTGTAAAAATTGCAATTTTGGTCACTGTGAGGGTTTAAAAAGTGGTTATTCAACATGAGACCCGATCCAAAAAACATTTTGAATCTTTTTTGGTAGAGTCCAAAAAATCAATTTTCCGATGAAAAACGATGACCCCGGACCAGTCGAACGTTGAAAAAATTGTCAATATTGATGAAATTTTAACATTTAATCTTTTGACTTTAAATGACGGTTGGATGTGAATTATTACTTTTTCAACTAAAATAAGTGTGTTTAAAGTCCTTTCTGTGCCTGAAATTGGTCAAAATTGAAGATTTTGAGTAAGCAAAACTCTGTAAAAATGGCAATTTTGGTCACTGTGAGGGTTTAAAAAGTGGTTATTCAACATGAGGCCCGATCCAAATGACATTTTGAATCATTTTTGGTAGAGTCCAAAAAATCAATTTTCTGATGAAAAACGATGACCCCGGACCAGTCGAACGTTGAAAAAATGGTCAATATTGATGAAATTTTTACATTTAATCTTTTGACTTTAAATGACGGTTGGATGTGAATTATTACTTTTTCAACTAAAATAAGTGTGTTTAAAGTCATTTCTGTGCCTGAAATTGGTCAAAATTGAAGATTTTGAGTAAGCAAAACTCTGTAAAAATGGCAATTTTGGTCACTGTGAGGGTTTAAAAAGTGGTTATTCAACATGAGGCCCGATCCAAATGACATTTTGAATCATTTTTGGTAGAGTCCAAAAAATCAATTTTCTGATGAAAAACGATGACCCCGGACCAGTCGAACGCTGAAAAAATGGTCAATATTGATGAAATTTTAACATTTAATCTTTTAACTTTAAATGACGGTTGGATGTGAATTATTACTTTTTCAACTAAAATAAGTGTGTTTAAAGTCATTTCTGTGCCTGAAATTGGTCAAAATTTAAGATTTTGAGTAAGCAAAACTCTGTAAAAATGGCAATTTTGGTCACTGTGAGGGTTTAAAAAGTGGTTATTCAACATGAGGCCCGATCCAAATGACATTTTGGATCATTTTTGGTAGAGTCCAAAAAATCAATTTTCTGATGAAAAACGATGACCCCGGACCAGTCGAACGTTGGAAAAATGGTCAATATTGATGAAATTTTAACATTTAATCTTTTGACTTTAAATGACGGTTGGATGTGAATTATTACTTTTTCAACTAAAATAAGTGTGTTTAAAGTCATTTCTGTGCCTGAAATTGGTCAAAATTGAAGATTTTGAGTAAGCAAAACTCTGTAAAAATGGCAATTTTGGTCACTGTGAGGGTTTAAAAAGTGGTTATTCAACATGAGGCCCGATCCAAATGACATTTTGAATCATTTTTGGTAGAGTCCAAAAAATCAATTTTCTGATGAAAAACGATGACCCCGGACCAGTCGAACGTTGTAAAAATGGTCAATATTGATGAAATTTTAACATTTAAACTTTTGACTTTAAATGACGGTTGGATGTGAATTATTACTTTTTCAACTAAAATAAGTGTGTTTAAAGTCATTTCTGTGCCTGAAATTGGTCAAAATTTAAGATTTTGAGTAAGCAAAACTCTGTAAAAATGGCAATTTTGGTCACTGTGAGGGTTTAAAAAGTGGTTATTCAACATGAGGCCCGATCCAAATGACATTTTGAATCATTTTTGGTAGAGTCCAAAAAATCAATTTTCTGATGAAAAACGATGACCCCGGACCAGTCGAACGTTGTAAAAATGGTCAATATTGATGAAATTTTAACATTTAATCTTTTGACTTTAAATGACGGTTGGATGTGAATTATTACTTTTTCAACTAAAACAAGTGTGTTTAAAGTCATTTCTGTGCCTGAAATTGGTCAAAATTTAAGATTTTGAGTAAGCAAAACTCTGTAAAAATTGCAATTTTGGTCACTGTGAGGGTTTAAAAAGTGGTTATTCAACATGAGGCCCGATCCAAATGACATTTTGAATCATTTTTGGTAGAGTCCAAAAAATCAATTTTCTGATGAAAAACGATGACCCCGGACCAGTCGAACGTTGAAAAAATGGTCAATATTGATGAAATTTTAACATTTAATCTTTTGACTTTAAATGACGGTTGGATGTGAATTATTACTTTTTCAACTAAAATAAGTGTGTTTAAAGTCATTTCTGTGCCTGAAATTGGTCAAAATTGAAGATTCTGAGTAAGCAAAACTCTGTAAAAATGGCAATTTTGGTCACTGTGAGGGTTTAAAAAGTGGTTATTCAACATGAGGCCCGATCCAAATGACATTTTGAATCATTTTTGGTAGAGTCCAAAAAATCAATTTTCTGATGAAAAACGATGACCCCGGACCAGTCGAACGTTGAAAAAATGGTCAATATTGATGAAATTTTAACATTTAATCTTTTGACTTTAAATGACGGTTGGATGTGAATTATTACTTTTTCAACTAAAATAAGTGTGTTTAAAGTCATTTCTGTGCCTGAAATTGGTCAAAATTGAAGATTTTGAGTAAGCAAAACTCTGTAAAAATGGCAATTTTGGTCACTGTGAGGGTTTAAAAAGTGGTTATTCAACATGAGGCCCGATCCAAATGACATTTTGAATCATTTTTGGTAGAGTCCAAAAAATCAATTTTCTGATGAAAAACGATGACCCCGGACCAGTCGAACGTTGTAAAAATGGTCAATATTGATGAAATTTTAACATTTAATCTTTTGACTTTAAATGACGGTTGGATGTGAATTATTACTTTTTCAACTAAAATAAGTGTGTTTAAAGTCATTTCTGTGCCTGAAATTGGTCAAAATTGAAGATTCTGAGTAAGCAAAACTCTGTAAAAATGGCAATTTTGGTCACTGTGAGGGTTTAAAAAGTGGTTATTCAACATGAGGCCCGATCCAAATGACATTTTGAATCATTTTTGGTAGAGTCCAAAAAATCAATTTTCTGATGAAAAACGATGACCCCGGACCAGTCGAACGTTGAAAAAATGGTCAATATTGATGAAATTTTAACATTTAAACTTTTGACTTTAAATGACGGTTGGATGTGAATTATTACTTTTTCAACTAAAATAAGTGTGTTTAAAGTCATTTCTGTGCCTGAAATTGGTCAAAATTGAAGATTTTGAGTAAGCAAAACTCTGTAAAAATGGCAATTTTGGTCACTGTGAGGGTTTAAAAAGTGGTTATTCAACATGAGGCCCGATCCAAATGACATTTTGAATCATTTTTGGTAGAGTCCAAAAAATCAATTTTCTGATGAAAAACGATGACCCCGGACCAGTCGAACGTTGAAAAAATGGTCAATATTGATGACATTTTAACATTTAATCTTTTGACTTTAAATGACGGTTGGATGTGAATTATTACTTTTTCAACTAAAACAAGTGTGTTTAAAGTCATTTCTGTGCCTGAAATTGGTCAAAATTTAAGATTTTGAGTAAGCAAAACTCTGTAAAAATTGCAATTTTGGTCACTGTGAGGGTTTAAAAAGTGGTTATTCAACATGAGGCCCGATCCAAATGACATTTTGAATCATTTTTGGTAGAGTCCAAAAAATCAATTTTCTGATGAAAAACGATGACCCCGGACCAGTCGAACGTTGAAAAAATGGTCAATATTGATGAAATTTTAACATTTAATCTTTTGACTTTAAATGACGGTTGGATGTGAATTATTACTTTTTCAACTAAAACAAGTGTGTTTAAAGTCATTTCTGTGCCTGAAATTGGTCAAAATTTAAGATTTTGAGTAAGCAAAACTCTGTAAAAATTGCAATTTTGGTCACTGTGAGGGTTTAAAAAGTGGTTATTCAACATGAGACCCGATCCAAAAAACATTTTGAATCTTTTTTGGTAGAGTCCAAAAAATCAATTTTCCGATGAAAAACGATGACCCCGGACCAGTCGAACGTTGAAAAAATTGTCAATATTGATGAAATTTTAACATTTAATCTTTTGACTTTAAATGACGGTTGGATGTGAATTATTACTTTTTCACCTAAAATAAGTGTGTTTAAAGTCCTTTCTGTGCCTGAAATTGGTCAAAATTGAAGATTTTGAGTAAGCAAAACTCTGTAAAAATGGCAATTTTGGTCACTGTGAGGGTTTAAAAAGTGGTTATTCAACATGAGGCCCGATCCAAATGACATTTTGAATCATTTTTGGTAGAGTCCAAAAAATCAATTTTCTGATGAAAAACGATGACCCCGGACCAGTCGAACGTTGAAAAAATGGTCAATATTGATGAAATTTTTACATTTAATCTTTTGACTTTAAATGACGGTTGGATGTGAATTATTACTTTTTCAACTAAAATAAGTGTGTTTAAAGTCATTTCTGTGCCTGAAATTGGTCAAAATTGAAGATTTTGAGTAAGCAAAACTCTGTAAAAATGGCAATTTTGGTCACTGTGAGGGTTTAAAAAGTGGTTATTCAACATGAGGCCCGATCCAAATGACATTTTGAATCATTTTTGGTAGAGTCCAAAAAATCAATTTTCTGATGAAAAACGATGACCCCGGACCAGTCGAACGTTGAAAAAATGGTCAATATTGATGAAATTTTAACATTTAATCTTTTGACTTTAAATGACGGTTGGATGTGAATTATTACTTTTTCAACTAAAACAAGTGTGTTTAAAGTCATTTCTGTGCCTGAAATTGGTCAAAATTTAAGATTTTGAGTAAGCAAAACTCTGTAAAAATTGCAATTTTGGTCACTGTGAGGGTTTAAAAAGTGGTTATTCAACATGAGACCCGATCCAAAAAACATTTTGAATCTTTTTTGGTAGAGTCCAAAAAATCAATTTTCCGATGAAAAACGATGACCCCGGACCAGTCGAACGTTGAAAAAATTGTCAATATTGATGAAATTTTAACATTTAATCTTTTGACTTTAAATGACGGTTGGATGTGAATTATTACTTTTTCAACTAAAATAAGTGTGTTTAAAGTCCTTTCTGTGCCTGAAATTGGTCAAAATTGAAGATTTTGAGTAAGCAAAACTCTGTAAAAATGGCAATTTTGGTCACTGTGAGGGTTTAAAAAGTGGTTATTCAACATGAGGCCCGATCCAAATGACATTTTGAATCATTTTTGGTAGAGTCCAAAAAATCAATTTTCTGATGAAAAACGATGACCCCGGACCAGTCGAACGTTGAAAAAATGGTCAATATTGATGAAATTTTTACATTTAATCTTTTGACTTTAAATGACGGTTGGATGTGAATTATTACTTTTTCAACTAAAATAGGTGTGTTTAAAGTCATTTCTGTGCCTGAAATTGGTCAAAATTTAAGATTTTGAGTAAGCAAAACTCTGTAAAAATGGCAATTTTGGTCACTGTGAGGGTTTAAAAAGTGGTTATTCAACATGAGGCCCGATCCAAATGACATTTTGAATCATTTTTGGTAGAGTCCAAAAAATCAATTTTCTGATGAAAAACGATGACCCAGGACCAGTCGAACGTTGAAAAAATGGTCAATATTGATGAAATTTTAACATTTAATCTTTTGACTTTAAATGACGGTTGGATGTGAATTATTACTTTTTCAACTAAAATAAGTGTGTTTAAAGTCATTTCTGTGCCTGAAGTTGGTCAAAATTGAAGATTTTGAGTAAGCAAAACTCTGTAAAAATGGCAATTTTGGTCACTGTGAGGGTTTAAAAAGTGGTTATTCAACATGAGGCCCGATCCAAATGACATTTTGAATCATTTTTGGTAGAGTCCAAAAAATCAATTTTCTGATGAAAAACGATGACCCCGGACCAGTCGAACGTTGTAAAAATGGTCAATATTGATGAAATTTTAACATTTAATCTTTTGACTTTAAATGACGGTTGGATGTGAATTATTACTTTTTCAACTAAAATAAGTGTGTTTAAAGTCATTTCTGTGCCTGAAATTGGTCAAAATTTAAGATTTTGAGTAAGCAAAACTCTGTAAAAATGGCAATTTTGGTCACTGTGAGGGTTTAAAAAGTGGTTATTCAACATGAGGCCCGATCCAAATGACATTTTGAATCATTTTTGGTAGAGTCCAAAAAATCAATTTTCTGATGAAAAACGATGACCCCGGACCAGTCGAACGTTGAAAAAATGGTCAATATTGATGAAATTTTAACATTTAATCTTTTGACTTTAAATAACGGTTGGATGTGAATTATTACTTTTTCAACTAAAATAAGTGTGTTTAAAGTCATTTCTGTGCCTGAAATTGGTCAAAATTGAAGATTTTGAGTAAGCAAAACTCTGTAAAAATGGCAATTTTGGTAACTGTGAGGGTTTAAAAAGTGGTTATTCAACATGAGACCCGATCCAAAAAACATTTTGAATCTTTTTTGGTAGAGTCCAAAAAATCCATTTTCTGATGAAAAACGATGACCCCGGACCAGTCGAACGTTGAAAAAATGGTCAATATTGATGAAATTTTAACATTTAATCTTTTGACTTTAAATGACGATTGGATGTGAATTCTTACTTTTTCAACTAAAATAGGTGTGTTTAAAGTCATTTCTGTGCCTGAAATTTGTCAAAATTGAAGATTTTGAGTAAGCAAAACTCTGTAAAAATGGCCATTTTGGTCACTGTGAGGGTTTAAAAAGTGGTTATTCAACATGAGGCCCGATCCAAATGACATTTTGAATCATTTTTGGTAGAGTCCAAAAAATCAATTTTCTGATGAAAAACGATGACCCCGGACCAGTCGAACGTTGAAAAAATGGTCAATATTGATGAAATTTTAACATTTAATCTTTTGACTTTAAATGACGGTTGGATGTGAATTATTACTTTTTCAACTAAAATAAGTGTGTTTAAAGTCATTTCTGTGCCTGAAATTGGTCAAAATTGAAGATTTTGAGTAAGCAAAACTCTGTAAAAATGGCAATTTTGGTCACTGTGAGGGTTTAAAAAGTGGTTATTCAACATGAGGCCCGATCCAAATGACATTTTGAATCATTTTTGGTAGAGTCCAAAAAATCAATTTTCTGATGAAAAACGATGACCCCGGACCAGTCGAACGTTGTAAAAATGGTCAATATTGATGAAATTTTAACATTTAATCTATTGACTTTAAATGACGGTTGGATGTGAATTATTACTTTTTCAACTAAAATAAGTGTGTTTAAAGTCATTTCTGTGCCTGAAATTGGTCAAAATTTAAGATTTTGAGTAAGCAAAACTCTGTAAAAATGGCAATTTTGGTCACTGTGAGGGTTTAAAAAGTGGTTATTCAACATGAGGCCCGATCCAAATGACATTTTGAATCATTTTTGGTAGAGTCCAAAAAATCAATTTTCTGATGAAAAACGATGACCCCGGACCAGTCGAACGTTGAAAAAATGGTCAATATTGATGAAATTTTTACATTTAATCTTTTGACTTTAAATGACGGTTGGATGTGAATTTTTACTTTTTCAACTAAAATAAGTGTGTTTAAAGTCATTTCTGTGCCTGAAATTGGTCAAAATTTAAGATTTTGAGTAAGCAAAACTCTGTAAAAATGGCAATTTTGGTCACTGTGAGGGTTTAAAAAGTGGTTATTCAACATGAGGCCCGATCCAAATGACATTTTGAATCATTTTTGGTAGAGTCCAAAAAATCAATTTTCTGATGAAAAACGATGACCCCGGACCAGTCGAACGTTGAAAAAATGGTCAATATTGATGAAATTTTAACATTTAATCTTTTGACTTTAAATGACGGTTGGATGTGAATTATTACTTTTTCAACTAAAATAAGTGTGTTTAAAGTCATTTCTGTGCCTGAAGTTGGTCAAAATTGAAGATTTTGAGTAAGCAAAACTCTGTAAAAATGGCAATTTTGGTCACTGTGAGGGTTTAAAAAGTGGTTATTCAACATGAGGCCCGATCCAAATGACATTTTGAATCATTTTTGGTAGAGTCCAAAAAATCAATTTTCTGATGAAAAACGATGACCCCGGACCAGTCGAACGTTGTAAAAATGGTCAATATTGATGAAATTTTAACATTTAATCTTTTGACTTTAAATGACGGTTGGATGTGAATTATTACTTTTTCAACTAAAATAAGTGTGTTTAAAGTCATTTCTGTGCCTGAAATTGGTCAAAATTTAAGATTTTGAGTAAGCAAAACTCTGTAAAAATGGCAATTTTGGTCACTGTGAGGGTTTAAAAAGTGGTTATTCAACATGAGGCCCGATCCAAATGACATTTTGAATCATTTTTGGTAGAGTCCAAAAAATCAATTTTCTGATGAAAAACGATGACCCCGGACCAGTCGAACGTTGAAAAAATGGTCAATATTGATGAAATTTTAACATTTAATCTTTTGACTTTAAATAACGGTTGGATGTGAATTATTACTTTTTCAACTAAAATAAGTGTGTTTAAAGTCATTTCTGTGCCTGAAATTGGTCAAAATTGAAGATTTTGAGTAAGCAAAACTCTGTAAAAATGGCAATTTTGGTCACTGTGAGGGTTTAAAAAGTGGTTATTCAACATGAGACCCGATCCAAAAAACATTTTGAATCTTTTTTGGTAGAGTCCAAAAAATCCATTTTCTGATGAAAAACGATGACCCCGGACCAGTCGAACGTTGAAAAAATGGTCAATATTGAGGAAATTTTAACATTTAATCTTTTGACTTTAAATGACGGTTGGATGTGAATTCTTACTTTTTCAACTAAAATAAGTGTGTTTAAAGTCATTTCTGTGCCTGAAATTGGTCAAAATTGAAGATTTTGAGTAAGCAAAACTCTGTAAAAATGGTAATTTTGGTCACTGTGAGGGTTTAAAAAGTGGTTATTCAACATGAGGCCCGATCCAAATGACATTTTGAATCATTTTTGGTAGAGTCCAAAAAATCAATTTTCTGATGAAAAACGATGACCCCGGACCAGTCGAACGTTGAAAAAATGGTCAATATTGATGAAATTTTAACATTTAAACTTTTGACTTTAAATGACGGTTGGATGTGAATTATTACTTTTTCAACTAAAATAAGTGTGTTTAAAGTCATTTCTGTGCCTGAAATTGGTCAAAATTGAAGATTTTGAGTAAGCAAAACTCTGTAAAAATGGCAATTTTGGTCACTGTGAGGGTTTAAAAAGTGGTTATTCAACATGAGGCCCGATCCAAATGACATTTTGAATCATTTTTGGTAGAGTCCAAAAAATCAATTTTCTGATGAAAAACGATGACCCCGGACCAGTCGAACGTTGTAAAAATGGTCAATATTGATGAAATTTTAACAGTTAATCTTTTGACTTTAAATGACGGTTGGATGTGAATTATTACTTTTTCAACTAAAATAAGTGTGTTTAAAGTCATTTCTGTGCCTGAAATTGGTCAAAATTTAAGATTTTGAGTAAGCAAAACTCTGTAAAAATGGCAATTTTGGTCACTGTGAGGGTTTAAAAAGTGGTTATTCAACATGAGGCCCGATCCAAATGACATTTTGAATCATTTTTGGTAGAGTCCAAAAAATCAATTTTCTGATGAAAAACGATGACCCCGGACCAGTCGAACGTTGAAAAAATGGTCAATATTGATGAAATTTTAACATTTAATCTTTTGACTTTAAATGACGGTTGGATGTGAATTATTACTTTTTCAACTAAAACAAGTGTGTTTAAAGTCATTTCTGTGCCTGAAATTGGTCAAAATTTAAGATTTTGAGTAAGCAAAACTCTGTAAAAATTGCAATTTTGGTCACTGTGAGGGTTTAAAAAGTGGTTATTCAACATGAGGCCCGATCCAAATGACATTTTGAATCATTTTTGGTAGAGTCCAAAAAATCAATTTTCTGATGAAAAACGATGACCCCGGACCAGTCGAACGTTGAAAAAATGGTCAATATTGATGAAATTTTAACATTTAATCTTTTGACTTTAAATGACGGTTGGATGTGAATTATTACTTTTTCAACTAAAATAAGTGTGTTTAAAGTCATTTCTGTGCCTGAAATTGGTCAAAATTGAAGATTCTGAGTAAGCAAAACTCTGTAAAAATGGCAATTTTGGTCACTGTGAGGGTTTAAAAAGTGGTTATTCAACATGAGGCCCGATCCAAATGACATTTTGAATCATTTTTGGTAGAGTCCAAAAAATCAATTTTCTGATGAAAAACGATGACCCCGGACCAGTCGAACGTTGAAAAAATGGTCAATATTGATGAAATTTTAACATTTAATCTTTTGACTTTAAATGACGGTTGGATGTGAATTATTACTTTTTCAACTAAAATAAGTGTGTTTAAAGTCATTTCTGTGCCTGAAATTGGTCAAAATTGAAGATTTTGAGTAAGCAAAACTCTGTAAAAATGGCAATTTTGGTCACTGTGAGGGTTTAAAAAGTGGTTATTCAACATGAGGCCCGATCCAAATGACATTTTGAACCATTTTTGGTAGAGTCCAAAAAATCAATTTTCTGATGAAAAACGATGACCCCGGACCAGTCGAACGTTGTAAAAATGGTCAATATTGATGAAATTTTAACATTTAATCTTTTGACTTTAAATGACGGATGGATGTGAATTATTACTTTTTCAACTAAAATAAGTGTGTTTAAAGTCATTTCTGTGCCTGAAATTGGTCAAAATTGAAGATTTTGAGTAAGCAAAACTCTGTAAAAATGGCAATTTTGGTCACTGTGAGGGTTTAAAAAGTGGTTATTCAACATGAGGCCCGATCCAAATGACATTTTGAATCATTTTTGGTAGAGTCCAAAAAATCAATTTTCTGATGAAAAACGATGACCCCGGACCAGTCGAACGTTGTAAAAATGGTCAATATTGATGAAATTTTAACATTTAAACTTTTGACTTTAAATGACGGTTGGATGTGAATTATTACTTTTTCAACTAAAATAAGTGTGTTTAAAGTCATTTCTGTGCCTGAAATTGGTCAAAATTGAAGATTTTGAGTAAGCAAAACTCTGTAAAAATGGCAATTTTGGTCACTGTGAGGGTTTAAAAAGTGGTTATTCAACATGAGGCCCGATCCAAATGACATTTTGAATCATTTTTGGTAGAGTCCAAAAAATCAATTTTCTGATGAAAAACGATGACCCCGGACCAGTCGAACGTTGTAAAAATGGTCAATATTGATGAAATTTTAACATTTAATCTTTTGACTTTAAATGACGGTTGGATGTGAATTATTACTTTTTCAACTAAAATAAGTGTGTTTAAAGTCATTTCTAAGCCTGAAATTGGTCAAAATTTAAGATTTTGAGTAAGCAAAACTCTGTAAAAATGGCAATTTTGGTCACTGTGAGGGTTTAAAAAGTGGTTATTCAACATGAGGCCCGATCCAAATGACATTTTGAATCATTTTTGGTAGAGTCCAAAAAATCAATTTTCTGATGAAAAACGATGACCCCGGACCAGTCGAACGTTGAAAAAATGGTCAATATTGATGAAATTTTAACATTTAATCTTTTGACTTTAAATGACGGTTGGATGTGAATTATTACTTTTTCAACTAAAACAAGTGTGTTTAAAGTCATTTCTGTGCCTGAAATTGGTCAAAATTTAAGATTTTGAGTAAGCAAAACTCTGTAAAAATTGCAATTTTGGTCACTGTGAGGGTTTAAAAAGTGGTTATTCAACATGAGGCCCGATCCAAATGACATTTTGAATCATTTTTGGTAGAGTCCAAAAAATCAATTTTCTGATGAAAAACGATGACCCCGGACCAGTCGAACGTTGAAAAAATGGTCAATATTGATGAAATTTTAACATTTAATCTTTTGACTTTAAATGACGGTTGGATGTGAATTATTACTTTTTCAACTAAAATAAGTGTGTTTAAAGTCATTTCTGTGCCTGAAATTGGTCAAAATTGAAGATTCTGAGTAAGCAAAACTCTGTAAAAATGGCAATTTTGGTCACTGTGAGGGTTTAAAAAGTGGTTATTCAACATGAGGCCCGATCCAAATGACATTTTGAATCATTTTTGGTAGAGTCCAAAAAATCAATTTTCTGATGAAAAACGATGACCCCGGACCAGTCGAACGTTGAAAAAATGGTCAATATTGATGAAATTTTAACATTTAATCTTTTGACTTTAAATGACGGTTGGATGTGAATTATTACTTTTTCAACTAAAATAAGTGTGTTTAAAGTCATTTCTGTGCCTGAAATTGGTCAAAATTGAAGATTTTGAGTAAGCAAAACTCTGTAAAAATGGCAATTTTGGTCACTGTGAGGGTTTAAAAAGTGGTTATTCAACATGAGGCCCGATCCAAATGACATTTTGAATCATTTTTGGTAGAGTCCAAAAAATCAATTTTCTGATGAAAAACGATGACCCCGGACCAGTCGAACGTTGAAAAAATGGTCAATATTGATGAAATTTTAACATTTAATCTTTTGACTTTAAATGACGGTTGGATGTGAATTATTACTTTTTCAACTAAAATAAGTGTGTTTAAAGTCATTTCTGTGCCTGAAGTTGGTCAAAATTGAAGATTTTGAGTAAGCAAAACTCTGTAAAAATGGCAATTTTGGTCACTGTGAGGGTTTAAAAAGTGGTTATTCAACATGAGGCCCGATCCAAATGACATTTTGAATCATTTTTGGTAGAGTCCAAAAAATCAATTTTCTGATGAAAAACGATGACCCCGGACCAGTCGAACGTTGTAAAAATGGTCAATATTGATGAAATTTTAACATTTAATCTTTTGACTTTAAATGACGGTTGGATGTGAATTATTACTTTTTCAACTAAAATAAGTGTGTTTAAAGTCATTTCTGTGCCTGAAATTGGTCAAAATTTAAGATTTTGAGTAAGCAAAACTCTGTAAAAATGGCAATTTTGGTCACTGTGAGGGTTTAAAAAGTGGTTATTCAACATGAGGCCCGATCCAAATGACATTTTGAATCATTTTTGGTAGAGTCCAAAAAATCAATTTTCTGATGAAAAACGATGACCCCGGACCAGTCGAACGTTGAAAAAATGGTCAATATTGATGAAATTTTAACATTTAATCTTTTGACTTTAAATAACGGTTGGATGTGAATTATTACTTTTTCAACTAAAATAAGTGTGTTTAAAGTCATTTCTGTGCCTGAAATTGGTCAAAATTGAAGATTTTGAGTAAGCAAAACTCTGTAAAAATGGCAATTTTGGTCACTGTGAGGGTTTAAAAAGTGGTTATTCAACATGAGACCCGATCCAAAAAACATTTTGAATCTTTTTTGGTAGAGTCCAAAAAATCCATTTTCTGATGAAAAACGATGACCCCGGACCAGTCGAACGTTGAAAAAATGGTCAATATTGAGGAAATTTTAACATTTAATCTTTTGACTTTAAATGACGGTTGGATGTGAATTCTTACTTTTTCAACTAAAATAAGTGTGTTTAAAGTCATTTCTGTGCCTGAAATTGGTCAAAATTGAAGATTTTGAGTAAGCAAAACTCTGTAAAAATGGTAATTTTGGTCACTGTGAGGGTTTAAAAAGTGGTTATTCAACATGAGGCCCGATCCAAATGACATTTTGAATCATTTTTGGTAGAGTCCAAAAAATCAATTTTCTGATGAAAAACGATGACCCCGGACCAGTCGAACGTTGAAAAAATGGTCAATATTGATGAAATTTTAACATTTAAACTTTTGACTTTAAATGACGGTTGGATGTGAATTATTACTTTTTCAACTAAAATAAGTGTGTTTAAAGTCATTTCTGTGCCTGAAATTGGTCAAAATTGAAGATTTTGAGTAAGCAAAACTCTGTAAAAATGGCAATTTTGGTCACTGTGAGGGTTTAAAAAGTGGTTATTCAACATGAGGCCCGATCCAAATGACATTTTGAATCATTTTTGGTAGAGTCCAAAAAATCAATTTTCTGATGAAAAACGATGACCCCGGACCAGTCGAACGTTGTAAAAATGGTCAATATTGATGAAATTTTAACAGTTAATCTTTTGACTTTAAATGACGGTTGGATGTGAATTATTACTTTTTCAACTAAAATAAGTGTGTTTAAAGTCATTTCTGTGCCTGAAATTGGTCAAAATTTAAGATTTTGAGTAAGCAAAACTCTGTAAAAATGGCAATTTTGGTCACTGTGAGGGTTTAAAAAGTGGTTATTCAACATGAGGCCCGATCCAAATGACATTTTGAATCATTTTTGGTAGAGTCCAAAAAATCAATTTTCTGATGAAAAACGATGACCCCGGACCAGTCGAACGTTGAAAAAATGGTCAATATTGATGAAATTTTAACATTTAATCTTTTGACTTTAAATGACGGTTGGATGTGAATTATTACTTTTTCAACTAAAACAAGTGTGTTTAAAGTCATTTCTGTGCCTGAAATTGGTCAAAATTTAAGATTTTGAGTAAGCAAAACTCTGTAAAAATTGCAATTTTGGTCACTGTGAGGGTTTAAAAAGTGGTTATTCAACATGAGGCCCGATCCAAATGACATTTTGAATCATTTTTGGTAGAGTCCAAAAAATCAATTTTCTGATGAAAAACGATGACCCCGGACCAGTCGAACGTTGAAAAAATGGTCAATATTGATGAAATTTTAACATTTAATCTTTTGACTTTAAATGACGGTTGGATGTGAATTATTACTTTTTCAACTAAAATAAGTGTGTTTAAAGTCATTTCTGTGCCTGAAATTGGTCAAAATTGAAGATTCTGAGTAAGCAAAACTCTGTAAAAATGGCAATTTTGGTCACTGTGAGGGTTTAAAAAGTGGTTATTCAACATGAGGCCCGATCCAAATGACATTTTGAATCATTTTTGGTAGAGTCCAAAAAATCAATTTTCTGATGAAAAACGATGACCCCGGACCAGTCGAACGTTGAAAAAATGGTCAATATTGATGAAATTTTAACATTTAATCTTTTGACTTTAAATGACGGTTGGATGTGAATTATTACTTTTTCAACTAAAATAAGTGTGTTTAAAGTCATTTCTGTGCCTGAAATTGGTCAAAATTGAAGATTTTGAGTAAGCAAAACTCTGTAAAAATGGCAATTTTGGTCACTGTGAGGGTTTAAAAAGTGGTTATTCAACATGAGGCCCGATCCAAATGACATTTTGAATCATTTTTGGTAGAGTCCAAAAAATCAATTTTCTGATGAAAAACGATGACCCCGGACCAGTCGAACGTTGTAAAAATGGTCAATATTGATGAAATTTTAACATTTAATCTTTTGACTTTAAATGACGGTTGGATGTGAATTATTACTTTTTCAACTAAAATAAGTGTGTTTAAAGTCATTTCTGTGCCTGAAATTGGTCAAAATTGAAGATTTTGAGTAAGCAAAACTCTGTAAAAATGGCAATTTTGGTCACTGTGAGGGTTTAAAAAGTGGTTATTCAACATGAGGCCCGATCCAAATGACATTTTGAATCATTTTTGGTAGAGTCCAAAAAATCAATTTTCTGATGAAAAACGATGACCCCGGACCAGTCGAACGTTGTAAAAATGGTCAATATTGATGAAATTTTAACATTTAAACTTTTGACTTTAAATGACGGTTGGATGTGAATTATTACTTTTTCAACTAAAATAAGTGTGTTTAAAGTCATTTCTGTGCCTGAAATTGGTCAAAATTGAAGATTTTGAGTAAGCAAAACTCTGTAAAAATGGCAATTTTGGTCACTGTGAGGGTTTAAAAAGTGGTTATTCAACATGAGGCCCGATCCAAATGACATTTTGAATCATTTTTGGTAGAGTCCAAAAAATCAATTTTCTGATGAAAAACGATGACCCCGGACCAGTCGAACGTTGTAAAAATGGTCAATATTGATGAAATTTTAACATTTAATCTTTTGACTTTAAATGACGGTTGGATGTGAATTATTACTTTTTCAACTAAAATAAGTGTGTTTAAAGTCATTTCTAAGCCTGAAATTGGTCAAAATTTAAGATTTTGAGTAAGCAAAACTCTGTAAAAATGGCAATTTTGGTCACTGTGAGGGTTTAAAAAGTGGTTATTCAACATGAGGCCCGATCCAAATGACATTTTGAATCATTTTTGGTAGAGTCCAAAAAATCAATTTTCTGATGAAAAACGATGACCCCGGACCAGTCGAACGTTGAAAAAATGGTCAATATTGATGAAATTTTAACATTTAATCTTTTGACTTTAAATGACGGTTGGATGTGAATTATTACTTTTTCAACTAAAACAAGTGTGTTTAAAGTCATTTCTGTGCCTGAAATTGGTCAAAATTTAAGATTTTGAGTAAGCAAAACTCTGTAAAAATTGCAATTTTGGTCACTGTGAGGGTTTAAAAAGTGGTTATTCAACATGAGGCCCGATCCAAATGACATTTTGAATCATTTTTGGTAGAGTCCAAAAAATCAATTTTCTGATGAAAAACGATGACCCCGGACCAGTCGAACGTTGAAAAAATGGTCAATATTGATGAAATTTTAACATTTAATCTTTTGACTTTAAATGACGGTTGGATGTGAATTATTACTTTTTCAACTAAAATAAGTGTGTTTAAAGTCATTTCTGTGCCTGAAATTGGTCAAAATTGAAGATTCTGAGTAAGCAAAACTCTGTAAAAATGGCAATTTTGGTCACTGTGAGGGTTTAAAAAGTGGTTATTCAACATGAGGCCCGATCCAAATGACATTTTGAATCATTTTTGGTAGAGTCCAAAAAATCAATTTTCTGATGAAAAACGATGACCCCGGACCAGTCGAACGTTGAAAAAATGGTCAATATTGATGAAATTTTAACATTTAATCTTTTGACTTTAAATGACGGTTGGATGTGAATTATTACTTTTTCAACTAAAATAAGTGTGTTTAAAGTCATTTCTGTGCCTGAAATTGGTCAAAATTGAAGATTTTGAGTAAGCAAAACTCTGTAAAAATGGCAATTTTGGTCACTGTGAGGGTTTAAAAAGTGGTTATTCAACATGAGGCCCGATCCAAATGACATTTTGAATCATTTTTGGTAGAGTCCAAAAAATCAATTTTCTGATGAAAAACGATGACCCCGGACCAGTCGAACGTTGTAAAAATGGTCAATATTGATGAAATTTTAACATTTAATCTTTTGACTTTAAATGACGGTTGGATGTGAATTATTACTTTTTCAACTAAAATAAGTGTGTTTAAAGTCATTTCTGTGCCTGAAATTGGTCAAAATTGAAGATTCTGAGTAAGCAAAACTCTGTAAAAATGGCAATTTTGGTCACTGTGAGGGTTTAAAAAGTGGTTATTCAACATGAGGCCCGATCCAAATGACATTTTGAATCATTTTTGGTAGAGTCCAAAAAATCAATTTTCTGATGAAAAACGATGACCCCGGACCAGTCGAACGTTGAAAAAATGGTCAATATTGATGAAATTTTAACATTTAAACTTTTGACTTTAAATGACAGTTGGATGTGAATTATTACTTTTTCAACTAAAATAAGTGTGTTTAAAGTCATTTCTGTGCCTGAAATTGGTCAAAATTTAAGATTTTGAGTAAGCAAAACTCTGTAAAAATGGCAATTTTGGTCACTGTGAGGGTTTAAAAAGTGGTTATTCAACATGAGGCCCGATCCAAATGACATTTTGAATCATTTTTGGTAGAGTCCAAAAAATCAATTTTCTGATGAAAAACGATGACCCCGGACCAGTCGAACGTTGAAAAAATGGTCAATATTGATGAAATTTTTACATTTAATCTTTTGACTTTAAATGACGGTTGGATGTGAATTATTACTTTTTCAACTAAAATAAGTGTGTTTAAAGTCATTTCTGTGCCTGAAATTGGTCAAAATTTAAGATTTTGAGTAAGCAAAACTCTGTAAAAATGGCAATTTTGGTCACTGTGAGGGTTTAAAAAGTGGTTATTCAACATGAGGCCCGATCCAAATGACATTTTGAATCATTTTTGGTAGAGTCCAAAAAATCAATTTTCTGATGAAAAACGATGACCCCGGACCAGTCGAACGTTGAAAAAATGGTCAATATTGATGAAATTTTAACATTTAATCTTTTGACTTTAAATGACGGTTGGATGTGAATTATTACTTTTTCAACTAAAACAAGTGTGTTTAAAGTCATTTCTGTGCCTGAAATTGGTCAAAATTTAAGATTTTGAGTAAGCAAAACTCTGTAAAAATTGCAATTTTGGTCACTGTGAGGGTTTAAAAAGTGGTTATTCAACATGAGACCCGATCCAAAAAACATTTTGAATCTTTTTTGGTAGAGTCCAAAAAATCAATTTTCCGATGAAAAACGATGACCCCGGACCAGTCGAACGTTGAAAAAATTGTCAATATTGATGAAATTTTAACATTTAATCTTTTGACTTTAAATGACGGTTGGATGTGAATTATTACTTTTTCAACTAAAATAAGTGTGTTTAAAGTCCTTTCTGTGCCTGAAATTGGTCAAAATTGAAGATTTTGAGTAAGCAAAACTCTGTAAAAATGGCAATTTTGGTCACTGTGAGGGTTTAAAAAGTGGTTATTCAACATGAGGCCCGATCCAAATGACATTTTGAATCATTTTTGGTAGAGTCCAAAAAATCAATTTTCTGATGAAAAACGATGACCCCGGACCAGTCGAACGTTGAAAAAATGGTCAATATTGATGAAATTTTTACATTTAATCTTTTGACTTTAAATGACGGTTGGATGTGAATTATTACTTTTTCAACTAAAATAAGTGTGTTTAAAGTCATTTCTGTGCCTGAAATTGGTCAAAATTTAAGATTTTGAGTAAGCAAAACTCTGTAAAAATGGCAATTTTGGTCACTGTGAGGGTTTAAAAAGTGGTTATTCAACATGAGGCCCGATCCAAATGACATTTTGAATCATTTTTGGTAGAGTCCAAAAAATCAATTTTCTGATGAAAAACGATGACCCCGGACCAGTCGAACGTTGAAAAAATGGTCAATATTGATGAAATTTTAACATTTAATCTTTTGACTTTAAATGACGGTTGGATGTGAATTATTACTTTTTCAACTAAAATAAGTGTGTTTAAAGTCATTTCTGTGCCTGAAGTTGGTCAAAATTGAAGATTTTGAGTAAGCAAAACTCTGTAAAAATGGCAATTTTGGTCACTGTGAGGGTTTAAAAAGTGGTTATTCAACATGAGGCCCGATCCAAATGACATTTTGAATCATTTTTGGTAGAGTCCAAAAAATCAATTTTCTGATGAAAAACGATGACCCCGGACCAGTCGAACGTTGTAAAAATGGTCAATATTGATGAAATTTTAACATTTAATCTTTTGACTTTAAATGACGGTTGGATGTGAATTATTACTTTTTCAACTAAAATAAGTGTGTTTAAAGTCATTTCTGTGCCTGAAATTGGTCAAAATTTAAGATTTTGAGTAAGCAAAACTCTGTAAAAATGGCAATTTTGGTCACTGTGAGGGTTTAAAAAGTGGTTATTCAACATGAGGCCCGATCCAAATGACATTTTGAATCATTTTTGGTAGAGTCCAAAAAATCAATTTTCTGATGAAAAACGATGACCCCGGACCAGTCGAACGTTGAAAAAATGGTCAATATTGATGAAATTTTAACATTTAATCTTTTGACTTTAAATAACGGTTGGATGTGAATTATTACTTTTTCAACTAAAATAAGTGTGTTTAAAGTCATTTCTGTGCCTGAAATTGGTCAAAATTGAAGATTTTGAGTAAGCAAAACTCTGTAAAAATGGCAATTTTGGTAACTGTGAGGGTTTAAAAAGTGGTTATTCAACATGAGACCCGATCCAAAAAACATTTTGAATCTTTTTTGGTAGAGTCCAAAAAATCCATTTTCTGATGAAAAACGATGACCCCGGACCAGTCGAACGTTGAAAAAATGGTCAATATTGATGAAATTTTAACATTTAATCTTTTGACTTTAAATGACGATTGGATGTGAATTCTTACTTTTTCAACTAAAATAGGTGTGTTTAAAGTCATTTCTGTGCCTGAAATTTGTCAAAATTGAAGATTTTGAGTAAGCAAAACTCTGTAAAAATGGCCATTTTGGTCACTGTGAGGGTTTAAAAAGTGGTTATTCAACATGAGGCCCGATCCAAATGACATTTTGAATCATTTTTGGTAGAGTCCAAAAAATCAATTTTCTGATGAAAAACGATGACCCCGGACCAGTCGAACGTTGAAAAAATGGTCAATATTGATGAAATTTTAACATTTAATCTTTTGACTTTAAATGACGGTTGGATGTGAATTATTACTTTTTCAACTAAAATAAGTGTGTTTAAAGTCATTTCTGTGCCTGAAATTGGTCAAAATTGAAGATTTTGAGTAAGCAAAACTCTGTAAAAATGGCAATTTTGGTCACTGTGAGGGTTTAAAAAGTGGTTATTCAACATGAGGCCCGATCCAAATGACATTTTGAATCATTTTTGGTAGAGTCCAAAAAATCAATTTTCTGATGAAAAACGATGACCCCGGACCAGTCGAACGTTGTAAAAATGGTCAATATTGATGAAATTTTAACATTTAATCTTTTGACTTTAAATGACGGTTGGATGTGAATTATTACTTTTTCAACTAAAATAAGTGTGTTTAAAGTCATTTCTGTGCCTGAAATTGGTCAAAATTTAAGATTTTGAGTAAGCAAAACTCTGTAAAAATGGCAATTTTGGTCACTGTGAGGGTTTAAAAAGTGGTTATTCAACATGAGGCCCGATCCAAATGACATTTTGAATCATTTTTGGTAGAGTCCAAAAAATCAATTTTCTGATGAAAAACGATGACCCCGGACCAGTCGAACGTTGAAAAAATGGTCAATATTGATGAAATTTTTACATTTAATCTTTTGACTTTAAATGACGGTTGGATGTGAATTTTTACTTTTTCAACTAAAATAAGTGTGTTTAAAGTCATTTCTGTGCCTGAAATTGGTCAAAATTTAAGATTTTGAGTAAGCAAAACTCTGTAAAAATGGCAATTTTGGTCACTGTGAGGGTTTAAAAAGTGGTTATTCAACATGAGGCCCGATCCAAATGACATTTTGAATCATTTTTGGTAGAGTCCAAAAAATCAATTTTCTGATGAAAAACGATGACCCCGGACCAGTCGAACGTTGAAAAAATGGTCAATATTGATGAAATTTTAACATTTAATCTTTTGACTTTAAATGACGGTTGGATGTGAATTATTACTTTTTCAACTAAAATAAGTGTGTTTAAAGTCATTTCTGTGCCTGAAGTTGGTCAAAATTGAAGATTTTGAGTAAGCAAAACTCTGTAAAAATGGCAATTTTGGTCACTGTGAGGGTTTAAAAAGTGGTTATTCAACATGAGGCCCGATCCAAATGACATTTTGAATCATTTTTGGTAGAGTCCAAAAAATCAATTTTCTGATGAAAAACGATGACCCCGGACCAGTCGAACGTTGTAAAAATGGTCAATATTGATGAAATTTTAACATTTAATCTTTTGACTTTAAATGACGGTTGGATGTGAATTATTACTTTTTCAACTAAAATGAGTGTGTTTAAAGTCATTTCTGTGCCTGAAATTGGTCAAAATGTAAGATTTTGAGTAAGCAAAACTCTGTAAAAATTGCAATTTTGGTCACTGTGAGGGTTTAAAAAGTGGTTATTCAACATGAGGCCCGATCCAAATGACATTTTGAATCATTTTTGGTAGAGTCCAAAAAATCAATTTTCTGATGAAAAACGATGACCCCGGACCAGTCGAACGTTGAAAAAATGGTCAATATTGATGAAATTTTAACATTTAATCTTTTGACTTTAAATGACGGTTGGATGTGAATTATTACTTTTTCAACTAAAATAAGTGTGTTTAAAGTCATTTCTGTGCCTGAAATTGGTCAAAATTGAAGATTCTGAGTAAGCAAAACTCTGTAAAAATGGCAATTTTGGTCACTGTGAGGGTTTAAAAAGTGGTTATTCAACATGAGGCCCGATCCAAATGACATTTTGAATCATTTTTGGTAGAGTCCAAAAAATCAATTTTCTGATGAAAAACGATGACCCCGGACCAGTCGAACGTTGAAAAAATGGTCAATATTGATGAAATTTTAACATTTAATCTTTTGACTTTAAATGACGGTTGGATGTGAATTATTACTTTTTCAACTAAATAAGTGTGTTTAAAGTCATTTCTGTGCCTGAAATTGGTCAGAATTGAAGATTTTGAGTAAGCAAAACTCTGTAAAAATGGCAATTTTGGTCACTGTGAGGGTTTAAAAAGTGGTTATTCAACATGAGGCCCGATCCAAATGACATTTTGAATCATTTTTGGTAGAGTCCAAAAAATCAATTTTCTGATGAAAAACGATGACCCCGGACCAGTCGAACGTTGTAAAAATGGTCAATATTGATGAAATTTTAACATTTAATCTTTTGACTTTAAATGACGGTTGGATGTGAATTATTACTTTTTCAACTAAAATAAGTGTGTTTAAAGTCATTTCTGTGCCTGAAATTGGTCAAAATTGAAGATTTTGAGTAAGCAAAACTCTGTAAAAATGGCAATTTTGGTCACTGTGAGGGTTTAAAAAGTGGTTATTCAACATGAGGCCCGATCCAAATGACATTTTGAATCATTTTTGGTAGAGTCCAAAAAATCAATTTTCTGATGAAAAACGATGACCCCGGACCAGTCGAACGTTGTAAAAATGGTCAATATTGATGAAATTTTAACATTTAAACTTTTGACTTTAAATGACGGTTGGATGTGAATTATTACTTTTTCAACTAAAATAAGTGTGTTTAAAGTCATTTCTGTGCCTGAAATTGGTCAAAATTTAAGATTTTGAGTAAGCAAAACTCTGTAAAAATGGCAATTTTGGTCACTGTGAGGGTTTAAAAAGTGGTTATTCAACATGAGGCCCTATCCAAATGACCTTTTGAATCATTTTTGGTAGAGTCCAAAAAATCAATTTTCTGATGAAAAACGATGACCCCGGACCAGTCGAACGTTGAAAAAATGGTCAATATTGATGAAATTTTAACATTTAATCTTTTGACTTTAAATGACGGTTGGATGTGAATTATTACTTTTTCAACTAAAACAAGTGTGTTTAAAGTCATTTCTGTGCCTGAAATTGGTCAAAATTTAAGATTTTGAGTAAGCAAAACTCTGTAAAAATTGCAATTTTGGTCACTGTGAGGGTTTAAAAAGTGGTTATTCAACATGAGGCCCGATCCAAATGACATTTTGAATCATTTTTGGTAGAGTCCAAAAAATCAATTTTCTGATGAAAAACGATGACCCCGGACCAGTCGAACGTTGAAAAAATGGTCAATATTGATGAAATTTTAACATTTAATCTTTTGACTTTAAATGACGGTTGGATGTGAATTATTACTTTTTCAACTAAAATAAGTGTGTTTAAAGTCATTTCTGTGCCTGAAATTGGTCAAAATTGAAGATTCTGAGTAAGCAAAACTCTGTAAAAATGGCAATTTTGGTCACTGTGAGGGTTTAAAAAGTGGTTATTCAACATGAGGCCCGATCCAAATGACATTTTGAATCATTTTTGGTAGAGTCCAAAAAATCAATTTTCTGATGAAAAACGATGACCCCGGACCAGTCGAACGTTGAAAAAATGGTCAATATTGATGAAATTTTAACATTTAATCTTTTGACTTTAAATGACGGTTGGATGTGAATTATTACTTTTTCAACTAAAATAAGTGTGTTTAAAGTCATTTCTGTGCCTGAAATTGGTCAAAATTGAAGATTTTGAGTAAGCAAAACTCTGTAAAAATGGCAATTTTGGTCACTGTGAGGGTTTAAAAAGTGGTTATTCAACATGAGGCCCGATCCAAATGACATTTTGAATCATTTTTGGTAGAGTCCAAAAAATCAATTTTCTGATGAAAAACGATGACCCCGGACCAGTCGAACGTTGTAAAAATGGTCAATATTGATGAAATTTTAACATTTAATCTTTTGACTTTAAATGACGGTTGGATGTGAATTATTACTTTTTCAACTAAAATAAGTGTGTTTAAAGTCATTTCTGTGCCTGAAATTGGTCAAAATTGAAGATTCTGAGTAAGCAAAAATCTGTAAAAATGGCAATTTTGGTCACTGTGAGGGTTTAAAAAGTGGTTATTCAACATGAGGCCCGATCCAAATGACATTTTGAATCATTTTTGGTAGAGTCCAAAAAATCAATTTTCTGATGAAAAACGATGACCCCGGACCAGTCGAACGTTGAAAAAATGGTCAATATTGATGAAATTTTAACATTTAAACTTTTGACTTTAAATGACGGTTGGATGTGAATTATTACTTTTTCAACTAAAATAAGTGTGTTTAAAGTCATTTCTGTGCCTGAAATTGGTCAAAATTGAAGATTTTGAGTAAGCAAAACTCTGTAAAAATGGCAATTTTGGTCACTGTGAGGGTTTAAAAAGTGGTTATTCAACATGAGGCCCGATCCAAATGACATTTTGAATCATTTTTGGTAGAGTCCAAAAAATCAATTTTCTGATGAAAAACGATGACCCCGGACCAGTCGAACGTTGAAAAAATGGTCAATATTGATGAAATTTTTACATTTAATCTTTTGACTTTAAATGACGGTTGGATGTGAATTATTACTTTTTCAACTAAAATAAGTGTGTTTAAAGTCATTTCTGTGCCTGAAATTGGTCAAAATTTAAGATTTTGAGTAAGCAAAACTCTGTAAAAATGGCAATTTTGGTCACTGTGAGGGTTTAAAAAGTGGTTATTCAACATGAGGCCCGATCCAAATGACATTTTGAATCATTTTTGGTAGAGTCCAAAAAATCAATTTTCTGATGAAAAACGATGACCCCGGACCAGTCGAACGTTGAAAAAATGGTCAATATTGATGAAATTTTAACATTTAATCTTTTGACTTTAAATGACGGTTGGATGTGAATTATTACTTTTTCAACTAAAACAAGTGTGTTTAAAGTCATTTCTGTGCCTGAAATTGGTCAAAATTTAAGATTTTGAGTAAGCAAAACTCTGTAAAAATTGCAATTTTGGTCACTGTGAGGGTTTAAAAAGTGGTTATTCAACATGAGACCCGATCCAAAAAACATTTTGAATCTTTTTTGGTAGAGTCCAAAAAATCAATTTTCCGATGAAAAACGATGACCCCGGACCAGTCGAACGTTGAAAAAATTGTCAATATTGATGAAATTTTAACATTTAATCTTTTGACTTTAAATGACGGTTGGATGTGAATTATTACTTTTTCAACTAAAATAAGTGTGTTTAAAGTCCTTTCTGTGCCTGAAATTGGTCAAAATTGAAGATTTTGAGTAAGCAAAACTCTGTAAAAATGGCAATTTTGGTCACTGTGAGGGTTTAAAAAGTGGTTATTCAACATGAGGCCCGATCCAAATGACATTTTGAATCATTTTTGGTAGAGTCCAAAAAATCAATTTTCTGATGAAAAACGATGACCCCGGACCAGTCGAACGTTGAAAAAATGGTCAATATTGATGAAATTTTTACATTTAATCTTTTGACTTTAAATGACGGTTGGATGTGAATTATTACTTTTTCAACTAAAATAAGTGTGTTTAAAGTCATTTCTGTGCCTGAAATTGGTCAAAATTTAAGATTTTGAGTAAGCAAAACTCTGTAAAAATGGCAATTTTGGTCACTGTGAGGGTTTAAAAAGTGGTTATTCAACATGAGGCCCGATCCAAATGACATTTTGAATCATTTTTGGTAGAGTCCAAAAAATCAATTTTCTGATGAAAAACGATGACCCCGGACCAGTCGAACGTTGAAAAAATGGTCAATATTGATGAAATTTTAACATTTAATCTTTTGACTTTAAATGACGGTTGGATGTGAATTATTACTTTTTCAACTAAAATAAGTGTGTTTAAAGTCATTTCTGTGCCTGAAGTTGGTCAAAATTGAAGATTTTGAGTAAGCAAAACTCTGTAAAAATGGCAATTTTGGTCACTGTGAGGGTTTAAAAAGTGGTTATTCAACATGAGGCCCGATCCAAATGACATTTTGAATCATTTTTGGTAGAGTCCAAAAAATCAATTTTCTGATGAAAAACGATGACCCCGGACCAGTCGAACGTTGTAAAAATGGTCAATATTGATGAAATTTTAACATTTAATCTTTTGACTTTAAATGACGGTTGGATGTGAATTATTACTTTTTCAACTAAAATAAGTGTGTTTAAAGTCATTTCTGTGCCTGAAATTGGTCAAAATTTAAGATTTTGAGTAAGCAAAACTCTGTAAAAATGGCAATTTTGGTCACTGTGAGGGTTTAAAAAGTGGTTATTCAACATGAGGCCCGATCCAAATGACATTTTGAATCATTTTTGGTAGAGTCCAAAAAATCAATTTTCTGATGAAAAACGATGACCCCGGACCAGTCGAACGTTGAAAAAATGGTCAATATTGATGAAATTTTAACATTTAATCTTTTGACTTTAAATAACGGTTGGATGTGAATTATTACTTTTTCAACTAAAATAAGTGTGTTTAAAGTCATTTCTGTGCCTGAAATTGGTCAAAATTGAAGATTTTGAGTAAGCAAAACTCTGTAAAAATGGCAATTTTGGTAACTGTGAGGGTTTAAAAAGTGGTTATTCAACATGAGACCCGATCCAAAAAACATTTTGAATCTTTTTTGGTAGAGTCCAAAAAATCCATTTTCTGATGAAAAACGATGACCCCGGACCAGTCGAACGTTGAAAAAATGGTCAATATTGATGAAATTTTAACATTTAATCTTTTGACTTTAAATGACGATTGGATGTGAATTCTTACTTTTTCAACTAAAATAGGTGTGTTTAAAGTCATTTCTGTGCCTGAAATTTGTCAAAATTGAAGATTTTGAGTAAGCAAAACTCTGTAAAAATGGCCATTTTGGTCACTGTGAGGGTTTAAAAAGTGGTTATTCAACATGAGGCCCGATCCAAATGACATTTTGAATCATTTTTGGTAGAGTCCAAAAAATCAATTTTCTGATGAAAAACGATGACCCCGGACCAGTCGAACGTTGAAAAAATGGTCAATATTGATGAAATTTTAACATTTAATCTTTTGACTTTAAATGACGGTTGGATGTGAATTATTACTTTTTCAACTAAAATAAGTGTGTTTAAAGTCATTTCTGTTACTGAAATTGGTCAAAATTGAAGATTTTGAGTAAGCAAAACTCTGTAAAAATGGCAATTTTGGTCACTGTGAGGGTTTAAAAAGTGGTTATTCAACATGAGGCCCGATCCAAATGACATTTTGAATCATTTTTGGTAGAGTCCAAAAAATCAATTTTCTGATGAAAAACGATGACCCCGGACCAGTCGAACGTTGTAAAAATGGTCAATATTGATGAAATTTTAACATTTAATCTTTTGACTTTAAATGACGGTTGGATGTGAATTATTACTTTTTCAACTAAAATAAGTGTGTTTAAAGTCATTTCTGTGCCTGAAATTGGTCAAAATTTAAGATTTTGAGTAAGCAAAACTCTGTAAAAATGGCAATTTTGGTCACTGTGAGGGTTTAAAAAGTGGTTATTCAACATGAGGCCCGATCCAAATGACATTTTGAATCATTTTTGGTAGAGTCCAAAAAATCAATTTTCTGATGAAAAACGATGACCCCGGACCAGTCGAACGTTGAAAAAATGGTCAATATTGATGAAATTTTTACATTTAATCTTTTGACTTTAAATGACGGTTGGATGTGAATTTTTACTTTTTCAACTAAAATAAGTGTGTTTAAAGTCATTTCTGTGCCTGAAATTGGTCAAAATTTAAGATTTTGAGTAAGCAAAACTCTGTAAAAATGGCAATTTTGGTCACTGTGAGGGTTTAAAAAGTGGTTATTCAACATGAGGCCCGATCCAAATGACATTTTGAATCATTTTTGGTAGAGTCCAAAAAATCAATTTTCTGATGAAAAACGATGACCCCGGACCAGTCGAACGTTGAAAAAATGGTCAATATTGATGAAATTTTAACATTTAATCTTTTGACTTTAAATGACGGTTGGATGTGAATTATTACTTTTTCAACTAAAATAAGTATGTTTAAAGTCATTTCTGTGCCTGAAGTTGGTCAAAATTGAAGATTTTGAGTAAGCAAAACTCTGTAAAAATGGCAATTTTGGTCACTGTGAGGGTTTAAAAAGTGGTTATTCAACATGAGGCCCGATCCAAATGACATTTTGAATCATTTTTGGTAGAGTCCAAAAAATCAATTTTCTGATGAAAAACGATGACCCCGGACCAGTCGAACGTTGTAAAAATGGTCAATATTGATGAAATTTTAACATTTAATCTTTTGACTTTAAATGACGGTTGGATGTGAATTATTACTTTTTCAACTAAAATAAGTGTGTTTAAAGTCATTTCTGTGCCTGAAATTGGTCAAAATTTAAGATTTTGAGTAAGCAAAACTCTGTAAAAATGGCAATTTTGGTCACTGTGAGGGTTTAAAAAGTGGTTATTCAACATGAGGCCCGATCCAAATGACATTTTGAATCATTTTTGGTAGAGTCCAAAAAATCAATTTTCTGATGAAAAACGATGACCCCGGACCAGTCGAACGTTGAAAAAATGGTCAATATTGATGAAATTTTAACATTTAATCTTTTGACTTTAAATAACGGTTGGATGTGAATTATTACTTTTTCAACTAAAATAAGTGTGTTTAAAGTCATTTCTGTGCCTGAAATTGGTCAAAATTGAAGATTTTGAGTAAGCAAAACTCTGTAAAAATGGCAATTTTGGTCACTGTGAGGGTTTAAAAAGTGGTTATTCAACATGAGACCCGATCCAAAAAACATTTTGAATCTTTTTTGGTAGAGTCCAAAAAATCCATTTTCTGATGAAAAACGATGACCCCGGACCAGTCGAACGTTGAAAAAATGGTCAATATTGAGGAAATTTTAACATTTAATCTTTTGACTTTAAATGACGGTTGGATGTGAATTCTTACTTTTTCAACTAAAATAAGTGTGTTTAAAGTCATTTCTGTGCCTGAAATTGGTCAAAATTGAAGATTTTGAGTAAGCAAAACTCTGTAAAAATGGTAATTTTGGTCACTGTGAGGGTTTAAAAAGTGGTTATTCAACATGAGGCCCGATCCAAATGACATTTTGAATCATTTTTGGTAGAGTCCAAAAAATCAATTTTCTGATGAAAAACGATGACCCCGGACCAGTCGAACGTTGAAAAAATGGTCAATATTGATGAAATTTTAACATTTAAACTTTTGACTTTAAATGACGGTTGGATGTGAATTATTACTTTTTCAACTAAAATAAGTGTGTTTAAAGTCATTTCTGTGCCTGAAATTGGTCAAAATTGAAGATTTTGAGTAAGCAAAACTCTGTAAAAATGGCAATTTTGGTCACTGTGAGGGTTTAAAAAGTGGTTATTCAACATGAGGCCCGATCCAAATGACATTTTGAATCATTTTTGGTAGAGTCCAAAAAATCAATTTTCTGATGAAAAACGATGACCCCGGACCAGTCGAACGTTGTAAAAATGGTCAATATTGATGAAATTTTAACATTTAATCTTTTGACTTTAAATGACGGTTGGATGTGAATTATTACTTTTTCAACTAAAATAAGTGTGTTTAAAGTCATTTCTGTGCCTGAAATTGGTCAAAATTTAAGATTTTGAGTAAGCAAAACTCTGTAAAAATGGCAATTTTGGTCACTGTGAGGGTTTAAAAAGTGGTTATTCAACATGAGGCCCGATCCAAATGACATTTTGAATCATTTTTGGTAGAGTCCAAAAAATCAATTTTCTGATGAAAAACGATGACCCCGGACCAGTCGAACGTTGAAAAAATGGTCAATATTGATGAAATTTTAACATTTAATCTTTTGACTTTAAATGACGGTTGGATGTGAATTATTACTTTTTCAACTAAAACAAGTGTGTTTAAAGTCATTTCTGTGCCTGAAATTGGTCAAAATTTAAGATTTTGAGTAAGCAAAACTCTGTAAAAATTGCAATTTTGGTCACTGTGAGGGTTTAAAAAGTGGTTATTCAACATGAGGCCCGATCCAAATGACATTTTGAATCATTTTTGGTAGAGTCCAAAAAATCAATTTTCTGATGAAAAACGATGACCCCGGACCAGTCGAACGTTGAAAAAATGGTCAATATTGATGAAATTTTAACATTTAATCTTTTGACTTTAAATGACGGTTGGATGTGAATTATTACTTTTTCAACTAAAATAAGTGTGTTTAAAGTCATTTCTGTGCCTGAAATTGGTCAAAATTGAAGATTCTGAGTAAGCAAAACTCTGTAAAAATGGCAATTTTGGTCACTGTGAGGGTTTAAAAAGTGGTTATTCAACATGAGGCCCGATCCAAATGACATTTTGAATCATTTTTGGTAGAGTCCAAAAAATCAATTTTCTGATGAAAAACGATGACCCCGGACCAGTCGAACGTTGTAAAAATGGTCAATATTGATGAAATTTTAACATTTAAACTTTTGACTTTAAATGACGGTTGGATGTGAATTATTACTTTTTCAACTAAAATAAGTGTGTTTAAAGTCATTTCTGTGCCTGAAATTGGTCAAAATTGAAGATTTTGAGTAAGCAAAACTCTGTAAAAATGGCAATTTTGGTCACTGTGAGGGTTTAAAAAGTGGTTATTCAACATGAGGCCCGATCCAAATGACATTTTGAATCATTTTTGGTAGAGTCCAAAAAATCAATTTTCTGATGAAAAACGATGACCCCGGACCAGTCGAACGTTGTAAAAATGGTCAATATTGATGAAATTTTAACATTTAATCTTTTGACTTTAAATGACGGTTGGATGTGAATTATTACTTTTTCAACTAAAATAAGTGTGTTTAAAGTCATTTCTGTGCCTGAAATTGGTCAAAATTTAAGATTTTGAGTAAGCAAAACTCTGTAAAAATGGCAATTTTGGTCACTGTGAGGGTTTAAAAAGTGGTTATTCAACATGAGGCCCGATCCAAATGACATTTTGAATCATTTTTGGTAGAGTCCAAAAAATCAATTTTCTGATGAAAAACGATGACCCCGGACCAGTCGAACGTTGAAAAAATGGTCAATATTGATGAAATTTTAACATTTAATCTTTTGACTTTAAATGACGGTTGGATGTGAATTATTACTTTTTCAACTAAAACAAGTGTGTTTAAAGTCATTTCTGTGCCTGAAATTGGTCAAAATTTAAGATTTTGAGTAAGCAAAACTCTGTAAAAATTGCAATTTTGGTCACTGTGAGGGTTTAAAAAGTGGTTATTCAACATGAGGCCCGATCCAAATGACATTTTGAATCATTTTTGGTAGAGTCCAAAAAATCAATTTTCTGATGAAAAACGATGACCCCGGACCAGTCGAACGTTGAAAAAATGGTCAATATTGATGAAATTTTAACATTTAATCTTTTGACTTTAAATGACGGTTGGATGTGAATTATTACTTTTTCAACTAAAATAAGTGTGTTTAAAGTCATTTCTGTGCCTGAAATTGGTCAAAATTGAAGATTCTGAGTAAGCAAAACTCTGTAAAAATGGCAATTTTGGTCACTGTGAGGGTTTAAAAAGTGGTTATTCAACATGAGGCCCGATCCAAATGACATTTTGAATCATTTTTGGTAGAGTCCAAAAAATCAATTTTCTGATGAAAAACGATGACCCCGGACCAGTCGAACGTTGAAAAAATGGTCAATATTGATGAAATTTTAACATTTAATCTTTTGACTTTAAATGACGGTTGGATGTGAATTATTACTTTTTCAACTAAAATAAGTGTGTTTAAAGTCATTTCTGTGCCTGAAATTGGTCAAAATTGAAGATTTTGAGTAAGCAAAACTCTGTAAAAATGGCAATTTTGGTCACTGTGAGGGTTTAAAAAGTGGTTATTCAACATGAGGCCCGATCCAAATGACATTTTGAATCATTTTTGGTAGAGTCCAAAAAATCAATTTTCTGATGAAAAACGATGACCCCGGACCAGTCGAACGTTGTAAAAATGGTCAATATTGATGAAATTTTAACATTTAATCTTTTGACTTTAAATGACGGTTGGATGTGAATTATTACTTTTTCAACTAAAATAAGTGTGTTTAAAGTCATTTCTGTGCCTGAAATTGGTCAAAATTGAAGATTCTGAGTAAGCAAAACTCTGTAAAAATGGCAATTTTGGTCACTGTGAGGGTTTAAAAAGTGGTTATTCAACATGAGGCCCGATCCAAATGACATTTTGAATCATTTTTGGTAGAGTCCAAAAAATCAATTTTCTGATGAAAAACGATGACCCCGGACCAGTCGAACGTTGAAAAAATGGTCAATATTGATGAAATTTTAACATTTAAACTTTTGACTTTAAATGACGGTTGGATGTGAATTATTACTTTTTCAACTAAAATAAGTGTGTTTAAAGTCATTTCTGTGCCTGAAATTGGTCAAAATTGAAGATTTTGAGTAAGCAAAACTCTGTAAAAATGGCAATTTTGGTCACTGTGAGGGTTTAAAAAGTGGTTATTCAACATGAGGCCCGATCCAAATGACATTTTGAATCATTTTTGGTAGAGTCCAAAAAATCAATTTTCTGATGAAAAACGATGACCCCGGACCAGTCGAACGTTGTAAAAATGGTCAATATTGATGAAATTTTAACATTTAATCTTTTGACTTTAAATGACGGTTGGATGTGAATTATTACTTTTTCAACTAAAATAAGTGTGTTTAAAGTCATTTCTGTGCCTGAAATTGGTCAAAATTTAAGATTTTGAGTAAGCAAAACTCTGTAAAAATGGCAATTTTGGTCACTGTGAGGGTTTAAAAAGTGGTTATTCAACATGAGGCCCGATCCAAATGACATTTTGAATCATTTTTGGTAGAGTCCAAAAAATCAATTTTCTGATGAAAAACGATGACCCCGGACCAGTCGAACGTTGAAAAAATGGTCAATATTGATGAAATTTTAACATTTAATCTTTTGACTTTAAATGACGGTTGGATGTGAATTATTACTTTTTCAACTAAAATAAGTGTGTTTAAAGTCATTTCTGTGCCTGAAGTTGGTCAAAATTGAAGATTTTGAGTAAGCAAAACTCTGTAAAAATGGCAATTTTGGTCACTGTGAGGGTTTAAAAAGTGGTTATTCAACATGAGGCCCGATCCAAATGACATTTTGAATCATTTTTGGTAGAGTCCAAAAAATCAATTTTCTGATGAAAAACGATGACCCCGGACCAGTCGAACGTTGTAAAAATGGTCAATATTGATGAAATTTTAACATTTAATCTTTTGACTTTAAATGACGGTTGGATGTGAATTATTACTTTTTCAACTAAAATAAGTGTGTTTAAAGTCATTTCTGTGCCTGAAATTGGTCAAAATTGAAGATTTTGAGTAAGCAAAACTCTGTAAAAATGGCAATTTTGGTCACTGTGAGGGTTTAAAAAGTGGTTATTCAACATGAGGCCCGATCCAAATGACATTTTGAATCATTTTTGGTAGAGTCCAAAAAATCAATTTTCTGATGAAAAACGATGACCCCGGACCAGTCGAACGTTGAAAAAATTGTCAATATTGATGAAATTTTAACATTTAATCTTTTGACTTTAAATGACGGTTGGATGTGAATTATTACTTTTTCAACTAAAATAAGTGTGTTTAAAGTCCTTTCTGTGCCTGAAATTGGTCAAAATTGAAGATTTTGAGTAAGCAAAACTCTGTAAAAATGGCAATTTTGGTCACTGTGAGGGTTTAAAAAGTGGTTATTCAACATGAGGCCCGATCCAAATGACATTTTGAATCATTTTTGGTAGAGTCCAAAAAATCAATTTTCTGATGAAAAACGATGACCCCGGACCAGTCGAACGTTGAAAAAATGGTCAATATTGATGAAATTTTTACATTTAATCTTTTGACTTTAAATGACGGTTGGATGTGAATTATTACTTTTTCAACTAAAATAAGTGTGTTTAAAGTCATTTCTGTGCCTGAAATTGGTCAAAATTTAAGATTTTGAGTAAGCAAAACTCTGTAAAAATGGCAATTTTGGTCACTGTGAGGGTTTAAAAAGTGGTTATTCAACATGAGGCCCGATCCAAATGACATTTTGAATCATTTTTGGTAGAGTCCAAAAAATCAATTTTCTGATGAAAAACGATGACCCCGGACCAGTCGAACGTTGAAAAAATGGTCAATATTGATGAAATTTTAACATTTAATCTTTTGACTTTAAATGACGGTTGGATGTGAATTATTACTTTTTCAACTAAAATAAGTGTGTTTAAAGTCATTTCTGTGCCTGAAGTTGGTCAAAATTGAAGATTTTGAGTAAGCAAAACTCTGTAAAAATGGCAATTTTGGTCACTGTGAGGGTTTAAAAAGTGGTTATTCAACATGAGGCCCGATCCAAATGACATTTTGAATCATTTTTGGTAGAGTCCAAAAAATCAATTTTCTGATGAAAAACGATGACCCCGGACCAGTCGAACGTTGTAAAAATGGTCAATATTGATGAAATTTTAACATTTAATCTTTTGACTTTAAATGACGGTTGGATGTGAATTATTACTTTTTCAACTAAAATAAGTGTGTTTAAAGTCATTTCTGTGCCTGAAATTGGTCAAAATTTAAGATTTTGAGTAAGCAAAACTCTGTAAAAATGGCAATTTTGGTCACTGTGAGGGTTTAAAAAGTGGTTATTCAACATGAGGCCCGATCCAAATGACATTTTGAATCATTTTTGGTAGAGTCCAAAAAATCAATTTTCTGATGAAAAACGATGACCCCGGACCAGTCGAACGTTGAAAAAATGGTCAATATTGATGAAATTTTAACATTTAATCTTTTGACTTTAAATAACGGTTGGATGTGAATTATTACTTTTTCAACTAAAATAAGTGTGTTTAAAGTCATTTCTGTGCCTGAAATTGGTCAAAATTGAAGATTTTGAGTAAGCAAAACTCTGTAAAAATGGCAATTTTGGTAACTGTGAGGGTTTAAAAAGTGGTTATTCAACATGAGACCCGATCCAAAAAACATTTTGAATCTTTTTTGGTAGAGTCCAAAAAATCCATTTTCTGATGAAAAACGATGACCCCGGACCAGTCGAACGTTGAAAAAATGGTCAATATTGATGAAATTTTAACATTTAATCTTTTGACTTTAAATGACGATTGGATGTGAATTCTTACTTTTTCAACTAAAATAGGTGTGTTTAAAGTCATTTCTGTGCCTGAAATTTGTCAAAATTGAAGATTTTGAGTAAGCAAAACTCTGTAAAAATGGCCATTTTGGTCACTGTGAGGGTTTAAAAAGTGGTTATTCAACATGAGGCCCGATCCAAATGACATTTTGAATCATTTTTGGTAGAGTCCAAAAAATCAATTTTCTGATGAAAAACGATGACCCCGGACCAGTCGAACGTTGAAAAAATGGTCAATATTGATGAAATTTTAACATTTAATCTTTTGACTTTAAATGACGGTTGGATGTGAATTATTACTTTTTCAACTAAAATAAGTGTGTTTAAAGTCATTTCTGTTACTGAAATTGGTCAAAATTGAAGATTTTGAGTAAGCAAAACTCTGTAAAAATGGCAATTTTGGTCACTGTGAGGGTTTAAAAAGTGGTTATTCAACATGAGGCCCGATCCAAATGACATTTTGAATCATTTTTGGTAGAGTCCAAAAAATCAATTTTCTGATGAAAAACGATGACCCCGGACCAGTCGAACGTTGTAAAAATGGTCAATATTGATGAAATTTTAACATTTAATCTTTTGACTTTAAATGACGGTTGGATGTGAATTATTACTTTTTCAACTAAAATAAGTGTGTTTAAAGTCATTTCTGTGCCTGAAATTGGTCAAAATTTAAGATTTTGAGTAAGCAAAACTCTGTAAAAATGGCAATTTTGGTCACTGTGAGGGTTTAAAAAGTGGTTATTCAACATGAGGCCCGATCCAAATGACATTTTGAATCATTTTTGGTAGAGTCCAAAAAATCAATTTTCTGATGAAAAACGATGACCCCGGACCAGTCGAACGTTGAAAAAATGGTCAATATTGATGAAATTTTTACATTTAATCTTTTGACTTTAAATGACGGTTGGATGTGAATTTTTACTTTTTCAACTAAAATAAGTGTGTTTAAAGTCATTTCTGTGCCTGAAATTGGTCAAAATTTAAGATTTTGAGTAAGCAAAACTCTGTAAAAATGGCAATTTTGGTCACTGTGAGGGTTTAAAAAGTGGTTATTCAACATGAGGCCCGATCCAAATGACATTTTGAATCATTTTTGGTAGAGTCCAAAAAATCAATTTTCTGATGAAAAACGATGACCCCGGACCAGTCGAACGTTGAAAAAATGGTCAATATTGATGAAATTTTAACATTTAATCTTTTGACTTTAAATGACGGTTGGATGTGAATTATTACTTTTTCAACTAAAATAAGTATGTTTAAAGTCATTTCTGTGCCTGAAGTTGGTCAAAATTGAAGATTTTGAGTAAGCAAAACTCTGTAAAAATGGCAATTTTGGTCACTGTGAGGGTTTAAAAAGTGGTTATTCAACATGAGGCCCGATCCAAATGACATTTTGAATCATTTTTGGTAGAGTCCAAAAAATCAATTTTCTGATGAAAAACGATGACCCCGGACCAGTCGAACGTTGTAAAAATGGTCAATATTGATGAAATTTTAACATTTAATCTTTTGACTTTAAATGACGGTTGGATGTGAATTATTACTTTTTCAACTAAAATAAGTGTGTTTAAAGTCATTTCTGTGCCTGAAATTGGTCAAAATTTAAGATTTTGAGTAAGCAAAACTCTGTAAAAATGGCAATTTTGGTCACTGTGAGGGTTTAAAAAGTGGTTATTCAACATGAGGCCCGATCCAAATGACATTTTGAATCATTTTTGGTAGAGTCCAAAAAATCAATTTTCTGATGAAAAACGATGACCCCGGACCAGTCGAACGTTGAAAAAATGGTCAATATTGATGAAATTTTAACATTTAATCTTTTGACTTTAAATAACGGTTGGATGTGAATTATTACTTTTTCAACTAAAATAAGTGTGTTTAAAGTCATTTCTGTGCCTGAAATTGGTCAAAATTGAAGATTTTGAGTAAGCAAAACTCTGTAAAAATGGCAATTTTGGTCACTGTGAGGGTTTAAAAAGTGGTTATTCAACATGAGACCCGATCCAAAAAACATTTTGAATCTTTTTTGGTAGAGTCCAAAAAATCCATTTTCTGATGAAAAACGATGACCCCGGACCAGTCGAACGTTGAAAAAATGGTCAATATTGAGGAAATTTTAACATTTAATCTTTTGACTTTAAATGACGGTTGGATGTGAATTCTTACTTTTTCAACTAAAATAAGTGTGTTTAAAGTCATTTCTGTGCCTGAAATTGGTCAAAATTGAAGATTTTGAGTAAGCAAAACTCTGTAAAAATGGTAATTTTGGTCACTGTGAGGGTTTAAAAAGTGGTTATTCAACATGAGGCCCGATCCAAATGACATTTTGAATCATTTTTGGTAGAGTCCAAAAAATCAATTTTCTGATGAAAAACGATGACCCCGGACCAGTCGAACGTTGAAAAAATGGTCAATATTGATGAAATTTTAACATTTAAACTTTTGACTTTAAATGACGGTTGGATGTGAATTATTACTTTTTCAACTAAAATAAGTGTGTTTAAAGTCATTTCTGTGCCTGAAATTGGTCAAAATTGAAGATTTTGAGTAAGCAAAACTCTGTAAAAATGGCAATTTTGGTCACTGTGAGGGTTTAAAAAGTGGTTATTCAACATGAGGCCCGATCCAAATGACATTTTGAATCATTTTTGGTAGAGTCCAAAAAATCAATTTTCTGATGAAAAACGATGACCCCGGACCAGTCGAACGTTGTAAAAATGGTCAATATTGATGAAATTTTAACATTTAATCTTTTGACTTTAAATGACGGTTGGATGTGAATTATTACTTTTTCAACTAAAATAAGTGTGTTTAAAGTCATTTCTGTGCCTGAAATTGGTCAAAATTTAAGATTTTGAGTAAGCAAAACTCTGTAAAAATGGCAATTTTGGTCACTGTGAGGGTTTAAAAAGTGGTTATTCAACATGAGGCCCGATCCAAATGACATTTTGAATCATTTTTGGTAGAGTCCAAAAAATCAATTTTCTGATGAAAAACGATGACCCCGGACCAGTCGAACGTTGAAAAAATGGTCAATATTGATGAAATTTTAACATTTAATCTTTTGACTTTAAATGACGGTTGGATGTGAATTATTACTTTTTCAACTAAAACAAGTGTGTTTAAAGTCATTTCTGTGCCTGAAATTGGTCAAAATTTAAGATTTTGAGTAAGCAAAACTCTGTAAAAATTGCAATTTTGGTCACTGTGAGGGTTTAAAAAGTGGTTATTCAACATGAGGCCCGATCCAAATGACATTTTGAATCATTTTTGGTAGAGTCCAAAAAATCAATTTTCTGATGAAAAACGATGACCCCGGACCAGTCGAACGTTGAAAAAATGGTCAATATTGATGAAATTTTAACATTTAATCTTTTGACTTTAAATGACGGTTGGATGTGAATTATTACTTTTTCAACTAAAATAAGTGTGTTTAAAGTCATTTCTGTGCCTGAAATTGGTCAAAATTGAAGATTCTGAGTAAGCAAAACTCTGTAAAAATGGCAATTTTGGTCACTGTGAGGGTTTAAAAAGTGGTTATTCAACATGAGGCCCGATCCAAATGACATTTTGAATCATTTTTGGTAGAGTCCAAAAAATCAATTTTCTGATGAAAAACGATGACCCCGGACCAGTCGAACGTTGTAAAAATGGTCAATATTGATGAAATTTTAACATTTAAACTTTTGACTTTAAATGACGGTTGGATGTGAATTATTACTTTTTCAACTAAAATAAGTGTGTTTAAAGTCATTTCTGTGCCTGAAATTGGTCAAAATTGAAGATTTTGAGTAAGCAAAACTCTGTAAAAATGGCAATTTTGGTCACTGTGAGGGTTTAAAAAGTGGTTATTCAACATGAGGCCCGATCCAAATGACATTTTGAATCATTTTTGGTAGAGTCCAAAAAATCAATTTTCTGATGAAAAACGATGACCCCGGACCAGTCGAACGTTGTAAAAATGGTCAATATTGATGAAATTTTAACATTTAATCTTTTGACTTTAAATGACGGTTGGATGTGAATTATTACTTTTTCAACTAAAATAAGTGTGTTTAAAGTCATTTCTGTGCCTGAAATTGGTCAAAATTTAAGATTTTGAGTAAGCAAAACTCTGTAAAAATGGCAATTTTGGTCACTGTGAGGGTTTAAAAAGTGGTTATTCAACATGAGGCCCGATCCAAATGACATTTTGAATCATTTTTGGTAGAGTCCAAAAAATCAATTTTCTGATGAAAAACGATGACCCCGGACCAGTCGAACTGAGGTAATATAAATTTTATGGTCATGTTGTGTTCCCTAGCGAGTACCCCACCGACTCCATGTACGAGTTAAAAGTGCATGTAACTTCCCTCCTGTACCAGCTATGAAGACGCAAATACATTTGCGTCCAACGTTAACTTGTCCTCTTTCAGACCCACCATGAATGGGTTTGATGGTCCGTTCCTAAGTATGCTATGCCAACGTCTTTTTGAAGTGTACTCCTACGTTTTTCAGCCTGGCTGAAAGTAGGCCCTGAATCTCTGCCACCGAGCCTCTTTTCTGGCTTCTGACTGCGAGGGCCTCTGCCCAAGCAGCCCCCGTACCCGTGAACTCTGACTTACTTCTAGCGCGGCCCTCCGTGCTCAGCTCAGCCTGCTGCCTGCCAAGATTGACTATAATCTTCGAGTTATCTGTTTTCCTCCCCGAAGATACATTCCAGCCTGCTAGCTTCAGTAAACATCCTTCCTCAGCTACAGGGCTAAAGGGCCGACCTGTCTTTATGCAAGTAATTCATAGCCTCTGTTGCCTCTGTTGCCATGCTTCCATGGAAGGCCCCATGCCCCCACGCTTCTCATACAGACACTCAGGCGCTTATACACGCACTCACAGCAAGTATAGAATAGCTTCTGCTCTAGAGACCTTTCTGCCCAGATAGCTTAGTTCCTAAACATCAGATATCAGATATGATAGAAGCACAAGTTGATCTGACATGCCAGACTTCTGTCTCTTTCCGCCAGTGTAAATGTCAAGTCCCCTGCACCCCGTCTATCACACGTCATGCAGCTGCGCGCGCATCCAAGCTTCCGATTTCTGCAGACATTGCAACATTCTGTTAGCACCACCCCTTGGTGCCACCCACTTGCGTCACCTATCAGTGACGTTTCTAGCACACACCCTAGTTCACGCCTAGTTTACGCCTCTTGATGATGTACTAGCACCACGTGTATACTGTTATCTTGTCTTCTCTCAGCTGTTACGCCTCTTACATTGAACATTATGATGTAAATCAAGTATATAAGCTATGTATTGTCAATAAACGACGGCGCGCTCATCTATCCCTTCTGACATCCTGTGTGGTGGTCAGAACATGATATCCTGATTCCTTTATGAGGAATAAAACCCCTAGAAACTCTTACACCACGGACTCTGTTTTCCTTCATTTCGATTGAGTTATTATTGATTAAGTACTTATCTGCATAGAAATTAAGAGAGTAAATTAATTATTTACATCATTTTGGCGCCCGAACAGGGACCCCTCCCCCACCTCACGCGCCGGAAGGTGCGTTGCAATCCGTGTCCCCTGCCATCAGTTAGACGGACCACACGTGTACTGGCAGGATTTCCTGCATCCCCCTCTGACACACGGAGGTGACGAAGACTGCGATCAGTGCCCAGACGAGGCGGTGAGGAGTGCGGAGGATCCCGACCAGAGCCCAGCCGAAGGAAGCAAGGTCCGAGGTGTGAAGAGGCCCACCAGTTTTCCGAAGTTTTCCGAAGTTTTCCGAAGTTTTCCGAAGTTTTCCGAAGTTCCGAGTCGAGTCCAGTCGAGTTTTCCGAGGCCTTCTGTTTTCCGTGCTTCCCGGTGAGTACCATTGCTGGGTCGTATCTAGACGGGTTTGGGTACGCAAGTCCGGTCTGCACTGTTTTTAGGCAGTGTATCTGTACTGTTTAGCAGTATATAAAGTATTCCGAATTTCTGCACTGTTACAGCAGTGTATCTGTATCGTTGAGCGGTACATTCAGAGTAGGGGGAAGTTAGCTATGTCTTTAAATGTTTCATGTGATTAATGTCGTGGTATGAATGTGATTGTTTTTGTGCATTATTGTGTTTTTTTTTGTTTAAATAGTTACAGGCGAAATTAAGTATTAAGGATCAAGCATTTCAGTATCAAGTAGGCACAATGCCGTTTTTTAACAAATTAAAGCAGATAGGAACTAGGAAAGGGATGTTAGAGGAAGAGATTCCAATCCCCCCTAGGGACACTCCAGGTAATTTCATGTATAATAAGCATGGCATAGACGCCATCTTGTATCTAGAGTTATGGACAGATTATACCAAGCACCTAGAGGAAAGATACCGATGGCCAGTTAACGGAACATGGGATGCCGAGTGCATCATAAAGGTAGAAGAAATATTACGGAAAAAGAAAGCTAGACAATCTCAGAAAGACGCCATAGAATTTTGGCGTAAGGAATCACGTAAGCGTGCTGATAGAGCACTCCGTAGAGAAGACAGGCTTAAAGAATCAGAAAAGGCCCAAGAAAACGAATTAGTTACTGAGGGAATTCGAGTAAAAGTAGAACAAATAGATCGTATCCAAAATGGCAAAGTGAACAACATGTATCTTTTGGCCGATGGTACCCCTGACGCCATTTCAGAAATACCGAAAAATTTGCCGTCACCATTAGTTCCAACTAAAGTAATGCATAAGACTACTAAAGACATATTCCTAAATTCATATCTCGAAGATGTAGCGCCAGCTTACACCAATCTGCCTGTTCGTGCCCTGCCTACTGACAGGGCCGGGGGTGGTACTGCCCCCCAAGATCACTCTCAGCCGACACCGAAAAAGACTAGTTCCGTTCCGCCAGCTCCGCCACTTCCCTCACCTAAAACTGATCTGCCGAAACCACTTCAATCAGATCCTACTAAAAGACAAATTCAGATACTGACTACACACAGAGATAATGCCCAAGTTTCCGCTTCAGGAGGTGCGACCGCGGGTCTCCAGACCCCGCCACCGACTCACAGATTAAATCTCAGAGGTATGCAGAGTCCTCTTACGCACAGATCCCCCCGTTCTTCTAATTCATCCCGTCTTGATGCACTAAAAGAAAATATGTCAGTTTGTAGATATGATCCAGAACCTGGACAGGACGACTTAATGATATTAGCGTCTTTACGGTTAAGATCTGCTACTGATAGTTTGTTATGTTATGCAGGAATGAAGGAGCGCCTAGATAGAATATATGAGTTCGTTCAAACGGGAAAGGACCCCGACAGTATTAAGGATGCCCTGGAGAAACAGAAAGTTAACATGCAAGCACTGATACTACGATTTTTCATAAATTGTCTAATAAGAGAACGAGACAGGCCCGGAACAGATCAGAGTGAATTAGATGCATTGAACAAGTGGGGTCAAAATATAGCTGATGGAAAACATGACAGACAAAATTGCATAGAGGCCATGTATAAAAAGATTAAGAAAGCAGTGATAGCAGTACACGAGAAAGAGAAAGAAAAGGTTCCCTCCGAGGAGGAAGAAGAATCTGAAGAACTAGAACCGACTACAAGCACTATAGCATATGTAGGTAAGGGAACTTATCTTAGGAAGGGTATCCGTCCAGAAAGCAAGAGAGTTTTCTTCTCTGCCTTAACGAATCCGAATTCTGCTGAGCATCAGTTCCAGGAAACTGATAAACGGCTTCGAGATCGAGTGGGGTACCATGTACTCAATTCTATGGATGAACAAGAATTAGCCCGATCAGCGGTATCATGGGCCGAAAATGCAGACATATATAATGATGACACCGTAGCACAGACATTTCTGAACCTCTCCCCCGACGAACAGAAATTAGCAGGGGTGTATATGATTCAGCACCTTCTCATTAAGTACAGAAAACATTATTCCGATCCAGGTCCCTTACATGAGACACTAGAAGCACTACTGATGGATAGATGGAGAGGCCTAAGCACTAAATTAGTTCAAATAATTCTAGAACAACGACGCAGATATGATACCTTTGTAAGTCCTGAATATGTCCCCGCCCCACCTCCAGAAAGGAAAATGTACCATATGCAGTGCGGGGGTGGTATTGAAAGTCAGAACCCCTTACGAGAAGTACACCCTGTTATGGGTGAGGACAAGGTTTTGAAACGCGTGTATGTGCACACGCCTCTGACTAAATTAGAACTGTTAGAAATGAAGAAATTAGTACCATGCCATGATAAAGACCCTGCAGGTTTCCATAGAGAGCTTAAAGACATGTTATTAATGGGGGACTACACATATGATGATATCATGAAAATGTTGAAAGTATTATTGCCTACGGGTATATTCGAGAAATTAAAGGAAAAGGAATGGGAGGTGGGAGACACAAAGATTGCCTGGGCAGAAATAGAAGACGAAGAGAAAAAACGGGTTCCAGGGTTAGGCCTTGGGGACAAAACTAAAGCATTACCAGGTTTGATAGTACAGGTCCTGCCCAGATTATTGACAACTAGAAAGGAGGATTGGGATGCAATCTCGTCCTGTAAACAGAAACATGATGAAGATACTAGCGACTTTTATTCAAGATTCGAGAAATGTTTTATTATCAATAGTGGCCTCCAGCCAAGTAGCGAGTCGTACCCACATCTTTTTGTATCAAAGTTAGTCGAGAATTCCCTACCGTTAGTTAAAAATAGAGTGTATAAAGTCGAGAGTACATGGCAAGCAAATACGCCATCCCAGATGTTACAAATGTTACAATATCACCAGAATAGAATTAGGGAAGAACAAGATCAGGAACAGAAGCGCATGAAAGACACGAAAATGAAAATGTTAGTAGCCCAGACGGTCCCATCCGACAGTCACAGGAAAGGTACGACCCAGACAAGTCACGCTGCAGCTCCTGTTAAAGGGACATGCAATTATTGCAAGCAGCCAGGTCACTACGTACACGAATGTGCAGTTCTGAAACATAACATAGCGACAGGTAAAACTAAAGAGAGACCGCATCCGCCTAGACAAGACCATAACCAGCATCAGTCTACACAGAATACACAGCCCATGCATGCATCTGCACAGACAGCACAGACCGTAGCAGTACCACAGCCACAGCCCATTGCTGCAACTCAGCAAGTCTCACAACAGATGTACCAGTATGCCCAGTCTGCTTACCCCGAATATTCCCGATATACATGAAACAGCCTAGAGAGGGAAGGTGGCTTGCCTCTTATCGAGATTCCTGTAGATCAAGAAGGTCCTTATGTACACAGTCAAGTATTGGGGAAAGATAGAAAGTTTTTAATTGACACAGGGGCAAGTCGCACTACAATAAGTCATGACGAAGTCCCAGGGGCACCCCTCTCAGGCTCACAAAATGTTTCCCTTGGTTTTTCAGGACAACCTATTGTAAATGAAGTATCAGAACCAGTTCCCCTGGCTGTGGGTCCATTATCACGCGTTACAGACCTGTTACTAACAAAATCATGTCCGGAAAATCTGTTAGGAATTAAAACACTGAAGGCTCTAGGAGCTATAATATGCTGCTCCCCGGAGGGGGTTAGACTCTTTCTGCGGGATTTCAAGGGTCATTACGTCCTTCGTGAGTTTGACGTCAGATTGAAAAATGTACCTGATTACTTGTGGGCAAAAGGCCCAACTGATGTAGGATGTATGCACATTACACCATACCGCGTTACCCTCAAGGCAGGTGTTGTATTACCCAGAATCAGACAATACAAGTTACCACCCGATGCTGTAGCGGCTTTACTGAAAATCATTGAAGAGCTCATTGCCCAAGGAGTGGTCGTCGAGACCGACTCCAATATCTGTAACTCACCCATCATTCCGATTCTTAAACGTACTGATCCCAATGCACCGCCAGTATATCGGCTGGTGATTGATCTTCGAGAATTGAATAAATGCATTATCCCACAGTATCCTGTGGTCCCCGATATATCATCTCTCTTGACTGCTATTGATTCAGAAGCAACGTTCTTTACTGTAATTGATCTCAAGAACGCCTTCTTCAGCGTGCCTATTGATCCAGAGAGCCAATATCTCTTCGGATTCTGTTTAAATGGACGCAGTTTCAAATTTTCGCGCGCACCTCAAGGATTCACAGAAAGCCCCAGCATCTATAGTCAAGCACTGAAAAGACAACTAGATTGTATTCAAATGCCAGTTAACACCGCTTTACTACAATACGTCGATGATCTGCTGATCACCGCACGAAGTGAGCCCGAATGTGAAAAAGCATCACTGACAGTTTTACATTTCCTGGCCGACAAGGGACACAAGGTGTCTCCTTCGAAGCTACAATTCTGTGTTCAGCAAGTTGTGTACTTGGGTCACTTGCTGTCCAAAGTGGGGAGACAGCTCACTCCCGATCGCATTCAGTTAATTGTGAACATGCCGCAACCCAAGACACAAAAGGAAGTGCGGGCCTTCATAGGCCTCACCTCGTACTGTAGACAATGGATTCCCCAGTATGCATTTCTAGCTAAACCACTCATCCAGTTAACGACACAGGAGGCAGCGACTTCGACTGTCCTCCCTTGGACTCAGGAACACACACAAGCTTTTGAAGAATTAAAGAAAGTTTTATGCCAAGCACCAGTTTTAGCGACACCATGTTACAGCAAACCGTTTACACTTTTTGTTACAGAACGTGATGGCACAGCGTTGTCTGTCCTCACTCAAGACCAAGCAGGTTCACATAAGCCTTGTGCTTATTTTTCTAGTACATTGGATTCAGTAGCTCAAGCACTCCCTGCGTGCTTAAAGTCAGTAGCAGCAACAGCGTTAGCAATAAGACAAAGTGATTCAATTGTTTTAGGTCATCAGTTAACAGTTCAAGTACCACATTCTGTAGAGGTTTTGTTAAACAGAACCCAGACTCAACACTTAACTATAGCACGACTGACAGGTTATGAATTAACACTATTCCAGCCACACATAGAAATCAGACGTTGCAGCATCCTGAACCCAGCAACACTGTTACCTACAGTTATGACAGATCCAGCTCCGCATGATTGTATAGAAATAATTAATGCAGTAACTAAGCCTAGACGAGACTTAACAGATGTCCCATTGACAAATCCAGACCTGACACTTTATGTGGATGGTTCATGCATGAGAACAAGTACAGGAGAATTAGTGGCCGCGTACGCCGTGACCACTGAAACTGAAATTAAAGAAACACATCGTATTGACACACTGTCTGCTCAAGCGGCAGAGCTCATCGCTCTGACTCGAGCCTGTATTCTAGCCAAGAACAGAAATGTTAACATATACACAGATTCCCGCTATGCCTTCGGAGTTGTACACGACTTCGGAGTCCTCTGGCAAGAACGAGGTTTTCTGACTTCCCATGGGGCCAAGATCCAACATGGCCCCCTCATTCAAGCACTGTTAGAAGCAATACATTTGCCCTCGGGCATATCAGTCATGAAGTGTAAGGCACATACTAAAGTCACAGATTCTGTTTCCCAGGGTAACGACCTGGCAGACCAGACAGCAAAACATACAGCACTGACTCACACCCAGACTACTGATGTGACAAAGACAATAGTCCAGACCCAGTGTATGGCAGTTAGAGATCCCGCCCTAGATGTAATTGATATCCAGACACATGCTACTCCAGAGGAGATAAAGAAATGGACTGAACTAGGAGGGATTCAGACAGATCAAGGTTGGGTGACGAAGGGAAAATCTATATGGTTTCTCCCCGACTCAATGGTTCAAGTCATGATAAATACAGCACATAGTCCTGCCCATCTTGGAGAGAAAGCCATGTTAGACAGTTTACAGAATCTCTGGTACAACAAACACTTACGAGCAGCAGCAAAACAGAAAGTGCGTACTTGCATGATCTGTTGTCAGTTCAATCCAGGTAAAAGTGTCCCTGTTGAGCAAGGTGGATTTCATCCTCCCGATCACCCTTTTGAAGTCCTCCAGATGGATTATATCCAGATGAATAGCTGTAGAGGATTTAAGTATGTCCTTGTAATTGTTTGTGCTCTGTCCCGCTGGACCGAAGCATACCCAGTCCCAGACTACACTGCTCCGACCACTGCCAGACAGTTGGTTCGTGAATTCTTCCCACGGTACGGTTTGCCCCGTGTCGTGTATTCAGATAACGGACAGCCGTTCTCGTCCGAGCTGATGAGACAAGTTTCCCTCTTGCTAGGATATCAGTGGAGGTTCCACTGTGTCCGACATCCCGAAGCAGCTGGCCTTGTAGAAAGGCATAATCAGACACTAAAAATCCGTCTTGCCAAGATCTGTCAGGAAAAAGGGGTCGACTGGATAGTCGCCCTGCCCGTGGCACTATTCTACATGAGAATGGTCGCCCACTCGAGATCAGGGCTATCCCCGTACGAAGTGGTCTTTGGCAGACCGCCGAATATGTGGGGGACGCCCGTTCCGAAAAAGATCACTGATATTGATTGTAACATGTTGACAGATTACCTTGCCTCCTTGATGTCTGCACTCCAATCATGTCGTTCACAGGTTGCCGCAGCCTTCCCTGACAACACCGATGTAAAGGCGCATGAGGTCCGTCCAGGGGACCTGGTACTCGTCCGGAATTTCGACCGGAAAAGTCCGCTGGAGCCCCGCTGGAAGTCTCCAAAGACCGTTCTGCTTACCACCAGGACCGCCGTGAAAATCGAGGGGAGAAAGGGGTGGGTCCACACGAGTCACATCAAACTATGCAATGAACTAAAAAACGGACTGAAACAGGACTCTGACTCGTCCACCCCCACCAAAGACTGTGTTGAAGCACAAGACGTTACTGTGCCTAAAAGAGAAAAGACTCCTCAAGAACTTTACCGTATGAAGCTTCGATCTAGCAAGTCAGACAGTTTAATTGTTTAAGTCCTCCCCTAGGTGAATCGGTTAAATAGTTTCTGACATGTATCCCCTAGATCGAGTTAGAGAGAGAGAGGAAAAGAGAAGAACATATTGCAAATCACTTCGTAGTCACTGCATAGTGACACTAATAATCATGTTTATTCTGAGTATTCTAATTATTATTGCCAGCATTCTGCTTCCTATGTACTGGCCTATTTTCAGGCGTGAACAATCTGCTTACAATGTCTCTGCTGAACACACTTTTAGTGAACTTCCCGCACATGAACTCTCTTACAGACTTGCGCTGCGCAACAATACATTCATTAGTATGTTACACCATTCCCATCAGACAAATAATGCTACAGACTGTTGGATATGTGGCCGACTCCCTCCCTACCAGAATTACAAGGGAGCTCTGCCTCTCTTTCCGTACCCATTCACTCACAATGGCTCCTGTGGAGCATGGTTTAAAATAATTAATTCTTTAGATCCTGATATTGCTGTTTTCGATGGGGGCTGGGTTTGGGGAAACTTGAACTTAGTCCTGCTCAACGTCTGTTATCCTGATAAAGAGGGACTTCCCACTCGAATAGGAACTGATCTAGAAAATGAAGTATATGGATTAGGTAATTACACAATTAGCCTTATGATCCTCACTGTTGAATCTGAAACTGCTCCAGTTCTGCCCCATATGTTAGTACTACCAGTCACAGGTGAATTATGTGTTAGCAAGAAAGGTTCAGTACACGTAGGTCATAGTAAATGCACTACTGTGGTCGAGTTCAGTGACCATGGTAAATCGTCCTTTAAAGCTATCAGTCATTCCTACTTTGTTTGTGGTCATACCGCATACATACGTTTGCCTCCAGATTGGGATGGTACCTGTTACATTGCCTTCCTCCTGCCACCTGTTTTTCTAGCTCCCCCTGATTACCATAGAAATACGAATCTAGCACCGAATAGACCCAAAAGAGATATTCCCCTTGTCGACTACACAGAAACGGCATGGGAACAGTACACTGATTTCAATAAAGGATTCTTTTTCTTCCTAGGGCCTGTCCAAAACAGTAAATTAATACGCAGATTAACGAGAACACTCGAAGCAGTAGTGAACGAAACTGCCTCCGCTCTAGGTAACTTAACAGAGGAGCAGTCTGCTATACGGACTGTTGTCCTTCAAAATCGCCTTGTGATTGACGTCATCTTGGCAGATAGAGGTGGAGCCTGTAAGGTCATCGGGTCAAGTTGCTGTGTTTTCATTCCACAAAACGCACCATCTGTCTATCAAGCTATCACCCGTTTACATAAAATTGCAAATCAGATACATCAGAATCCAGGCACCTGGACTTGGTCCGGTTGGTTCTGGACTACGTTAACAGCTTGGGGATGGAAGATCTTATCCTTCCTAGGCATTGGCCTTGTTATAGTATTCAGTTGTTGCCTGTGCCTGCAGTGTGGGCCAGCGATATGTGGACTGTGTGCCACATCCTGCATTGAGCATTCCAGTTGCCTCTCAAACAGTCAAAGAAAGAAAGACGAACATATAATGTTACAAGAACAAACTGATCGATTTATGAGGATCGATATATCATGAAGGGTCCGTAGGGAACAAGGAGGGAATGAGGTAATATAAATTTTATGGTCATGTTGTGTTCCCTAGCGAGTACCCCACCGACTCCATGTACGAGTTAAAAGTGCATGTAACTTCCCTCCTGTACCAGCTATGAAGACGCAAATACATTTGCGTCCAACGTTAACTTGTCCTCTTTCAGACCCACCATGAATGGGTTTGATGGTCCGTTCCTAAGTATGCTATGCCAACGTCTTTTTGAAGTGTACTCCTACGTTTTTCAGCCTGGCTGAAAGTAGGCCCTGAATCTCTGCCACCGAGCCTCTTTTCTGGCTTCTGACTGCGAGGGCCTCTGCCCAAGCAGCCCCCGTACCCGTGAACTCTGACTTACTTCTAGCGCGGCCCTCCGTGCTCAGCTCAGCCTGCTGCCTGCCAAGATTGACTATAATCTTCGAGTTATCTGTTTTCCTCCCCGAAGATACATTCCAGCCTGCTAGCTTCAGTAAACATCCTTCCTCAGCTACAGGGCTAAAGGGCCGACCTGTCTTTATGCAAGTAATTCATAGCCTCTGTTGCCTCTGTTGCCATGCTTCCATGGAAGGCCCCATGCCCCCACGCTTCTCATACAGACACTCAGGCGCTTATACACGCACTCACAGCAAGTATAGAATAGCTTCTGCTCTAGAGACCTTTCTGCCCAGATAGCTTAGTTCCTAAACATCAGATATCAGATATGATAGAAGCACAAGTTGATCTGACATGCCAGACTTCTGTCTCTTTCCGCCAGTGTAAATGTCAAGTCCCCTGCACCCCGTCTATCACACGTCATGCAGCTGCGCGCGCATCCAAGCTTCCGATTTCTGCAGACATTGCAACATTCTGTTAGCACCACCCCTTGGTGCCACCCACTTGCGTCACCTATCAGTGACGTTTCTAGCACACACCCTAGTTCACGCCTAGTTTACGCCTCTTGATGATGTACTAGCACCACGTGTATACTGTTATCTTGTCTTCTCTCAGCTGTTACGCCTCTTACATTGAACATTATGATGTAAATCAAGTATATAAGCTATGTATTGTCAATAAACGACGGCGCGCTCATCTATCCCTTCTGACATCCTGTGTGGTGGTCAGAACATGATATCCTGATTCCTTTATGAGGAATAAAACCCCTAGAAACTCTTACACCACGGACTCTGTTTTCCTTCATTTCGATTGAGTTATTATTGATTAAGTACTTATCTGCATAGAAATTAAGAGAGTAAATTAATTATTTACATCAGAACGTTGAAAAAATGGTCAATATTGATGAAATTTTAACATTTAATCTTTTGACTTTAAATGACGGTTGGATGTGAATTATTACTTTTTCAACTAAAACAAGTGTGTTTAAAGTCATTTCTGTGCCTGAAATTGGTCAAAATTTAAGATTTTGAGTAAGCAAAACTCTGTAAAAATTGCAATTTTGGTCACTGTGAGGGTTTAAAAAGTGGTTATTCAACATGAGGCCCGATCCAAATGACATTTTGAATCATTTTTGGTAGAGTCCAAAAAATCAATTTTCTGATGAAAAACGATGACCCCGGACCAGTCGAACGTTGAAAAAATGGTCAATATTGATGAAATTTTAACATTTAATCTTTTGACTTTAAATGACGGTTGGATGTGAATTATTACTTTTTCAACTAAAATAAGTGTGTTTAAAGTCATTTCTGTGCCTGAAATTGGTCAAAATTGAAGATTCTGAGTAAGCAAAACTCTGTAAAAATGGCAATTTTGGTCACTGTGAGGGTTTAAAAAGTGGTTATTCAACATGAGGCCCGATCCAAATGACATTTTGAATCATTTTTGGTAGAGTCCAAAAAATCAATTTTCTGATGAAAAACGATGACCCCGGACCAGTCGAACGTTGAAAAAATGGTCAATATTGATGAAATTTTAACATTTAATCTTTTGACTTTAAATGACGGTTGGATGTGAATTATTACTTTTTCAACTAAAATAAGTGTGTTTAAAGTCATTTCTGTGCCTGAAATTGGTCAAAATTGAAGATTTTGAGTAAGCAAAACTCTGTAAAAATGGCAATTTTGGTCACTGTGAGGGTTTAAAAAGTGGTTATTCAACATGAGGCCCGATCCAAATGACATTTTGAATCATTTTTGGTAGAGTCCAAAAAATCAATTTTCTGATGAAAAACGATGACCCCGGACCAGTCGAACGTTGTAAAAATGGTCAATATTGATGAAATTTTAACATTTAATCTTTTGACTTTAAATGACGGTTGGATGTGAATTATTACTTTTTCAACTAAAATAAGTGTGTTTAAAGTCATTTCTGTGCCTGAAATTGGTCAAAATTGAAGATTCTGAGTAAGCAAAACTCTGTAAAAATGGCAATTTTGGTCACTGTGAGGGTTTAAAAAGTGGTTATTCAACATGAGGCCCGATCCAAATGACATTTTGAATCATTTTTGGTAGAGTCCAAAAAATCAATTTTCTGATGAAAAACGATGACCCCGGACCAGTCGAACGTTGAAAAAATGGTCAATATTGATGAAATTTTAACATTTAAACTTTTGACTTTAAATGACGGTTGGATGTGAATTATTACTTTTTCAACTAAAATAAGTGTGTTTAAAGTCATTTCTGTGCCTGAAATTGGTCAAAATTGAAGATTTTGAGTAAGCAAAACTCTGTAAAAATGGCAATTTTGGTCACTGTGAGGGTTTAAAAAGTGGTTATTCAACATGAGGCCCGATCCAAATGACATTTTGAATCATTTTTGGTAGAGTCCAAAAAATCAATTTTCTGATGAAAAACGATGACCCCGGACCAGTCGAACGTTGTAAAAATGGTCAATATTGATGAAATTTTAACATTTAATCTTTTGACTTTAAATGACGGTTGGATGTGAATTATTACTTTTTCAACTAAAATAAGTGTGTTTAAAGTCATTTCTGTGCCTGAAATTGGTCAAAATTTAAGATTTTGAGTAAGCAAAACTCTGTAAAAATGGCAATTTTGGTCACTGTGAAGGTTTAAAAAGTGGTTATTCAACATGAGGCCCGATCCAAATGACATTTTGAATCATTTTTGGTAGAGTCCAAAAAATCAATTTTCTGATGAAAAACGATGACCCCGGACCAGTCGAACGTTGAAAAAATGGTCAATATTGATGAAATTTTAACATTTAATCTTTTGACTTTAAATGACGGTTGGATGTGAATTATTACTTTTTCAACTAAAATAAGTGTGTTTAAAGTCATTTCTGTGCCTGAAGTTGGTCAAAATTGAAGATTTTGAGTAAGCAAAACTCTGTAAAAATGGCAATTTTGGTCACTGTGAGGGTTTAAAAAGTGGTTATTCAACATGAGGCCCGATCCAAATGACATTTTGAATCATTTTTGGTAGAGTCCAAAAAATCAATTTTCTGATGAAAAACGATGACCCCGGACCAGTCGAACGTTGTAAAAATGGTCAATATTGATGAAATTTTAACATTTAATCTTTTGACTTTAAATGACGGTTGGATGTGAATTATTACTTTTTCAACTAAAATAAGTGTGTTTAAAGTCATTTCTGTGCCTGAAATTGGTCAAAATTGAAGATTTTGAGTAAGCAAAACTCTGTAAAAATGGCAATTTTGGTCACTGTGAGGGTTTAAAAAGTGGTTATTCAACATGAGGCCCGATCCAAATGACATTTTGAATCATTTTTGGTAGAGTCCAAAAAATCAATTTTCTGATGAAAAACGATGACCCCGGACCAGTCGAACGTTGAAAAAATGGTCAATATTGATGAAATTTTAACATTTAATCTTTTGACTTTAAATGACGATTGGATGTGAATTCTTACTTTTTCAACTAAAATAGGTGTGTTTAAAGTCATTTCTGTGCCTGAAATTTGTCAAAATTGAAGATTTTGAGTAAGCAAAACTCTGTAAAAATGGCCATTTTGGTCACTGTGAGGGTTTAAAAAGTGGTTATTCAACATGAGGCCCGATCCAAATGACATTTTGAATCATTTTTGGTAGAGTCCAAAAAATCAATTTTCTGATGAAAAACGATGACCCCGGACCAGTCGAACGTTGAAAAAATGGTCAATATTGATGAAATTTTAACATTTAATCTTTTGACTTTAAATGACGGTTGGATGTGAATTATTACTTTTTCAACTAAAATAAGTGTGTTTAAAGTCATTTCTGTGCCTGAAATTGGTCAAAATTGAAGATTTTGAGTAAGCAAAACTCTGTAAAAATGGCAATTTTGGTCACTGTGAGGGTTTAAAAAGTGGTTATTCAACATGAGGCCCGATCCAAATGACATTTTGAATCATTTTTGGTAGAGTCCAAAAAATCAATTTTCTGATGAAAAACGATGACCCCGGACCAGTCGAACGTTGTAAAAATGGTCAATATTGATGAAATTTTAACATTTAATCTTTTGACTTTAAATGACGGTTGGATGTGAATTATTACTTTTTCAACTAAAATAAGTGTGTTTAAAGTCATTTCTGTGCCTGAAATTGGTCAAAATTTAAGATTTTGAGTAAGCAAAACTCTGTAAAAATGGCAATTTTGGTCACTGTGAGGGTTTAAAAAGTGGTTATTCAACATGAGGCCCGATCCAAATGACATTTTGAATCATTTTTGGTAGAGTCCAAAAAATCAATTTTCTGATGAAAAACGATGACCCCGGACCAGTCGAACGTTGAAAAAATGGTCAATATTGATGAAATTTTTACATTTAATCTTTTGACTTTAAATGACGGTTGGATGTGAATTATTACTTTTTCAACTAAAATAAGTGTGTTTAAAGTCATTTCTGTGCCTGAAATTGGTCAAAATTTAAGATTTTGAGTAAGCAAAACTCTGTAAAAATGGCAATTTTGGTCACTGTGAGGGTTTAAAAAGTGGTTATTCAACATGAGGCCCGATCCAAATGACATTTTGAATCATTTTTGGTAGAGTCCAAAAAATCAATTTTCTGATGAAAAACGATGACCCCGGACCAGTCGAACGTTGAAAAAATGGTCAATATTGATGAAATTTTAACATTTAATCTTTTGACTTTAAATGACGGTTGGATGTGAATTATTACTTTTTCAACTAAAATAAGTGTGTTTAAAGTCATTTCTGTGCCTGAAGTTGGTCAAAATTGAAGATTTTGAGTAAGCAAAACTCTGTAAAAATGGCAATTTTGGTCACTGTGAGGGTTTAAAAAGTGGTTATTCAACATGAGGGCCGATCCAAATGACATTTTGAATCATTTTTGGTAGAGTCCAAAAAATCAATTTTCTGATGAAAAACGATGACCCCGGACCAGTCGAACGTTGTAAAAATGGTCAATATTGATGAAATTTTAACATTTAATCTTTTGACTTTAAATGACGGTTGGATGTGAATTATTACTTTTTCAACTAAAATAAGTGTGTTTAAAGTAATTTCTGTGCCTGAAATTGGTCAAAATTTAAGATTTTGAGTAAGCAAAACTCTGTAAAAATGGCAATTTTGGTCACTGTGAGGGTTTAAAAAGTGGTTATTCAACATGAGGCCCGATCCAAATGACATTTTGAATCATTTTTGGTAGAGTCCAAAAAATCAATTTTCTGATGAAAAACGATGACCCCGGACCAGTCGAACGTTGAAAAAATGGTCAATATTGATGAAATTTTAACATTTAATCTTTTGACTTTAAATAACGGTTGGATGTGAATTATTACTTTTTCAACTAAAATAAGTGTGTTTAAAGTCATTTCTGTGCCTGAAATTGGTCAAAATTGAAGATTTTGAGTAAGCAAAACTCTGTAAAAATGGCAATTTTGGTCACTGTGAGGGTTTAAAAAGTGGTTATTCAACATGAGACCCGATCCAAAAAACATTTTGAATCTTTTTTGGTAGAGTCCAAAAAATCCATTTTCTGATGAAAAACGATGACCCCGGACCAGTCGAACGTTGAAAAAATGGTCAATATTGATGAAATTTTAACATTTAATCTTTTGACTTTAAATGACGATTGGATGTGAATTCTTACTTTTTCAACTAAAATAAGTGTGTTTAAAGTCATTTCTGTGCCTGAAATTGGTCAAAATTGAAGATTTTGAGTAAGCAAAACTCTGTAAAAATGGCCATTTTGGTCACTGTGAGGGTTTAAAAAGTGGTTATTCAACATGAGGCCCGATCCAAATGACATTTTGAATCATTTTTGGTAGAGTCCAAAAAATCAATTTTCTGATGAAAAACGATGACCCCGGACCAGTCGAACGTTGAAAAAATGGTCAATATTGATGAAATTTTAACATTTAATCTTTTGACTTTAAATGACGGTTGGATGTGAATTATTACTTTTTCAACTAAAATAAGTGTGTTTAAAGTCATTTCTGTGCCTGAAATTGGTCAAAATTGAAGATTTTGAGTAAGCAAAACTCTGTAAAAATGGCAATTTTGGTCACTGTGAGGGTTTAAAAAGTGGTTATTCAACATGAGGCCCGATCCAAATGACATTTTGAATCATTTTTGGTAGAGTCCAAAAAATCAATTTTCTGATGAAAAACGATGACCCCGGACCAGTCGAACGTTGTAAAAATGGTCAATATTGATGAAATTTTAACATTTAATCTTTTGACTTTAAATGATGGTTGGATGTGAATTATTACTTTTTCAACTAAAATAAGTGTGTTTAAAGTCATTTCTGTGCCTGAAATTGGTCAAAATTTAAGATTTTGAGTAAGCAAAACTCTGTAAAAATGGCAATTTTGGTCACTGTGAGGGTTTAAAAAGTGGTTATTCAACATGAGGCCCGATCCAAATGACATTTTGAATCATTTTTGGTACAGTCCAAAAAATCCATTTTCTGATGAAAAACGATGACCCCGGACCAGTCGAACGTTGAAAAAATGGTCAATATTGATGAAATTTTAACATTTAATCTTTTGACTTTAAATAACGGTTGGATGTGAATTATTACTTTTTCAACTAAAATAAGTGTGTTTAAAGTCATTTCAGTGCCTGAAATTGGTCAAAATTGAAGATTTTGAGTAAGCAAAACTCTGTAAAAATGGCAATTTTGGTCACTGTGAGGGTTTAAAAAGTGGTTATTCAACATGAGACCCGATCCAAAAAACATTTTGAATCTTTTTTGGTAGAGTCCAAAAAATCCATTTTCTGATGAAAAACGATGACCCCGGACCAGTCGAACGTTGAAAAAATGGTCAATATTGAGGAAATTTTAACATTTAATCTTTTGACTTTAAATGACGGTTGGATGTGAATTCTTACTTTTTCAACTAAAATAAGTGTGTTTAAAGTCATTTCTGTGCCTGAAATTTGTCAAAATTGAAGATTTTGAGTAAGCAAAACTCTGTAAAAATGGCAATTTTGGTCACTGTGAGGGTTTAAAAAGTGGTTATTCAACATGAGGCCCGATCCAAATGACATTTTGAATCATTTTTGGTAGAGTCCAAAAAATAAATTTTCTGATGAAAAACGATGACCCCGGACCAGTCGAACGTTGAAAAAATGGTCAATATTGATGAAATTTTAACATTTAAACTTTTGACTTTAAATGACGGTTGGATGTGAATTATTACTTTTTCAACTAAAATAAGTGTGTTTAAAGTCATTTCTGTGCCTGAAATTGGTCAAAATTGAAGATTTTGAGTAAGCAAAACTCTGTAAAAATGGCAATTTTGGTCACTGTGAGGGTTTAAAAAGTGGTTATTCAACATGAGGCCCGATCCAAATGACATTTTGAATCATTTTTGGTAGAGTCCAAAAAATCAATTTTCTGATGAAAAACGATGACCCCGGACCAGTCGAACGTTGTAAAAATGGTCAATATTGATGAAATTTTAACATTTAATCTTTTGACTTTAAATGACGGTTGGATGTGAATTATTACTTTTTCAACTAAAATAAGTGTGTTTAAAGTCATTTCTGTGCATGAAATTGGTCAAAATTTAAGATTTTGAGTAAGCAAAACTCTGTAAAAATGGCAATTTTGGTCACTGTGAGGGTTTAAAAAGTGGTTATTCAACATGAGGCCCGATCCAAATGACATTTTGAATCATTTTTGGTAGAGTCCAAAAAATCAATTTTCTGATGAAAAACGATGACCCCGGACCAGTCGAACGTTGAAAAAATGGTCAATATTGATGAAATTTTAACATTTAATCTTTTGACTTTAAATGACGGTTGGATGTGAATTATTACTTTTTCAACTAAAACAAGTGTGTTTAAAGTCATTTCTGTGCCTGAAATTGGTCAAAATTTAAGATTTTGAGTAAGCAAAACTCTGTAAAAATTGCAATTTTGGTCACTGTGAGGGTTTAAAAAGTGGTTATTCAACATGAGGCCCGATCCAAATGACATTTTGAATCATTTTTGGTAGAGTCCAAAAAATCAATTTTCTGATGAAAAACGATGACCCCGGACCAGTCGAACGTTGAAAAAATGGTCAATATTGATGAAATTTTAACATTTAATCTTTTGACTTTAAATGACGGTTGGATGTGAATTATTACTTTTTCAACTAAAATAAGTGTGTTTAAAGTCATTTCTGTGCCTGAAATTGGTCAAAATTGAAGATTCTGAGTAAGCAAAACTCTGTAAAAATGGCAATTTTGGTCACTGTGAGGGTTTAAAAAGTGGTTATTCAACATGAGGCCCGATCCAAATGACATTTTGAATCATTTTTGGTAGAGTCCAAAAAATCAATTTTCTGATGAAAAACGATGACCCCGGACCAGTCGAACGTTGAAAAAATGGTCAATATTGATGAAATTTTAACATTTAATCTTTTGACTTTAAATGACGGTTGGATGTGAATTATTACTTTTTCAACTAAAATAAGTGTGTTTAAAGTCATTTCTGTGCCTGAAATTGGTCAAAATTGAAGATTTTGAGTAAGCAAAACTCTGTAAAAATGGCAATTTTGGTCACTGTGAGGGTTTAAAAAGTGGTTATTCAACATGAGGCCCGATCCAAATGACATTTTGAATCATTTTTGGTAGAGTCCAAAAAATCAATTTTCTGATGAAAAACGATGACCCCGGACCAGTCGAACGTTGTAAAAATGGTCAATATTGATGAAATTTTAACATTTAATCTTTTGACTTTAAATGACGGTTGGATGTGAATTATTACTTTTTCAACTAAAATAAGTGTGTTTAAAGTCATTTCTGTGCCTGAAATTGGTCAAAATTGAAGATTCTGAGTAAGCAAAACTCTGTAAAAATGGCAATTTTGGTCACTGTGAGGGTTTAAAAAGTGGTTATTCAACATGAGGCCCGATCCAAATGACATTTTGAATCATTTTTGGTAGAGTCCAAAAAATCAATTTTCTGATGAAAAACGATGACCCCGGACCAGTCGAACGTTGAAAAAATGGTCAATATTGATGAAATTTTAACATTTAAACTTTTGACTTTAAATGACGGTTGGATGTGAATTATTACTTTTTCAACTAAAATAAGTGTGTTTAAAGTCATTTCTGTGCCTGAAATTGGTCAAAATTGAAGATTTTGAGTAAGCAAAACTCTGTAAAAATGGCAATTTTGGTCACTGTGAGGGTTTAAAAAGTGGTTATTCAACATGAGGCCCGATCCAAATGACATTTTGAATCATTTTTGGTAGAGTCCAAAAAATCAATTTTCTGATGAAAAACGATGACCCCGGACCAGTCGAACGTTGTAAAAATGGTCAATATTGATGAAATTTTAACATTTAATCTTTTGACTTTAAATGACGGTTGGATGTGAATTATTACTTTTTCAACTAAAATAAGTGTGTTTAAAGTCATTTCTGTGCCTGAAATTGGTCAAAATTTAAGATTTTGAGTAAGCAAAACTCTGTAAAAATGGCAATTTTGGTCACTGTGAGGGTTTAAAAAGTGGTTATTCAACATGAGGCCCGATCCAAATGACATTTTGAATCATTTTTGGTAGAGTCCAAAAAATCAATTTTCTGATGAAAAACGATGACCCCGGACCAGTCGAACGTTGAAAAAATGGTCAATATTGATGAAATTTTAACATTTAATCTTTTGACTTTAAATGACGGTTGGATGTGAATTATTACTTTTTCAACTAAAACAAGTGTGTTTAAAGTCATTTCTGTGCCTGAAATTGGTCAAAATTTAAGATTTTGAGTAAGCAAAACTCTGTAAAAATTGCAATTTTGGTCACTGTGAGGGTTTAAAAAGTGGTTATTCAACATGAGGCCCGATCCAAATGACATTTTGAATCATTTTTGGTAGAGTCCAAAAAATCAATTTTCTGATGAAAAACGATGACCCCGGACCAGTCGAACGTTGAAAAAATGGTCAATATTGATGAAATTTTAACATTTAATCTTTTGACTTTAAATGACGGTTGGATGTGAATTATTACTTTTTCAACTAAAACAAGTGTGTTTAAAGTCATTTCTGTGCCTGAAATTGGTCAAAATTTAAGATTTTGAGTAAGCAAAACTCTGTAAAAATTGCAATTTTGGTCACTGTGAGGGTTTAAAAAGTGGTTATTCAACATGAGACCCGATCCAAAAAACATTTTGAATCTTTTTTGGTAGAGTCCAAAAAATCAATTTTCCGATGAAAAACGATGACCCCGGACCAGTCGAACGTTGAAAAAATTGTCAATATTGATGAAATTTTAACATTTAATCTTTTGACTTTAAATGACGGTTGGATGTGAATTATTACTTTTTCAACTAAAATAAGTGTGTTTAAAGTCATTTCTGTGCCTGAAATTGGTCAAAATTTAAGATTTTGAGTAAGCAAAACTCTGTAAAAATGGCAATTTTGGTCACTGTGAGGGTTTAAAAAGTGGTTATTCAACATGAGGCCCGATCCAAATGACATTTTGAATCATTTTTGGTAGAGTCCAAAAAATCAATTTTCTGATGAAAAACGATGACCCCGGACCAGTCGAACGTTGAAAAAATGGTCAATATTGATGAAATTTTTACATTTAATCTTTTGACTTTAAATGACGGTTGGATGTGAATTATTACTTTTTCAACTAAAATAAGTGTGTTTAAAGTCATTTCTGTGCCTGAAATTGGTCAAAATTTAAGATTTTGAGTAAGCAAAACTCTGTAAAAATGGCAATTTTGGTCACTGTGAGGGTTTAAAAAGTGGTTATTCAACATGAGGCCCGATCCAAATGACATTTTGAATCATTTTTGGTAGAGTCCAAAAAATCAATTTTCTGATGAAAAACGATGACCCCGGACCAGTCGAACGTTGAAAAAATGGTCAATATTGATGAAATTTTAACATTTAATCTTTTGACTTTAAATGACGGTTGGATGTGAATTATTACTTTTTCAACTAAAATAAGTGTGTTTAAAGTCATTTCTGTGCCTGAAGTTGGTCAAAATTGAAGATTTTGAGTAAGCAAAACTCTGTAAAAATGGCAATTTTGGTCACTGTGAGGGTTTAAAAAGTGGTTATTCAACATGAGGCCCGATCCAAATGACATTTTGAATCATTTTTGGTAGAGTCCAAAAAATCAATTTTCTGATGAAAAACGATGACCCCGGACCAGTCGAACGTTGTAAAAATGGTCAATATTGATGAAATTTTAACATTTAATCTTTTGACTTTAAATGACGGTTGGATGTGAATTATTACTTTTTCAACTAAAATAAGTGTGTTTAAAGTCATTTCTGTGCCTGAAATTGGTCAAAATTTAAGATTTTGAGTAAGCAAAACTCTGTAAAAATGGCAATTTTGGTCACTGTGAGGGTTTAAAAAGTGGTTATTCAACATGAGACCCGATCCAAAAAACATTTTGAATCTTTTTTGGTAGAGTCCAAAAAATCCATTTTCTGATGAAAAACGATGACCCCGGACCAGTCGAACGTTGAAAAAATGGTCAATATTGATGAAATTTTAACATTTAATCTTTTGACTTTAAATGACGATTGGATGTGAATTCTTACTTTTTCAACTAAAATAAGTGTGTTTAAAGTCATTTCTGTGCCTGAAATTTGTCAAAATTGAAGATTTTGAGTAAGCAAAACTCTGTAAAAATGGCCATTTTGGTCACTGTGAGGGTTTAAAAAGTGGTTATTCAACATGAGGCCCGATCCAAATGACATTTTGAATCATTTTTGGTAGAGTCCAAAAAATCAATTTTCTGATGAAAAACGATGACCCCGGACCAGTCGAACGTTGTAAAAATGGTCAATATTGATGAAATTTTAACATTTAATCTTTTGACTTTAAATGACGGTTGGATGTGAATTATTACTTTTTCAACTAAAATAAGTGTGTTTAAAGTCATTTCTGTGCCTGAAATTGGTCAAAATTGAAGATTCTGAGTAAGCAAAACTCTGTAAAAATGGCAATTTTGGTCACTGTGAGGGTTTAAAAAGTGGTTATTCAACATGAGGCCCGATCCAAATGACATTTTGAATCATTTTTGGTAGAGTCCAAAAAATCAATTTTCTGATGAAAAACGATGACCCCGGACCAGTCGAACGTTGAAAAAATGGTCAATATTGATGAAATTTTAACATTTAAACTTTTGACTTTAAATGACGGTTGGATGTGAATTATTACTTTTTCAACTAAAATAAGTGTGTTTAAAGTCATTTCTGTGCCTGAAATTGGTCAAAATTGAAGATTTTGAGTAAGCAAAACTCTGTAAAAATGGCAATTTTGGTCACTGTGAGGGTTTAAAAAGTGGTTATTCAACATGAGGCCCGATCCAAATGACATTTTGAATCATTTTTGGTAGAGTCCAAAAAATCAATTTTCTGATGAAAAACGATGACCCCGGACCAGTCGAACGTTGTAAAAATGGTCAATATTGATGAAATTTTAACATTTAATCTTTTGACTTTAAATGACGGTTGGATGTGAATTATTACTTTTTCAACTAAAATAAGTGTGTTTAAAGTCATTTCTGTGCCTGAAATTGGTCAAAATTTAAGATTTTGAGTAAGCAAAACTCTGTAAAAATGGCAATTTTGGTCACTGTGAGGGTTTAAAAAGTGGTTATTCAACATGAGGCCCGATCCAAATGACATTTTGAATCATTTTTGGTAGAGTCCAAAAAATCAATTTTCTGATGAAAAACGATGACCCCGGACCAGTCGAACGTTGAAAAAATGGTCAATATTGATGAAATTTTAACATTTAATCTTTTGACTTTAAATGACGGTTAGATGTGAATTATTACTTTTTCAACTAAAACAAGTGTGTTTAAAGTCATTTCTGTGCCTGAAATTGGTCAAAATTTAAGATTTTGAGTAAGCAAAACTCTGTAAAAATTGCAATTTTGGTCACTGTGAGGGTTTAAAAAGTGGTTATTCAACATGAGGCCCGATCCAAATGACATTTTGAATCATTTTTGGTAGAGTCTAAAAAATCAATTTTCTGATGAAAAACGATGACCCCGGACCAGTCGAACGTTGAAAAAATGGTCAATATTGATGAAATTTTAACATTTAATCTTTTGACTTTAAATGACGGTTGGATGTGAATTATTACTTTTTCAACTAAAACAAGTGTGTTTAAAGTCATTTCTGTGCCTGAAATTGGTCAAAATTTAAGATTTTGAGTAAGCAAAACTCTGTAAAAATTGCAATTTTGGTCACTGTGAGGGTTTAAAAAGTGGTTATTCAACATGAGACCCGATCCAAAAAACATTTTGAATCTTTTTTGGTAGAGTCCAAAAAATCAATTTTCCGATGAAAAACGATGACCCCGGACCAGTCGAACGTTGAAAAAATTGTCAATATTGATGAAATTTTAACATTTAATCTTTTGACTTTAAATGACGGTTGGATGTGAATTATTACTTTTTCAACTAAAATAAGTGTGTTTAAAGTCCTTTCTGTGCCTGAAATTGGTCAAAATTGAAGATTTTGAGTAAGCAAAACTCTGTAAAAATGGCAATTTTGGTCACTGTGAGGGTTTAAAAAGTGGTTATTCAACATGAGGCCCGATCCAAATGACATTTTGAATCATTTTTGGTAGAGTCCAAAAAATCAATTTTCTGATGAAAAACGATGACCCCGGACCAGTCGAACGTTGAAAAAATGGTCAATATTGATGAAATTTTTACATTTAATCTTTTGACTTTAAATGACGGTTGGATGTGAATTATTACTTTTTCAACTAAAATAAGTGTGTTTAAAGTCATTTCTGTGCCTGAAATTGGTCAAAATTTAAGATTTTGAGTAAGCAAAACTCTGTAAAAATGGCAATTTTGGTCACTGTGAGGGTTTAAAAAGTGGTTATTCAACATGAGGCCCGATCCAAATGACATTTTGAATCATTTTTGGTAGAGTCCAAAAAATCAATTTTCTGATGAAAAACGATGACCCCGGACCAGTCGAACGTTGAAAAAATGGTCAATATTGATGAAATTTTAACATTTAATCTTTTGACTTTAAATGACGGTTGGATGTGAATTATTACTTTTTCAACTAAAATAAGTGTGTTTAAAGTCATTTCTGTGCCTGAAGTTGGTCAAAATTGAAGATTTTGAGTAAGCAAAACTCTGTAAAAATGGCAATTTTGGTCACTGTGAGGGTTTAAAAAGTGGTTATTCAACATGAGGCCCGATCCAAATGACATTTTGAATCATTTTTGGTAGAGTCCAAAAAATCAATTTTCTGATGAAAAACGATGACCCCGGACCAGTCGAACGTTGTAAAAATGGTCAATATTGATGAAATTTTAACATTTAATCTTTTGACTTTAAATGACGGTTGGATGTGAATTATTACTTTTTCAACTAAAATAAGTGTGTTTAAAGTCATTTCTGTGCCTGAAATTGGTCAAAATTTAAGATTTTGAGTAAGCAAAACTCTGTAAAAATGGCAATTTTGGTCACTGTGAGGGTTTAAAAAGTGGTTATTCAACATGAGGCCCGATCCAAATGACATTTTGAATCATTTTTGGTAGAGTCCAAAAAATCAATTTTCTGATGAAAAACGATGACCCCGGACCAGTCGAACGTTGAAAAAATGGTCAATATTGATGAAATTTTAACATTTAATCTTTTGACTTTAAATAACGGTTGGATGTGAATTATTACTTTTTCAACTAAAATAAGTGTGTTTAAAGTCATTTCTGTGCCTGAAATTGGTCAAAATTGAAGATTTTGAGTAAGCAAAACTCTGTAAAAATGGCAATTTTGGTCACTGTGAGGGTTTAAAAAGTGGTTATTCAACATGAGACCCGATCCAAAAAACATTTTGAATCTTTTTTGGTAGAGTCCAAAAAATCCATTTTCTGATGAAAAACGATGACCCCGGACCAGTCGAACGTTGAAAAAATGGTCAATATTGATGAAATTTTAACATTTAATCTTTTGACTTTAAATGACGATTGGATGTGAATTCTTACTTTTTCAACTAAAATAAGTGTGTTTAAAGTCATTTCTGTGCCTGAAATTTGTCAAAATTGAAGATTTTGAGTAAGCAAAACTCTGTAAAAATGGCCATTTTGGTCACTGTGAGGGTTTAAAAAGTGGTTATTCAACATGAGGCCCGATCCAAATGACATTTTGAATCATTTTTGGTAGAGTCCAAAAAATCAATTTTCTGATGAAAAACGATGACCCCGGACCAGTCGAACGTTGAAAAAATGGTCAATATTGATGAAATTTTAACATTTAATCTTTTGACTTTAAATGACGGTTGGATGTGAATTATTACTTTTTCAACTAAAATAAGTGTGTTTAAAGTCATTTCTGTGCCTGAAATTGGTCAAAATTGAAGATTTTGAGTAAGCAAAACTCTGTAAAAATGGCAATTTTGGTCACTGTGAGGGTTTAAAAAGTGGTTATTCAACATGAGGCCCGATCCAAATGACATTTTGAATCATTTTTGGTAGAGTCCAAAAAATCAATTTTCTGATGAAAAACGATGACCCCGGACCAGTCGAACGTTGTAAAAATGGTCAATATTGATGAAATTTTAACATTTAATCTTTTGACTTTAAATGACGGTTGGATGTGAATTATTACTTTTTCAACTAAAATAAGTGTGTTTAAAGTCATTTCTGTGCCTGAAATTGGTCAAAATTTAAGATTTTGAGTAAGCAAAACTCTGTAAAAATGGCAATTTTGGTCACTGTGAGGGTTTAAAAAGTGGTTATTCAACATGAGGCCCGATCCAAATGACATTTTGAATCATTTTTGGTAGAGTCCAAAAAATCAATTTTCTGATGAAAAACGATGACCCCGGACCAGTCGAACGTTGAAAAAATGGTCAATATTGATGAAATTTTAACATTTAATCTTTTGACTTTAAATGACGGTTGGATGTGAATTCTTACTTTTTCAACTGAAATAAGTGTGTTTAAAGTCATTTCTGTGCCTGAAATTGGTCAAAATTGAAGATTTTGAGTAAGCAAAACTCTGTAAAAATGGTAATTTTGGTCACTGTGAGGGTTTAAAAAGTGGTTATTCAACATGAGGCCCGATCCAAATGACATTTTGAATCATTTTTGGTAGAGTCCAAAAAATCAATTTTCTGATGAAAAACGATGACCCCGGACCAGTCGAACGTTGAAAAAATGGTCAATATTGATGAAATTTTAACATTTAATCTTTTGACTTTAAATAACGGTTGGATGTGAATTATTACTTTTTCAACTAAAATAAGTGTGTTTAAAGTCATTTCAGTGCCTGAAATTGGTCAAAATTGAAGATTTTGAGTAAGCAAAACTCTGTAAAAATGGCAATTTTGGTCACTGTGAGGGTTTAAAAAGTGGTTATTCAACATGAGACCCGATCCAAAAAACATTTTGAATCTTTTTTGGTAGAGTCCAAAAAATCCATTTTCTGATGAAAAACGATGACCCCGGACCAGTCGAACGTTGAAAAAATGGTCAATATTGAGGAAATTTTAACATTTAATCTTTTGACTTTAAATGACGGTTGGATGTGAATTCTTACTTTTTCAACTAAAATAAGTGTGTTTAAAGTCATTTCTGTGCCTGAAATTGGTCAAAATTGAAGATTTTGAGTAAGCAAAACTCTGTAAAAATGGTAATTTTGGTCACTGTGAGGGTTTAAAAAGTGGTTATTCAACATGAGGCCCGATCCAAATGACATTTTGAATCATTTTTGGTAGAGTCCAAAAAATCAATTTTCTGATGAAAAACGATGACCCCGGACCAGTCGAACGTTGAAAAAATGGTCAATATTGATGAAATTTTAACATTTAATCTTTTGACTTTAAATGACGGTTGGATGTGAATTATTACTTTTTCAACTAAAATAAGTGTGTTTAAAGTCATTTCTGTGCCTGAAATTGGTCAAAATTGAAGATTTTGAGTAAGCAAAACTCTGTAAAAATTGCAATTTTGGTCACTGTGAGGGTTTAAAAAGTGGTTATTCAACATGAGGCCCGATCCAAATGACATTTTGAATCATTTTTGGTAGAGTCCAAAAAATCAATTTTCTGATGAAAAACGATGACCCCGGACCAGTCGAACGTTGTAAAAATGGTCAATATTGATGAAATTTTAACATTTAATCTTTTGACTTTAAATGACGGTTGGATGTGAATTATTACTTTTTCAACTAAAATAAGTGTGTTTAAAGTCATTTCTGTGCCTGAAATTGGTCAAAATTGAAGATTTTGAGTAAGCAAAACTCTGTAAAAATGGCAATTTTGGTCACTGTGAGGGTTTAAAAAGTGGTTATTCAACATGAGGCCCGATCCAAATGACATTTTGAATCATTTTTGGTAGAGTCCAAAAAATCAATTTTCTGATGAAAAACGATGACCCCGGACCAGTCGAACGTTGAAAAAATGGTCAATATTGATGAAATTTTAACATTTAATCTTTTGACTTTAAATGACGGTTGGATGTGAATTATTACTTTTTCAACTAAAACAAGTGTGTTTAAAGTCATTTCTGTGCCTGAAATTGGTCAAAATTTAAGATTTTGAGTAAGCAAAACTCTGTAAAAATTGCAATTTTGGTCACTGTGAGGGTTTAAAAAGTGGTTATTCAACATGAGGCCCGATCCAAATGACATTTTGAATCATTTTTGGTAGAGTCCAAAAAATCAATTTTCTGATGAAAAACGATGACCCCGGACCAGTCGAACGTTGAAAAAATGGTCAATATTGATGAAATTTTAACATTTAATCTTTTGACTTTAAATGACGGTTGGATGTGAATTATTACTTTTTCAACTAAAACAAGTGTGTTTAAAGTCATTTCTGTGCCTGAAATTGGTCAAAATTTAAGATTTTGAGTAAGCAAAACTCTGTAAAAATTGCAATTTTGGTCACTGTGAGGGTTTAAAAAGTGGTTATTCAACATGAGACCCGATCCAAAAAACATTTTGAATCTTTTTTGGTAGAGTCCAAAAAATCAATTTTCCGATGAAAAACGATGACCCCGGACCAGTCGAACGTTGAAAAAATGGTCAATATTGATGAAATTTTAACATTTAATCTTTTGACTTTAAATGACGGTTGGATGTGAATTATTACTTTTTCAACTAAAATAAGTGTGTTTAAAGTCATTTCTGTGCCTGAAGTTGGTCAAAATTGAAGATTTTGAGTAAGCAAAACTCTGTAAAAATGGCAATTTTGGTCACTGTGAGGGTTTAAAAAGTGGTTATTCAACATGAGGCCCGATCCAAATGACATTTTGAATCATTTTTGGTAGAGTCCAAAAAATCAATTTTCTGATGAAAAACGATGACCCCGGACCAGTCGAACGTTGTAAAAATGGTCAATATTGATGAAATTTTAACATTTAATCTTTTGACTTTAAATGACGGTTGGATGTGAATTATTACTTTTTCAACTAAAATAAGTGTGTTTAAAGTCATTTCTGTGCCTGAAATTGGTCAAAATTTAAGATTTTGAGTAAGCAAAACTCTGTAAAAATGGCAATTTTGGTCACTGTGAGGGTTTAAAAAGTGGTTATTCAACATGAGGCCCGATCCAAATGACATTTTGAATCATTTTTGGTAGAGTCCAAAAAATCAATTTTCTGATGAAAAACGATGACCCCGGACCAGTCGAACGTTGAAAAAATGGTCAATATTGATGAAATTTTAACATTTAATCTTTTGACTTTAAATAACGGTTGGATGTGAATTATTACTTTTTCAACTAAAATAAGTGTGTTTAAAGTCATTTCTGTGCCTGAAATTGGTCAAAATTGAAGATTTTGAGTAAGCAAAACTCTGTAAAAATGGCAATTTTGGTCACTGTGAGGGTTTAAAAAGTGGTTATTCAACATGAGACCCGATCCAAAAAACATTTTGAATCTTTTTTGGTAGAGTCCAAAAAATCCATTTTCTGATGAAAAACGATGACCCCGGACCAGTCGAACGTTGAAAAAATGGTCAATATTGATGAAATTTTAACATTTAATCTTTTGACTTTAAATGACGATTGGATGTGAATTCTTACTTTTTCAACTAAAATAAGTGTGTTTAAAGTCATTTCTGTGCCTGAAATTTGTCAAAATTGAAGATTTTGAGTAAGCAAAACTCTGTAAAAATGGCCATTTTGGTCACTGTGAGGGTTTAAAAAGTGGTTATTCAACATGAGGCCCGATCCAAATGACATTTTGAATCATTTTTGGTAGAGTCCAAAAAATCAATTTTCTGATGAAAAACGATGACCCCGGACCAGTCGAACGTTGAAAAAATGGTCAATATTGATGAAATTTTAACATTTAATCTTTTGACTTTAAATGACGGTTGGATGTGAATTATTACTTTTTCAACTAAAATAAGTGTGTTTAAAGTCATTTCTGTGCCTGAAATTGGTCAAAATTGAAGATTTTGAGTAAGCAAAACTCTGTAAAAATGGCAATTTTGGTCACTGTGAGGGTTTAAAAAGTGGTTATTCAACATGAGGCCCGATCCAAATGACATTTTGAATCATTTTTGGTAGAGTCCAAAAAATCAATTTTCTGATGAAAAACGATGACCCCGGACCAGTCGAACGTTGTAAAAATGGTCAATATTGATGAAATTTTAACATTTAATCTTTTGACTTTAAATGACGGTTGGATGTGAATTATTACTTTTTCAACTAAAATAAGTGTGTTTAAAGTCATTTCTGTGCCTGAAATTGGTCAAAATTTAAGATTTTGAGTAAGCAAAACTCTGTAAAAATGGCAATTTTGGTCACTGTGAGGGTTTAAAAAGTGGTTATTCAACATGAGGCCCGATCCAAATGACATTTTGAATCATTTTTGGTAGAGTCCAAAAAATCAATTTTCTGATGAAAAACGATGACCCCGGACCAGTCGAACGTTGAAAAAATGGTCAATATTGATGAAATTTTAACATTTAATCTTTTGACTTTAAATGACGGTTGGATGTGAATTCTTACTTTTTCAACTGAAATAAGTGTGTTTAAAGTCATTTCTGTGCCTGAAATTGGTCAAAATTGAAGATTTTGAGTAAGCAAAACTCTGTAAAAATGGTAATTTTGGTCACTGTGAGGGTTTAAAAAGTGGTTATTCAACATGAGGCCCGATCCAAATGACATTTTGAATCATTTTTGGTAGAGTCCAAAAAATCAATTTTCTGATGAAAAACGATGACCCCGGACCAGTCGAACGTTGAAAAAATGGTCAATATTGATGAAATTTTAACATTTAATCTTTTGACTTTAAATAACGGTTGGATGTGAATTATTACTTTTTCAACTAAAATAAGTGTGTTTAAAGTCATTTCAGTGCCTGAAATTGGTCAAAATTGAAGATTTTGAGTAAGCAAAACTCTGTAAAAATGGCAATTTTGGTCACTGTGAGGGTTTAAAAAGTGGTTATTCAACATGAGACCCGATCCAAAAAACATTTTGAATCTTTTTTGGTAGAGTCCAAAAAATCCATTTTCTGATGAAAAACGATGACCCCGGACCAGTCGAACGTTGAAAAAATGGTCAATATTGAGGAAATTTTAACATTTAATCTTTTGACTTTAAATGACGGTTGGATGTGAATTCTTACTTTTTCAACTAAAATAAGTGTGTTTAAAGTCATTTCTGTGCCTGAAATTGGTCAAAATTGAAGATTTTGAGTAAGCAAAACTCTGTAAAAATGGTAATTTTGGTCACTGTGAGGGTTTAAAAAGTGGTTATTCAACATGAGGCCCGATCCAAATGACATTTTGAATCATTTTTGGTAGAGTCCAAAAAATCAATTTTCTGATGAAAAACGATGACCCCGGACCAGTCGAACGTTGAAAAAATGGTCAATATTGATGAAATTTTAACATTTAATCTTTTGACTTTAAATGACGGTTGGATGTGAATTATTACTTTTTCAACTAAAATAAGTGTGTTTAAAGTCATTTCTGTGCCTGAAATTGGTCAAAATTGAAGATTTTGAGTAAGCAAAACTCTGTAAAAATTGCAATTTTGGTCACTGTGAGGGTTTAAAAAGTGGTTATTCAACATGAGGCCCGATCCAAATGACATTTTGAATCATTTTTGGTAGAGTCCAAAAAATCAATTTTCTGATGAAAAACGATGACCCCGGACCAGTCGAACGTTGTAAAAATGGTCAATATTGATGAAATTTTAACATTTAATCTTTTGACTTTAAATGACGGTTGGATGTGAATTATTACTTTTTCAACTAAAATAAGTGTGTTTAAAGTCATTTCTGTGCCTGAAATTGGTCAAAATTGAAGATTTTGAGTAAGCAAAACTCTGTAAAAATGGCAATTTTGGTCACTGTGAGGGTTTAAAAAGTGGTTATTCAACATGAGGCCCGATCCAAATGACATTTTGAATCATTTTTGGTAGAGTCCAAAAAATCAATTTTCTGATGAAAAACGATGACCCCGGACCAGTCGAACGTTGAAAAAATGGTCAATATTGATGAAATTTTAACATTTAATCTTTTGACTTTAAATGACGGTTGGATGTGAATTATTACTTTTTCAACTAAAACAAGTGTGTTTAAAGTCATTTCTGTGCCTGAAATTGGTCAAAATTTAAGATTTTGAGTAAGCAAAACTCTGTAAAAATTGCAATTTTGGTCACTGTGAGGGTTTAAAAAGTGGTTATTCAACATGAGGCCCGATCCAAATGACATTTTGAATCATTTTTGGTAGAGTCCAAAAAATCAATTTTCTGATGAAAAACGATGACCCCGGACCAGTCGAACGTTGAAAAAATGGTCAATATTGATGAAATTTTAACATTTAATCTTTTGACTTTAAATGACGGTTGGATGTGAATTATTACTTTTTCAACTAAAACAAGTGTGTTTAAAGTCATTTCTGTGCCTGAAATTGGTCAAAATTTAAGATTTTGAGTAAGCAAAACTCTGTAAAAATTGCAATTTTGGTCACTGTGAGGGTTTAAAAAGTGGTTATTCAACATGAGACCCGATCCAAAAAACATTTTGAATCTTTTTTGGTAGAGTCCAAAAAATCAATTTTCCGATGAAAAACGATGACCCCGGACCAGTCGAACGTTGAAAAAATTGTCAATATTGATGAAATTTTAACATTTAATCTTTTGACTTTAAATGACGGTTGGATGTGAATTATTACTTTTTCAACTAAAATAAGTGTGTTTAAAGTCATTTCTGTGCCTGAAATTGGTCAAAATTTAAGATTTTGAGTAAGCAAAACTCTGTAAAAATGGCAATTTTGGTCACTGTGAGGGTTTAAAAAGTGGTTATTCAACATGAGGCCCGATCCAAATGACATTTTGAATCATTTTTGGTAGAGTCCAAAAAATCAATTTTCTGATGAAAAACGATGACCCCGGACCAGTCGAACGTTGAAAAAATGGTCAATATTGATGAAATTTTTACATTTAATCTTTTGACTTTAAATGACGGTTGGATGTGAATTATTACTTTTTCAACTAAAATAAGTGTGTTTAAAGTCATTTCTGTGCCTGAAATTGGTCAAAATTTAAGATTTTGAGTAAGCAAAACTCTGTAAAAATGGCAATTTTGGTCACTGTGAGGGTTTAAAAAGTGGTTATTCAACATGAGGCCCGATCCAAATGACATTTTGAATCATTTTTGGTAGAGTCCAAAAAATCAATTTTCTGATGAAAAACGATGACCCCGGACCAGTCGAACGTTGAAAAAATGGTCAATATTGATGAAATTTTAACATTTAATCTTTTGACTTTAAATGACGGTTGGATGTGAATTATTACTTTTTCAACTAAAATAAGTGTGTTTAAAGTCATTTCTGTGCCTGAAGTTGGTCAAAATTGAAGATTTTGAGTAAGCAAAACTCTGTAAAAATGGCAATTTTGGTCACTGTGAGGGTTTAAAAAGTGGTTATTCAACATGAGGCCCGATCCAAATGACATTTTGAATCATTTTTGGTAGAGTCCAAAAAATCAATTTTCTGATGAAAAACGATGACCCCGGACCAGTCGAACGTTGTAAAAATGGTCAATATTGATGAAATTTTAACATTTAATCTTTTGACTTTAAATGACGGTTGGATGTGAATTATTACTTTTTCAACTAAAATAAGTGTGTTTAAAGTCATTTCTGTGCCTGAAATTGGTCAAAATTTAAGATTTTGAGTAAGCAAAACTCTGTAAAAATGGCAATTTTGGTCACTGTGAGGGTTTAAAAAGTGGTTATTCAACATGAGGCCCGATCCAAATGACATTTTGAATCATTTTTGGTAGAGTCCAAAAAATCAATTTTCTGATGAAAAACGATGACCCCGGACCAGTCGAACGTTGAAAAAATGGTCAATATTGATGAAATTTTAACATTTAATCTTTTGACTTTAAATAACGGTTGGATGTGAATTATTACTTTTTCAACTAAAATAAGTGTGTTTAAAGTCATTTCTGTGCCTGAAATTGGTCAAAATTGAAGATTTTGAGTAAGCAAAACTCTGTAAAAATGGCAATTTTGGTCACTGTGAGGGTTTAAAAAGTGGTTATTCAACATGAGACCCGATCCAAAAAACATTTTGAATCTTTTTTGGTAGAGTCCAAAAAATCCATTTTCTGATGAAAAACGATGACCCCGGACCAGTCGAACGTTGAAAAAATGGTCAATATTGATGAAATTTTAACATTTAATCTTTTGACTTTAAATGACGATTGGATGTGAATTCTTACTTTTTCAACTAAAATAAGTGTGTTTAAAGTCATTTCTGTGCCTGAAATTTGTCAAAATTGAAGATTTTGAGTAAGCAAAACTCTGTAAAAATGGCCATTTTGGTCACTGTGAGGGTTTAAAAAGTGGTTATTCAACATGAGGCCCGATCCAAATGACATTTTGAATCATTTTTGGTAGAGTCCAAAAAATCAATTTTCTGATGAAAAACGATGACCCCGGACCAGTCGAACGTTGTAAAAATGGTCAATATTGATGAAATTTTAACATTTAATCTTTTGACTTTAAATGACGGTTGGATGTGAATTATTACTTTTTCAACTAAAATAAGTGTGTTTAAAGTCATTTCTGTGCCTGAAATTGGTCAAAATTGAAGATTCTGAGTAAGCAAAACTCTGTAAAAATGGCAATTTTGGTCACTGTGAGGGTTTAAAAAGTGGTTATTCAACATGAGGCCCGATCCAAATGACATTTTGAATCATTTTTGGTAGAGTCCAAAAAATCAATTTTCTGATGAAAAACGATGACCCCGGACCAGTCGAACGTTGAAAAAATGGTCAATATTGATGAAATTTTAACATTTAAACTTTTGACTTTAAATGACGGTTGGATGTGAATTATTACTTTTTCAACTAAAATAAGTGTGTTTAAAGTCATTTCTGTGCCTGAAATTGGTCAAAATTGAAGATTTTGAGTAAGCAAAACTCTGTAAAAATGGCAATTTTGGTCACTGTGAGGGTTTAAAAAGTGGTTATTCAACATGAGGCCCGATCCAAATGACATTTTGAATCATTTTTGGTAGAGTCCAAAAAATCAATTTTCTGATGAAAAACGATGACCCCGGACCAGTCGAACGTTGTAAAAATGGTCAATATTGATGAAATTTTAACATTTAATCTTTTGACTTTAAATGACGGTTGGATGTGAATTATTACTTTTTCAACTAAAATAAGTGTGTTTAAAGTCATTTCTGTGCCTGAAATTGGTCAAAATTTAAGATTTTGAGTAAGCAAAACTCTGTAAAAATGGCAATTTTGGTCACTGTGAGGGTTTAAAAAGTGGTTATTCAACATGAGGCCCGATCCAAATGACATTTTGAATCATTTTTGGTAGAGTCCAAAAAATCAATTTTCTGATGAAAAACGATGACCCCGGACCAGTCGAACGTTGAAAAAATGGTCAATATTGATGAAATTTTAACATTTAATCTTTTGACTTTAAATGACGGTTGGATGTGAATTATTACTTTTTCAACTAAAACAAGTGTGTTTAAAGTCATTTCTGTGCCTGAAATTGGTCAAAATTTAAGATTTTGAGTAAGCAAAACTCTGTAAAAATTGCAATTTTGGTCACTGTGAGGGTTTAAAAAGTGGTTATTCAACATGAGGCCCGATCCAAATGACATTTTGAATCATTTTTGGTAGAGTCTAAAAAATCAATTTTCTGATGAAAAACGATGACCCCGGACCAGTCGAACGTTGAAAAAATGGTCAATATTGATGAAATTTTAACATTTAATCTTTTGACTTTAAATGACGGTTGGATGTGAATTATTACTTTTTCAACTAAAACAAGTGTGTTTAAAGTCATTTCTGTGCCTGAAATTGGTCAAAATTTAAGATTTTGAGTAAGCAAAACTCTGTAAAAATTGCAATTTTGGTCACTGTGAGGGTTTAAAAAGTGGTTATTCAACATGAGACCCGATCCAAAAAACATTTTGAATCTTTTTTGGTAGAGTCCAAAAAATCAATTTTCCAATGAAAAACGATGACCCCGGACCAGTCGAACGTTGAAAAAATTGTCAATATTGATGAAATTTTAACATTTAATCTTTTGACTTTAAATGACGGTTGGATGTGAATTATTACTTTTTCAACTAAAATAAGTGTGTTTAAAGTCCTTTCTGTGCCTGAAATTGGTCAAAATTGAAGATTTTGAGTAAGCAAAACTCTGTAAAAATGGCAATTTTGGTCACTGTGAGGGTTTAAAAAGTGGTTATTCAACATGAGGCCCGATCCAAATGACATTTTGAATCATTTTTGGTAGAGTCCAAAAAATCAATTTTCTGATGAAAAACGATGACCCCGGACCAGTCGAACGTTGAAAAAATGGTCAATATTGATGAAATTTTTACATTTAATCTTTTGACTTTAAATGACGGTTGGATGTGAATTATTACTTTTTCAACTAAAATAAGTGTGTTTAAAGTCATTTCTGTGCCTGAAATTGGTCAAAATTTAAGATTTTGAGTAAGCAAAACTCTGTAAAAATGGCAATTTTGGTCACTGTGAGGGTTTAAAAAGTGGTTATTCAACATGAGGCCCGATCCAAATGACATTTTGAATCATTTTTGGTAGAGTCCAAAAAATCAATTTTCTGATGAAAAACGATGACCCCGGACCAGTCGAACGTTGAAAAAATGGTCAATATTGATGAAATTTTAACATTTAATCTTTTGACTTTAAATGACGGTTGGATGTGAATTATTACTTTTTCAACTAAAATAAGTGTGTTTAAAGTCATTTCTGTGCCTGAAGTTGGTCAAAATTGAAGATTTTGAGTAAGCAAAACTCTGTAAAAATGGCAATTTTGGTCACTGTGAGGGTTTAAAAAGTGGTTATTCAACATGAGGCCCGATCCAAATGACATTTTGAATCATTTTTGGTAGAGTCCAAAAAATCAATTTTCTGATGAAAAACGATGACCCCGGACCAGTCGAACGTTGTAAAAATGGTCAATATTGATGAAATTTTAACATTTAATCTTTTGACTTTAAATGACGGTTGGATGTGAATTATTACTTTTTCACCTAAAATAAGTGTGTTTAAAGTCATTTCTGTGCCTGAAATTGGTCAAAATTTAAGATTTTGAGTAAGCAAAACTCTGTAAAAATGGCAATTTTGGTCACTGTGAGGGTTTAAAAAGTGGTTATTCAACATGAGGCCCGATCCAAATGACATTTTGAATCATTTTTGGTAGAGTCCAAAAAATCAATTTTCTGATGAAAAACGATGACCCCGGACCAGTCGAACGTTGAAAAAATGGTCAATATTGATGAAATTTTAACATTTAATCTTTTGACTTTAAATAACGGTTGGATGTGAATTATTACTTTTTCAACTAAAATAAGTGTGTTTAAAGTCATTTCTGTGCCTGAAATTGGTCAAAATTGAAGATTTTGAGTAAGCAAAACTCTGTAAAAATGGCAATTTTGGTCACTGTGAGGGTTTAAAAAGTGGTTATTCAACATGAGACCCGATCCAAAAAACATTTTGAATCTTTTTTGGTAGAGTCCAAAAAATCCATTTTCTGATGAAAAACGATGACCCCGGACCAGTCGAACGTTGAAAAAATGGTCAATATTGATGAAATTTTAACATTTAATCTTTTGACTTTAAATGACGATTGGATGTGAATTCTTACTTTTTCAACTAAAATAAGTGTGTTTAAAGTCATTTCTGTGCCTGAAATTTGTCAAAATTGAAGATTTTGAGTAAGCAAAACTCTGTAAAAATGGCCATTTTGGTCACTGTGAGGGTTTAAAAAGTGGTTATTCAACATGAGGCCCGATCCAAATGACATTTTGAATCATTTTTGGTAGAGTCCAAAAAATCAATTTTCTGATGAAAAACGATGACCCCGGACCAGTCGAACGTTGAAAAAATGGTCAATATTGATGAAATTTTAACATTTAATCTTTTGACTTTAAATGACGGTTGGATGTGAATTATTACTTTTTCAACTAAAATAAGTGTGTTTAAAGTCATTTCTGTGCCTGAAATTGGTCAAAATTGAAGATTTTGAGTAAGCAAAACTCTGTAAAAATGGCAATTTTGGTCACTGTGAGGGTTTAAAAAGTGGTTATTCAACATGAGGCCCGATCCAAATGACATTTTGAATCATTTTTGGTAGAGTCCAAAAAATCAATTTTCTGATGAAAAACGATGACCCCGGACCAGTCGAACGTTGTAAAAATGGTCAATATTGATGAAATTTTAACATTTAATCTTTTGACTTTAAATGACGGTTGGATGTGAATTATTACTTTTTCAACTAAAATAAGTGTGTTTAAAGTCATTTCTGTGCCTGAAATTGGTCAAAATTTAAGATTTTGAGTAAGCAAAACTCTGTAAAAATGGCAATTTTGGTCACTGTGAGGGTTTAAAAAGTGGTTATTCAACATGAGGCCCGATCCAAATGACATTTTGAATCATTTTTGGTAGAGTCCAAAAAATCAATTTTCTGATGAAAAACGATGACCCCGGACCAGTCGAACGTTGAAAAAATGGTCAATATTGATGAAATTTTAACATTTAATCTTTTGACTTTAAATGACGGTTGGATGTGAATTCTTACTTTTTCAACTAAAATAAGTGTGTTTAAAGTCATTTCTGTGCCTGAAATTGGTCAAAATTGAAGATTTTGAGTAAGCAAAACTCTGTAAAAATGGTAATTTTGGTCACTGTGAGGGTTTAAAAAGTGGTTATTCAACATGAGGCCCGATCCAAATGACATTTTGAATCATTTTTGGTAGAGTCCAAAAAATCAATTTTCTGATGAAAAACGATGACCCCGGACCAGTCGAACGTTGAAAAAATGGTCAATATTGATGAAATTTTAACATTTAATCTTTTGACTTTAAATAACGGTTGGATGTGAATTATTACTTTTTCAACTAAAATAAGTGTGTTTAAAGTCATTTCAGTGCCTGAAATTGGTCAAAATTGAAGATTTTGAGTAAGCAAAACTCTGTAAAAATGGCAATTTTGGTCACTGTGAGGGTTTAAAAAGTGGTTATTCAACATGAGACCCGATCCAAAAAACATTTTGAATCTTTTTTGGTAGAGTCCAAAAAATCCATTTTCTGATGAAAAACGATGACCCCGGACCAGTCGAACGTTGAAAAAATGGTCAATATTGAGGAAATTTTAACATTTAATCTTTTGACTTTAAATGACGGTTGGATGTGAATTCTTACTTTTTCAACTAAAATAAGTGTGTTTAAAGTCATTTCTGTGCCTGAAATTGGTCAAAATTGAAGATTTTGAGTAAGCAAAACTCTGTAAAAATGGTAATTTTGGTCACTGTGAGGGTTTAAAAAGTGGTTATTCAACATGAGGCCCGATCCAAATGACATTTTGAATCATTTTTGGTAGAGTCCAAAAAATCAATTTTCTGATGAAAAACGATGACCCCGGACCAGTCGAACGTTGAAAAAATGGTCAATATTGATGAAATTTTAACATTTAATCTTTTGACTTTAAATGACGGTTGGATGTGAATTATTACTTTTTCAACTAAAATAAGTGTGTTTAAAGTCATTTCTGTGCCTGAAATTGGTCAAAATTGAAGATTTTGAGTAAGCAAAACTCTGTAAAAATTGCAATTTTGGTCACTGTGAGGGTTTAAAAAGTGGTTATTCAACATGAGGCCCGATCCAAATGACATTTTGAATCATTTTTGGTAGAGTCCAAAAAATCAATTTTCTGATGAAAAACGATGACCCCGGACCAGTCGAACGTTGTAAAAATGGTCAATATTGATGAAATTTTAACATTTAATCTTTTGACTTTAAATGACGGTTGGATGTGAATTATTACTTTTTCAACTAAAATAAGTGTGTTTAAAGTCATTTCTGTGCCTGAAATTGGTCAAAATTTAAGATTTTGAGTAAGCAAAACTCTGTAAAAATGGCAATTTTGGTCACTGTGAGGGTTTAAAAAGTGGTTATTCAACATGAGGCCCGATCCAAATGACATTTTGAATCATTTTTGGTAGAGTCCAAAAAATCAATTTTCTGATGAAAAACGATGACCCCGGACCAGTCGAACGTTGAAAAAATGGTCAATATTGATGAAATTTTAACATTTAATCTTTTGACTTTAAATAACGGTTGGATGTGAATTATTACTTTTTCAACTAAAATAAGTGTGTTTAAAGTCATTTCTGTGCCTGAAATTGGTCAAAATTGAAGATTTTGAGTAAGCAAAACTCTGTAAAAATGGCAATTTTGGTCACTGTGAGGGTTTAAAAAGTGGTTATTCAACATGAGACCCGATCCAAAAAACATTTTGAATCTTTTTTGGTAGAGTCCAAAAAATCCATTTTCTGATGAAAAACGATGACCCCGGACCAGTCGAACGTTGAAAAAATGGTCAATATTGATGAAATTTTAACATTTAATCTTTTGACTTTAAATGACGATTGGATGTGAATTCTTACTTTTTCAACTAAAATAAGTGTGTTTAAAGTCATTTCTGTGCCTGAAATTTGTCAAAATTGAAGATTTTGAGTAAGCAAAAGTCTGTAAAAATGGCAATTTTGGTCACTGTGAGGGTTTAAAAAGTGGTTATTCAACATGAGGCCCGATCCAAATGACATTTTGAATCATTTTTGGTAGAGTCCAAAAAATCAATTTTCTGATGAAAAACGATGACCCCGGACCAGTCGAACGTTGAAAAATTGGTCAATATTGATGAAATTTTAACATTTAATCTTTTGACTTTAAATGACGGTTGGATGTGAATTATTACTTTTTCAACTAAAATAAGTGTGTTTAAAGTCATTTCTGTGCCTGAAATTGGTCAAAATTGAAGATTTTGAGTAAGCAAAACTCTGTAAAAATGGCAATTTTGGTCACTGTGAGGGTTTAAAAAGTGGTTATTCAACATGAGGCCCGATCCAAATGACATTTTGAATCATTTTTGGTAGAGTCCAAAAAATCAATTTTCTGATGAAAAACGATGACCCCGGACCAGTCGAACGTTGTAAAAATGGTCAATATTGATGAAATTTTAACATTTAAACTTTTGACTTTAAATGACGGTTGGATGTGAATTATTACTTTTTCAACTAAAATAAGTGTGTTTAAAGTCATTTCTGTGCCTGAAATTGGTCAAAATTGAAGATTTTGAGTAAGCAAAACTCTGTAAAAATGGCAATTTTGGTCACTGTGAGGGTTTATAAAGTGGTTATTCAACATGAGGCCCGATCCAAATGACATTTTGAATCATTTTTGGTAGAGTCCAAAAAATCAATTTTCTGATGAAAAACGATGACCCCGGACCAGTCGAACGTTGTAAAAATGGTCAATATTGATGAAATTTTAACATTTAATCTTTTGACTTTAAATGACGGTTGGATGTGAATTATTACTTTTTCAACTAAAATAAGTGTGTTTAAAGTCATTTCTGTGCCTGAAATTGGTCAAAATTTAAGATTTTGAGTAAGCAAAACTCTGTAAAAATGGCAATTTTGGTCACTGTGAGGGTTTAAAAAGTGGTTATTCAACATGAGGCCCGATCCAAATGACATTTTGAATCATTTTTGGTAGAGTCCAAAAAATCAATTTTCTGATGAAAAACGATGACCCCGGACCAGTCGAACGTTGAAAAAATGGTCAATATTGATGAAATTTTAACATTTAATCTTTTGACTTTAAATGACGGTTGGATGTGAATTATTACTTTTTCAACTAAAACAAGTGTGTTTAAAGTCATTTCTGTGCCTGAAATTGGTCAAAATTTAAGATTTTGAGTAAGCAAAACTCTGTAAAAATTGCAATTTTGGTCACAGTGAGGGTTTAAAAAGTGGTTATTCAACATGAGGCCCGATCCAAATGACATTTTGAATCATTTTTGGTAGAGTCCAAAAAATCAATTTTCTGATGAAAAACGATGACCCCGGACCAGTCGAACGTTGAAAAAATGGTCAATATTGATGAAATTTTAACATTTAATCTTTTGACTTTAAATGACGGTTGGATGTGAATTATTACTTTTTCAACTAAAACAAGTGTGTTTAAAGTCATTTCTGTGCCTGAAATTGGTCAAAATTTAAGATTTTGAGTAAGCAAAACTCTGTAAAAATTGCAATTTTGGTCACTGTGAGGGTTTAAAAAGTGGTTATTCAACATGGGACCCGATCCAAAAAACATTTTGAATCTTTTTTGGTAGAGTCCAAAAAATCAATTTTCCGATGAAAAACGATGACCCCGGACCAGTCGAACGTTGAAAAAATTGTCAATATTGATGAAATTTTAACATTTAATCTTTTGACTTTAAATGACGGTTGGATGTGAATTATTACTTTTTCAACTAAAATAAGTGTGTTTAAAGTCCTTTCTGTGCCTGAAATTGGTCAAAATTGAAGATTTTGAGTAAGCAAAACTCTGTAAAAATGGCAATTTTGGTCACTGTGAGGGTTTAAAAAGTGGTTATTCAACATGAGGCCCGATCCAAATGACATTTTGAATCATTTTTGGTAGAGTCCAAAAAATCAATTTTCTGATGAAAAACGATGACCCCGGACCAGTCGAACGTTGAAAAAATGGTCAATATTGATGAAATTTTTACATTTAATCTTTTGACTTTAAATGACGGTTGGATGTGAATTATTACTTTTTCAACTAAAATAAGTGTGTTTAAAGTCATTTCTGTGCCTGAAATTGGTCAAAATTTAAGATTTTGAGTGAGCAAAACTCTGTAAAAATGGCAATTTTGGTCACTGTGAGGGTTTAAAAAGTGGTTATTCAACATGAGGCCTGATCCAAATGACATTTTGAATCATTTTTGGTAGAGTCCAAAAAATCAATTTTCTGATGAAAAACAATGACCCCGGACCAGTCGAACGTTGTAAAAATGGTCAATATTGATGAAATTTTAACATTTAATCTTTTGACTTTAAATGACGGTTGGATGTGAATTATTACTTTTTCAACTAAAATAAGTGTGTTTAAAGTCATTTCTGTGCCTGAAATTGGTCAAAATTGAAGATTTTGAGTAAGCAAAACTCTGTAAAAATGGCAATTTTGGTCACTGTGAGGGTTTAAAAAGTGGTTATTCAACATGAGGCCCGATCCAAATGACATTTTGAATCATTTTTGGTAGAGTCCAAAAAATCAATTTTCTGATGAAAAACTATGACCCCGGACCAGTCGAACGTTGAAAAAATGGTCAATATTGATGAAATTTTAACATTTAATCTTTTGACTTTAAATGACGATTGGATGTGAATTCTTACTTTTTCAACTAAAATAAGTGTGTTTAAAGTCATTTCTGTGCCTGAAATTTGTCAAAATTGAAGATTTTGAGTAAGCAAAACTCTGTAAAAATGGCAATTTTGGTCACTGTGAGGGTTTAAAAAGTGGTTATTCAACATGAGGCCCGATCCAAATGACATTTTGAATCATTTTTGGTAGAGTCCAAAAAATCAATTTTCTGATGAAAAACGATGACCCCGGACCAGTCGAACGTTGAAAAAATGGTCAATATTGATGAAATTTTAACATTTAATCTTTTGACTTTAAATGACGGTTGGATGTGAATTATTACTTTTTCAACTAAAATAAGTGTGTTTAAAGTCATTTCTGTGCCTGAAATTGGTCAAAATTTAAGATTTTGAGTAAGCAAAACTCTGTAAAAATGGCAATTTTGGTCACTGTGAGGGTTTAAAAAGTGGTTATTCAACATGAGGCCCGATCCAAATGACATTTTGAATCATTTTTGGTAGAGTCCAAAAAATCAATTTTCTGATGAAAAACGATGACCCCGGACCAGTCGAACGTTGAAAAAATGGTCAATATTGATGAAATTTTAACATTTAATCTTTTGACTTTAAATGACGGTTGGATGTGAATTATTACTTTTTCAACTAAAATAAGTGTGTTTAAAGTCATTTCTGTGCCTGAAATTGGTCAAAATTGAAGATTTTGAGTAAGCAAAACTCTGTAAAAATGGCAATTTTGGTCACTGTGAGGGTTTAAAAAGTGGTTATTCAACATGAGGCCCGATCCAAATGACATTTTGAATCATTTTTGGTAGAGTCCAAAAAATCAATTTTCTGATGAAAAACGATGACCCCGGACCAGTCGAACGTTGTAAAAATGGTCAATATTGATGAAATTTTAACATTTAATCTTTTGACTTTAAATGACGGTTGGATGTGAATTATTACTTTTTCAACTAAAATAAGTGTGTTTAAAGTCATTTCTGTGCCTGAAATTGGTCAAAATTGAAGATTCTGAGTAAGCAAAACTCTGTAAAAATGGCAATTTTGGTCACTGTGAGGGTTTAAAAAGTGGTCATTCAACATGAGGCCCGATCCAAATGACATTTTGAATCATTTTTGGTAGAGTCCAAAAAATCAATTTTCTGATGAAAAACGATGACCCCGGACCAGTCGAACGTTGAAAAAATGGTCAATATTGATGAAATTTTAACATTTAATCTTTTGACTTTAAATGACGGTTGGATGTGAATTATTACTTTTTCAACTAAAATAAGTGTGTTTAAAGTCATTTCTGTGCTTGAAATTGGTCAAAATTGAAGATTTTGAGTAAGCAAAACTCTGTAAAAATGGCAATTTTGGTCACTGTGAGGGTTTAAAAAGTGGTTATTCAACATGAGGCCCGATCCAAATGACATTTTGAATCATTTTTGGTAGAGTCCAAAAAATCAATTTTCTGATGAAAAACGATGACCCCGGACCAGTCGAACGTTGTAAAAATGGTCAATATTGATGAAATTTTAACATTTAATTTTTTGACTTTAAATGACGGTTGGATGTGAATTATTACTTTTTCAACTAAAATAAGTGTGTTTAAAGTCATTTCTGTGCCTGAAATTGGTCAAAATTTAAGATTTTGAGTAAGCAAAACTCTGTAAAAATGGCAATTTCGGTCACTGTGAGGGTTTAAAAAGTGGTTATTCAACATGAGGCCCGATCCAAATGACATTTTGAATCATTTTTGGTAGAGTCCAAAAAATCAATTTTCTGATGAAAAACGATGACCCCGGACCAGTCGAACGTTGAAAAAATGGTCAATATTGATGAAATTTTAACATTTAATCTTTTGACTTTAAATAACGGTTGGATGTGAATTATTACTTTTTCAACTAAAATAAGTGTGTTTGAAGTCATTTCTGTGCCTGAAATTGGTCAAAATTGAAGATTTTGAGTAAGCAAAACTCTGTAAAAATGGCAATTTTGGTCACTGTGAGGGTTTAAAAAGTGGTTATTCAACATGAGACCCGATCCAAAAAACATTTTGAATCTTTTTTGGTAGAGTCCAAAAAATCCATTTTCTGATGAAAAACGATGACCCCGGACCAGTCGAACGTTGAAAAAATGGTCAATATTGATGAAATTTTAACATTTAATCTTTTGACTTTAAATGACGGTTGGATGTGAATTCTTACTTTTTCAACTAAAATAAGTGTGTTTAAAGTCATTTCTGTGCCTGAAATTAGTCAAAATTGAAGATTTTGAGTAAGCAAAACTCTGTAAAAATGGCAATTTTGGTCACTGTGAGGGTTTAAAAAGTGGTTATTCAACATGAGGCCCGATCCAAATGACATTTTGAATCATTTTTGGTAGAGTCCAAAAAATCAATTTTCTGATGAAAAACTATGACCCCGGACCAGTCGAACGTTGAAAAAATGGTCAATATTGATGAAATTTTTACATTTAATCTTTTGACTTTAAATGACGGTTGGATGTGAATTATTACTTTTTCAACTAAAATAAGTGTGTTTAAAGTCATTTCTGTGCCTGAAATTGGTCAAAATTTAAGATTTTGAGTAAGCAAAACTCTGTAAAAATGGCAATTTTGGTCACTGTGAGGGTTTAAAATGTGGTTATTCAACATGAGGCCCGATCCAAATGACATTTTGAATCATTTTTGGTAGAGTCCAAAAAATCAATTTTCTGATGAAAAACAATGACCCCGGACCAGTCGAACGTTGTAAAAATGGTCAATATTGATGAAATTTTAACATTTAATCTTTTGACTTTAAATGACGGTTGGATGTGAATTATTACTTTTTCAACTAAAATAAGTGTGTTTAAAGTCATTTCTGTGCCTGAAATTGGTCAAAATTTAAGATTTTGAGTAAGCAAAACTCTGTAAAAATGGCAATTTTGGTCACTGTGAGAGTTTAAAAAGTGGTTATTCAACATGAGGCCCGATCCAAATGACATTTTGAATCATTTTTGGTAGAGTCCAAAAAATCAATTTTCTGATGAAAAACGATGACCCCGGACCAGTCGAACGTTGAAAAAATGGTCAATATTGATGACATTTTAACATTTCATCTTTTGACTTTAAATGACGGTTGGATGTGAATTATTACTTTTTCAACTAAAATAAGTGTGTTTAAAGTCATTACTGTGCCTGAAATTGGTCAAAATTGAAGATTCTGAGTAAGATAAACTCTGTAAAAATGGCAATTTTGGTCACTGTGAGGGTTTAAAAAGTGGTTATTCAACATGAGGCCCGATCCAAATGACATTTTGAATCATTTTTGGTAGAGTCCAAAAAATCAATTTTCTGATGAAAAACGATGACCCCGGACCAGTCGAACGTTGAAAAAATGGTCAATATTGATGAAATTTTAACATTTAATCTTTTGACTTTAAATGACGGTTGGATGTGAATTATTACTTTTTCAACTAAAATAAGTGTGTTTAAAGTCATTTCTGTGCCTGAAATTGGTCAAAATTGAAGATTCTGAGTAAGCAAAACTCTGTAAAAATGGCAATTTTGGTCACTGTGAGGGTTTAAAAAGTGGTTATTCAACATGAGGCCCGATCCAAATGACATTTTGAATCATTTTTGGTAGAGTCCAAAAAATCAATTTTCTGATGAAAAACGATGACCCCGGACCAGTCGAACGTTGAAAAAATGGTCAATATTGATGAAATTTTAACATTTAATCTTTTGACTTTAAATGACGGTTGGATGTGAATTATTACTTTTTCAACTAAAATAAGTGTCTTTAAAGTCATTTCTGTGCCTGAAATTGGTCAAAATTTAAGATTTTGAGTAAGCAAAACTCTGTAAAAATGGCAATTTTGGTCACTGTGAGGGTTTAAAAAGTGGTTATTCAACATGAGGCCCGATCCAAATGACATTTTGAATCATTTTTGGTAGAGTCCAAAAAATCAATTTTCTGATGAAAAACGATGACCCCGGACCAGTCGAACGTTGAAAAAATGGTCAATATTGATGAAATTTTAACATTTCATCTTTTGACTTTAAATGACGGTTGGATGTGAAATATTACTTTTTCAACTAAAATAAGTGTGTTTAAAGTCATTTCTGTGCCTGAAATTGGTCAAAATTTAAGATTTTGAGTAAGCAAAACTCTGTAAAAATGGCAATTTTGGTCACTGTGAGGGTTTAAAAAGTGGTTATTCAACATGAGGCCCGATCCAAATGACATTTTGAATCATTTTTGGTAGAGTCCAAAAAATCAATTTTCTGATGAAAAACGATGACCCCGGACCAGTCGAACGTTGAAAAAATGGTCAATATTGATGAAATTTTAACATTTCATCTTTTGACTTTAAATGACGGTTGGATGTGAATTATTACTTTTTCAACTAAAATAAGTGTGTTTAAAGTCATTTCTGTGCCTGAAATTGGTCAAAATTGAAGATTTTGAGTAAGCAAAACTCTGTAAAAATGGCAATTTTGGTCACTGTGAGGGTTTAAAAAGTGGTTATTCAACATGAGGCCCGATCCAAATGACATTTTGAATCATTTTTGGTAGAGTCCAAAAAATCAATTTTCTGATGAAAAACGATGACCCCGGACCAGTCGAACGTTGAAAAAATGGTCAATATTGATGAAATTTTAACATTTAATCTTTTGACTTTAAATGACGGTTGGATGTGAATTATTACTTTTTCAACTAAAATAAGTGTGTTTAAAGTCATTTCTGTGCCTGAAATTGGTCAAAATTTAAGATTTTGAGTAAGCAAAACTCTGTAAAAATGGCAATTTTGGTCACTGTGAGGGTTTAAAAAGTGGTTATTCAACATGAGGCCCGATCCAAATGACATTTTGAATCATTTTTGGTAGAGTCCAAAAAATCAATTTTCTGATGAAAAACGATGACCCCGGACCAGTCGAACGTTGAAAAAATGGTCAATATTGATGACATTTTAACATTTAATCTTTTGACTTTAAATAACGGTTGGATGTGAATTATTACTTTTTCAACTAAAATAAGTGTGTTTAAAGTCATTTCTGTGCCTGAAATTGGTCAAAATTGAAGATTTTGAGTAAGCAAAACTCTGTAAAAATGGCAATTTTGGTCACTGTGAGGGTTTAAAAAGTGGTTATTCAACATGAGACCCGATCCAAAAAACATTTTGAATCTTTTTTGGTAGAGTCCAAAAAATCCATTTTCTGATGAAAAACGATGACCCCGGACCAGTCGAACGTTGAAAAAATGGTCAATATTGATGAAATTTTATCATTTAATCTTTTGACTTTAAATGACGGTTGGATGTGAATTCTTACTTTTTCAACTAAAATAAGTGTGTTTAAAGTCATTTCTGTGCCTGAAATTTGTCAAAATTGAAGATTTTGAGTAAGCAAAACTCTGTAAAAATGGCAATTTTGGTCACTGTGAGGGTTTAAAATGTGGTTATTCAACATGAGGCCCGATCCAAATGACATTTTGAATCATTTTTGGTAGAGTCCAAAAAATCAATTTTCTGATGAAAAACGATGACCCCGGACCAGTCGAACGTTGAAAAAATGGTCAATATTGATGAAATTTTAACATTTAATCTTTTGACTTTAAATGACGGTTGGATGTGAATTATTACTTTTTCAACTAAAATAAGTGTGTTTAAAGTCATTTC